>NC_091255.1:64585781-64890000 GCF_042477335.2 Ovis canadensis | reverse complement strand
TCACAGCCATATTCCTAGCCTTTGGATCAGTTCCTGGCACACAGCAAGTAAATTAAAAGTTTGTTGGGTGGTGATTCATTAAGGAGACCCGTGTCCAGGAAGCCCCACCCTAGGGGAGAAGCAGTGAAGGTGACAGAAGTCACCAGGGGGCGCACACTTTACCCCTGCTGCTGGCTGGGCGATCCGGAGGTCCACGCAGAGCTGTTGCTACTGGAGGCTGCGATGGAGGCTGGAGTGAAGAACTGTGGTGGGTGAAGAACGGTGTCCTGCCCACGACTCTTCCCAGCCAGTTGCCTGTCCCCTGCATGGTTCCCAGTCCACAGAGGAGAGGGAACTCACAGAAGGGACTGGACAGGTGCTCTGGGACCATCACCTCCTCATGCTCAGACCCAGGCCTGACCAGTATATAGGAGTACCTGCACCCAACTCCACCCCCACCTGCTCTGTATCCAGGTGGACACAACCAGGACCGGCGTCACTGCCTCTAGCATGAAGCATTTTCCTTCTCTTCACCTCGTTGGAAACAGGAGTGCATGAAGGTCAGCACAAGCGTTGGACCTCAGGTCCCACCCCCTAGCCAGCACATCCACATTCCACCCCTCCCTCACCCTGTCCACCCTGGCGGAAGACAGTAGAGCGGAAGCTACTGAAGCCTGAGCACCCTAGAGCCTGTGCTCAGCAAGCAGAGAAGCCACTGCGAGGAGAAGCCTGTGCGCCAGAGCTGGAGGGTTGCCTGGGGAAAGCCCGTGAGCAGCAATGAAGATGCAGCACACCCATAAATAAGTAAATATTTTAAAAATGTTCTGTTAGTGGTCCCCCAGCCCACTTCCACCTTGTCCGGTCCAGGGGTCTGTGGGCTCCCTCCTGCCCACCACTCTGAACCTGGTTCAGAGTCCAGAAGGGAAAAGGAGCAGAAGCAGAGGGAAGCTGAGGAGACAGAGAGGATGCCAGACAGACAGAGACACAGCGCTTGCACAGCACAGACAGTCTGCACAGCATATTGAGTGCAGCACTTTCACAGCATCATCTTTTAGGATTTGAAATAGCTCCACTGGAATTCCATCACCTCCACTAGCTTCGTTTGTAGTGATGCTTCCTAAGGCCCAGACAGGGGCCAGAGGCTTGGGGGTTCCCCTCTGGATTTCCCTTGCCTACAAACCAATCCCCTTGTCCCCCAGCCCAGTTGCTGGTGCCTCTGGGAAACGGGTTTTCCCTGGGTCAGCACAGTGGTCAGAGGCCGAGGAAAGGCCCAGGGGAGGAGCTGGGGCTGGGGCTTGCCCTTCGGGATCACGCAGTCAGAGGGGTGAGCCTAGCAGGCTTGGCCATCTCTGAGCCTGGACCACTCAGGGCTCCTGGATGAGGATCTGGGTTGTTGAGAGGCCCCAGTTCTGACAGCAGAAGCCAGAGGAGAGTGAGAAGAGAGTCTTCTGGAGTGGACCCCCACCCCCACCCCACACACACACCCTGTGCCCCATGCACAAGGGAGATGGCAAGAACCCCTTAGTCCTGATGGATCCAGGATAACAGCGGGCCCTTCCCCTCTACAGCCTCAGAATCCCCGAGGCCCACAGACATTGTCAGGGCCCAGGCCATGGCAGGAACCCGGGTGTCGCCCCCTCACTCTCACAGCTGCTTACACACTCACACTCTCACACACCAGACACACACTCACATGCACACAATGCACTTGGCCCTGAAGCTCTGACACACAAACACCAGCCCCAGTTCCCCTCCCCGAGGCTGAGATTTCCTGGGACGCCCCACAGAGCTGAGCTCAGATTCCTTCACTACCGGTATCAGAGAAAAAGAGGGTCTTACCTGGGGAGACAATCACTTGAACCTGGAAAAAAGGATCAGGCAAGAAGCCGAGGAGTCCTTCTTCCTTCAGAATCGTTGCGACCCCACACCTGTATTTCCCTGCATCGTCTGCAGTGAGGCTTTCCAAGGTCACTGTGAAGGCGAGATCCTCCGGATGGTCTGTGATGGACACCCGGCCGCTCTTCACCTCCACCTCGGGCCCTCTGGTCTGCACAGTCCGCTGCCAAAGCGGGAAGCACGGCTGTCTGCACCAGTATTTGTGAAATGCTCTGTATTCCTCTTCGTAGCGACACTCCACACTCAGGGATTCCCCCACAGCGCCCGTTACGGTGCTGGGGCCACTCAGGGACAAAGAGCCTGGAAGACACTGGAAGTCAGTCTCGTCTTCATCCTAAAGAGCCTGGGCCAGAGGAGCCTGGGGGGTCAGGTCCTCTGGGAGCCTGGAAGTCACCCTGAGGCCAGAGGAAGGAGGGCTCAGAAGCCAAGGAGGCAGGGGGGTTAACCCGGTGTAAAGTTCAGGTGAGAAACAGTTGTGGCAAAGTACCAAACTTCTGAAAAAGAACTGAGTATGTAATATACTTGTGTGTGTGAGTGTGTGTGTGTGTGAGTGTGTGTGTGTGAGTGTGTGTGAGAGTGTGTGTGAGTGTGTGTGTGTGTGTGTGTGTGGTGCCCCAAGAGGTCATCTCTGACTGTGACCATTGAGGTGAGACCATCACAGGTGCCCCCTCCCACCAGCACAGTGGACCAGCCTCACCTGCTTCGCGCCCTGAACCCTCCTGCTCTCTGCTGAGACAGGCGGCAGCCCCTCCTGGAACATTCTCCCCGCCCCCCGCTGCTGGCCCCCTGCTCACCCAGCTCCAGCCCTGCCCCTCCCCTCCCACAGGAAGGGCTGAGCCGCTCACCTGGGAGCTGGAGCAGCAGCAGAGCTGAAGGCAGCCACCCAGCCCTGCCCCTCGGGGTCATTTTCCAGCAAGGATGTCACCTGCAGCAGCCAGGCCCCGGGCAGGGACAGGGTGGAGCCTCTTCAGAGAAGTCCCTCCCAGTACCCACTTCTGCTCCTCTGGGCCTCTCTGCTTCCTGGTCCTGTCCCGGGTCAGCTCAGGTGGTCCAGGGGGCAGGGGGCAGGAAGCTTAGAGGGAAGGGCACACAGCTGGTCCAGGTGCTCGGACCCGCTGCCCTCAGCTCCGCTCAATCCAGCGACTGGACTCATTCAGGACCCCTGATCTAGGATGCTGCCCTCTCCCCATCCTGCACAGCAGGTCCTCTCTCGGTCTCACACACACTCCGGCAGCAGCACCAAGCTGTGTTCCTCTTCTGAGGGGCCTCCTTGGCTTCTACGGGGCCTCCTTGGCTTCTGTGGGGCCTCCTTGGCTTCTGGGATACATCATTACCCTGCTGTCAGGATGGACACTCCCATGAGGATGCCGTGCTCATCCATCCTCGCTGGCCTTGGTGGGGATGATGCAGGGTCTGTGTCCCTATGACCTGGGACAGCAGGCACCCTGCGGGACCCCCAAGTCCACTTCCTGCCCCGCAAGTCTGCCCCGTGACCCCAGACAACTTCCTACGTTCCACCTTGGCTCAGGTTCTCCCCAGGGTACACATCCCTCGGGTCGTGGCTTCCCCCATCTTGGGCCCCTCGCTGCCTACATTAGACTCAGAATAGCGGTTCCCAACCTTTCCATGCTCCGCCTCTGGACAGAGTCTACTCCCCTTTGAGAACGAGAGAGAGACTGGGAACCGACAGGAGGCCAGAGAAGACGCTGGGGGGTGGAGGGATGAGGAATTGGGGGCCCGGGGCTGAGAGGAGCCTCCTCTCCCACCAATGGCACAGAGGGGTGATTGTACACCGGGGGCCCGAGGGCACTGGCTGCTGGGGCCTCTCCTGGATCCATGTGATGAGCAGGGGCCTCTTCATGGTGCAGAGATGAGGGAGGGGACGCCCCGCAGAGAGGAGACAGACTGCCTTCACTGAAGGTGGCTTGTTCGTGTGCCGTGCTGGGCCTTTAAGCCCTATTTTCCCGGGCACAGGGGTGCGGTACGGGGGAGCCCTGCTTTCCTGCCCTCGGGTAGGTTATTCCAGGGTCTCAAGCTGGTCTGCACATCCCAGGGTCTTCCACTGCTCCCCTGCAGATCCTGACTCTCCTCAGTTCTGGTCACAGGGTGTAGACCTGAGTCCCAGTGCACAGCAGGGCTGGAGGCCTGCCCGTCGCAGGGCGAAGCCCCGTGTTCTGACTGGCTCCCTCCACACAGCTCTTGGCAGCACCCAAAGGCCCAGCATTTGGCCTCAACATCCCGTTGCAGGTCCACCCCGGGCTACTGCCCTGCTCACCTCCGGCCTGGTCCAGACCCTTGAGTCCCCGCTCCTCTGCCTGACCCACCAACACCCGTGACTGGGCACCCTCACCCGCTCTCCCAGCTTATGCCTGCTCCCCTTCTGTGGGCTCTTGGCGCCTATGACACCCCCTGGGCTTTCATCAGACCTGGGATTTGGGGTTCCCGGTGTGTCTCCTGCTGGGCTTTGACCCCAAGAGTGCAGGGTCCTCATCTTGCCTCATGGCCCGGGGTCTTTCCACAATAAGTGTGTGTCGCAGTCCAACTCCTGGCTGTCGAGTGGGTCAGTGATGAACGCCTCTCTCAGGTCTCCCCTGCTTTCAGAAGGCCAAGTTCTCCAATCCTGGTCTTTCTTTTCCTGCTCAGGCTGGGGAACAGGACTGGACCATGGTTCTTGGAGAACACGGCACCACCAGACCCTGCAGGCATCTGCTCCCTAGTCTTCCCTGGATCCCCATCTAAAGTGCTCCCACGGCAGGACATTTTCCTCGGGCCTTCCCTTTGCCCAAAGACTCTTCCTCCAGATGCCCACAGGGCTCACTCCATTTCTTTCTTCTGATCTCAGTTAAATACAGCCCTATTCACGGAGCCTGACAGAAGTCACCCCTCACAACTGCACCAATAACACCTTACCTGATTTGATGTTATTCCAAGATACTCTTGAACTTGGACTTTGACATTTCTGCGTGTCTGCATACCTGTCTTATGTTTGTTAATTTTCTGTGTCAACCAGCTGGTATGTGAGTGCCACAAAGCTGAGCTCTTGGGCTTCCCGGGCAGCTCAGTGGTGAAGAATCTGTCTGCTGATGCAGGAGACGCGGGTTCCGTCCCTGATCCAGGAAGATCCCCAACGCCACGGAGCAACTCAGCCTTTTGCCGCAACTGATCGGCCTGTGTTCTAGGGAAAGGAAACCCCAACTACCGAGGCTCCTGTGCCCGGAACCCATGCGCCACAGAAAGGGACGCCACCACCAAGAGAAGCCTGTGCGCCACAACTAGAGAGTACCCCGCACAGCAGTGAAGACCCAGAACAGGAAGAACATTTAATGTTCAAGCAAAAAAGTTTTCTAAAGCTGAGCTCTTTCTTCTGTTTGTTCATGGTTGGAACCATTGCCTGAATTAGTGCTTGCTACTTTGTTCATCTCTATACGTTTCCTGAATGAAAAGCTGGTGAAATTCCCCCGGGCTCAGCTGCTTCAAATGGACGAGTCATGCCGATAACCTACCTTTCGGAGATGTTTGGTGCCCACAAGTTCATCATGATACACCTTGAACTGAAATCGGTGGGTAGCCTACTCAAGCCTTTCTTTGTTGCTATAAGTAGGAGAGACTAGGCTATTGGACAGAAGAAACAGTCATGGCCCCTCAATCTATTTCCAAACTTGAACCAGGTCTAAAACCACAGGCCTTGGATGATGGGGTGGGAAAGGGTTTCAGTTACTCTTGAACAGGAGGAAGGAAGGACTCTGTTATTTTGCATAAACTGTGTACTCTTATTGTTCTACCAGCCGTCCACAAAGGACCTGAACACACTAACCAGTCTGACTGGGCATGAGGAGGGAAGAACCAATTTTTCAGGCAACCCTGGATTCTGTTCTGAACTGACACCAATTGGAGAAGCCCAACATGGCCCTTTGGTCCATTAGACAGAGCAGAGGCTTAGGAAGCTCTGTGAACAATGGAGTTTTGACTCAGAACTCAGTCTCAGTGGGCCCAAAGGACTCCTGAGTTTTCTGCATTGTTATTTCCTGAGCTTCAGCATGCAGAATTCATTAGACGGATTCAGCAACTGGAAGATTCCCCACGGTGGAGCCGAGCCCTGTGGAAGGTGAGTGATTGTGGTAGCACAGATGGTGGGGGAGACCATGGAACTGCCCAGATCCATCAACACAGATCCAAAGGAAGGCTTGCACACTCCTGGGGATGAAGACTGCAGGGAGAGCGCCCGAGAGGTCAGTACACAAGTGATGCTCTGGGAGTTAACCCGAAGGTATGTACTCAACGTTGATCTGTGGTTAGAGTTCAGAAGAACCTACTGAGTAGGTTACACTTTGGATATATGAAAACCATGTTCTAGGAAAAAAGTTACAAAGAAGTTCTGAGAGAGAGGCGGAGTGTGATGCAGGACAGCTGGACAGAAGGTCGTTTCCATCCTGCGCTCAGACTGCATCATTGAAGAGGACACGATGAACACGGGGGCTACTGGTTCTCATAAATGGACTGACTCTGCCTGTCCGCAGAGCTCCTCAGAGGCCTGTGGACCCAGAGGACAGCACCGAGCATGCCCAGGAGCAGCGGCACCTTCAGGAAGACCAGGAGCAGGAAGTGGGCGCTGCCCAGCAGGGGCCTGTGGGGGACACGGGGACAGACAGGGAGCAGCATCCCTAGTGGGGACCCTGGTCCCTCAGTCCCTCCCCACCCCCATCCCTGTGCCCTGAGTCCAGGACCATCCACGTAAGCATCACCCCCGGAAAGGGCAGCCCACTCTAAAGCCCTCTGCTCGCTTGTCTCTGCTTAATAATAGCCCTTGAGAATTAGGACTGTGAGCATGAGGGTGGAGGTGGCTGTGAGAATCACGTGAGGGAGACCAGGGATCCTGGCGGGATCTGGGCAGAAGGACTTTTTCCAAGGCCCTCCACATGTGGGGTTATCCTTTCCAGGGTATAGTAATCAGTAGTCGGCTTTTTTGTGTGATGTCTGCTCTCCTGTAAACAGATTTCCCAAAAAGAAAGGGCCTGCTTTATTCACTGGTAGAAACTGGTACCAGCCTGATACCTCCAAAGACCCAAGGTCTAAGAGATGTGGGTTCGATCCCTAGGTCAGGAAGAGCCTCTGAAGTAGGAAACTGTACCCACTCCAGTATTCTTGCCTGGAAAAGTCCATAGGCAGAAGCCTGCTAGTCTATAGTCCATGGTGTCACAAAGAATTGAACATGACTTAGCAACTGAGGATGTATCTCCAAAGGTCAACACTGAAAAGTCTCTGGTATACTCTAATAACCATGGCTGATAGATGTTGGTGTTCGGCAGAAACCAATACAATTCTGTAAAACAATTACCATTCAATTAAAAAATAAATTAATTTTTAAAAGTCTGTGATATACTCTATACTTCATAATCTAATATAAAATAAAAATTGAATTTAGAAAAGTTGTATGGGGGAAAGTCAAAGCAAAAAAAAAGTGCATGGTAGTTGATGGATGAATAAATGACCGCCTTAGTTGTCTCTGCTCTTCGACCCTGGGACCTTCAACAGGAGGGCACCAAACACCAGGGCTGGCGGGAGGCAGGGGACAGAGTGCAGCGGCCACCAATGCCCAGGGCACCTGCTTCTTCCCTGCCCTGGGCCGGGGTCCTGAAGGCTCCTTCTGTGGGACATTTGCACTTTTCTCTGCCTGGAACCCTGAGCCAGGGTCCTCAAATCCTGCATGTGTCTCCTAAAAGGATTCAGCCAGGCGTCCCTGATTATCGTGTATTAAATAGCAAATCTAATCACCTTCCCACACACACTCTCACCAAACCCCAGTGGCGGGTATCTCTCTGTAGTACTCACGACAAACCGCCATATTTACATAGGAGCTCTGTGTGGACTGGTCCAGGGGTGACTTCCGCCTTACAGCACAACTCTCATCAGAGCTGGATCCTGCCTGGGTGGTCTTACCTGCATCCACAGCAGAGCACCAGGCACGTAGTAGGACCTTCACAGTCAGGTGTGGGAATAAACGAGGGGCCCGGGGTCGGAGACCCAAATCCCCCACGTGTCCCCTCACCCAGAGGAGAAACCACCCAGGTGCCAATGTCCTGGGACGTGGGCCCTTTACCGAGGAGGTTGGCTGGGATCGGGAGTCTCCTGACCAGACCCGGTGCTCCAGGTGGGCACTGGCAGGGTCGTGGGAGAGCCTGGGGAGCCTGTGGACCTCTCGGTGCTGGTGGCTGTAGCAGGGGCTGTGGGAGAGGCACAAGGCAGGCCGCGTTTCCTTCCCGGGGCCCGCACTCCATCCCCCTGTGGCTGTGACTCACAGAGTCAAGGTCACTCAGGCCACCTGGTCAGATGTGCGTGTCCACCGCTCCCCATGGCCTCACCCAGGCCTCCCGCACCCTGGGAACCCCTCCCCACCCCTCCAGATGCACCCTGGCCAGGTGGGCATGGTCAATGCCAAGTGGAAAGCAAGAGGGGCAGACAGGGTCAGCCTGGCAGGGCAGGGCGAGTCCTGAGGGACAGAGCAGGGGCTCCTTTGTAAGCTTTCCTTGGGGTTACAAGAGAAACCCCCAGAATGCCAGGAGGTCCTTGCAGAACACTGTAGGGCCACTGGTGTCCTCTGGGTCAGCACAAGGGTAGGGTGGGTACTGGACATGGGGATCGTTGTTGAGAAGTGCAGTGCAGGTGCGGGCTCCAGAGCAGGTCCCACCCCTGGGCTCAGGGGCGGGCCCATCTCAGGTCCTCAGGGCCCCGGGGTCAAGGCCGGCCTGAATGCAGTGGGGCCTTGTGAGAGTGCATCCCCCATAGGCAGGACCCTGCACAGGCCAGAAAGAGACATGGGCCCCTTGAGAGTGGACGTGCCCTTGTGAGGAGAGCAGGCAGCGTGGATCCCAGGGCAGGATGACCACCAGCCCATGAAGCAGGAAGATGTCCACCTTGACGGTATCTACGTGTAACTCTAGGGTGGCCCCAGCAAGAGACAGAGACGTGCCTGTGTGCCAACGAACATATGCCCAAGACACCACCCACAGCCAGCTCCCCGCCCACCCCCCTCCCGGTCATCCTGGCCCAGCCTTTCTGTCCCACTGCCTTCCTGAGGGTCCAGGTGACCAGCCTGTGCTGGAGTGAGGGTGGAGGATGCTCACCTGGGATCACAGACACCTCCACCTCGAAGGTGGAGTCAATTAAAAATGGCACATCGATCCCACAGCAGTACCTTCCCGCATCCTCCTCTCTGAGGCTCTCCAAGGTCACTGTGAAGGTGAGGTTTGCAGGACGGTCTCTGATGGACACGCGGCCCCTCCTCACTTCTCTCTCTGACTCTCTGGTCTTCATCATCTCCACCGATAACAGACACGGGGGTTTGCACCAGTATTTGGAATTGTTTATGAATACCTCCTGGTACTGACACTCCACGCTCAGGGATCCCCCCACGATGCCCGTCACTCTGCTGGGGCCGCTCAGGGACAAACAGCCTGGAAAACACAACCGGGTCCGGCTCCATCAGGTGGGCCTGGGTCAGAAGAGCCCTGGATGTGGGTCCCTGAAGGGCCCATGGGGTCTGGCGGAGGCCAAGACAGCAAGGGAGCCTTCCTCAGACCCAGGGAAGGAAGACAGGGAGGAGCTCCCTCCTCACAGAGGAGAGGGTGTCCTCGGAGACAGAAGAGCCCAGAATGGGAAAACTTCCGGGTGTGAGTGTGTGTGTGTGTGAGTGTGTGTGAGTATGTGTGTGTGTGAATGTGTGGGTGATTTTGCATGTGTGAGTGTGTGTGTGTGCGTGTGTGTGAATGTGTGTGTGTGTGTGTGCGTGTGTGAGTTGTGCGTGCGGTGCCCCAAGAGGTCATCTCTGACTGTGACCGTTGAGGTGTGACCCTCTCAGGCACCCCCTCCCACCAGCACAGTGGACCAGCTCACCTACTTCGCACCATGACCCTCCTGCTCTCAGCTGAGACAGGCGGCAGCCCCTCCTGGAACCTTCTCCCCCGTGCCCCGGCTCACCCAGCTCCAGCCCTGCCCCCTCCCCTCCCGCAGGAAGGGCTGAGCCGCTGACCTGGGAGCTGGAGCAGCAGCAGAGCTGAAGGCAGCCACCCGGCCCTGCCCCTCGGGGTCATTTCCCCAGCAGGGATGCCACTTGAAGCAGCGCCAGGCCCCGGGCAGGAATAAAATCAAATCTCCTCAGAGGAGTCCCTCCCAGTACCCACTTCTGCTCCTCTGGGCCTCTCTGCTTCCTGGTCCCGTCCCGGGTCAGGTCAGATGGTCCAGGGGTCAGGAGGCAGGAAGCTTAGGGGGAGGGGCACACGGCTGGTCCAGGGCAAGGACCGCTGCCCTCAGCTCCTCTCAGTTTGGCGACTAGACATGTGCCGGGCCCCTCGATCTTGGAGGCTGCCGCCTCCCCACCAAGTCCACAGTAGATTCTCTCAGTCTCACACGCCCATGCACAGAGCAGGGACAAGCTGGGTTCCTCTTCCGGGGCACATCCCCGCCCTCTGCGATGCGTGTTTTCGTTGTGGTCAGGATGGGAAGTCCGAGGGTGGAAGTCATGCTCATCCATCCTCCCCAGTCCTGGTGGCAACCAAGCGGTCACTGTCTCCCCATCTGCAGCTCTAGGTGACCCCAAGACTCTGCCCCCACAGGACCCAAAGTCCTCTTCCTGCCCCGCAAATCTGCCCCGTGACCCCAGACTACTTCCTGCGTCCCACCTCGGCTCTGGGTCCCCCCAGGGTACACACCCCTCGGGCTGTGGTTTCCTTCCTCTTGGGCCCCTCGCTGCCCGCATGACACACAGAACAGCGGTTCCCAAGCTTCCAAGACCCCTTCTTCATGCTCCGCCTCTGGGCAGAGTCTACTCCGCTTTGAGAACCAGAGAGAGACTGACAATGGAGGCCAGAGGAGAGGACGCTGGGTGGAGGGATGAGAAGCTGGGGACCTGGGGCTCAGAGGAGCCTCTTCCCGCATCAGTGGCACAGAGGGGGCGGTTGTACAACAGGGGCCCGAGGGCCCTGGCTGCTGGGGCCTCTCCTGGATCCACGTGATGAGCAGGGGCCACTTCACGGTGCAGCGATGAGGGAGGGGACGGCCTGCAGAGAAGAGACAGACTGCCCGTCCTCACTCACCGTGGCACACTCACGTGACGTGCAGGGACAACAGGTCACATCTTCCTGGGCAGTGGGGCGGGGGTAACAGGGGACTGCAGCCCTTCCCTCGGGTAGGTTTTTCCAGCTTCTCCAGACTGTCTGCAGAAACCAGGGTCTCCCATCCCTCCCATGCGGGTCTTGACTCTCCCCACTTCCAGGGCACGGGCAGTAGACCTGGGTCCCAGTGCGCAGCGGGAGGGATGCAGGAGAGCCGGACCACGCTGCTTGACCCATCCCGATCACCCCAGCGACTCCTGCCATCTCCAGATGAAGCCCCGTGTTCTGACCAGGTCTCTCCCACAGCTCGTGGCAGCACGCCAAGGCCCAGAACTCAGCCACCTCATCCTGCCTCCAGCTCTACCCGCAGGCTGCCACTCTGCCCACATTGGGCCTCATCCAGACCCTTGGGCCCATATTCCTCCCCCTGACCCACGGCTAACACCCTTGACTGTACAACTTCCGTGGCCCTCCCAGCTTAGGCTGGTTCTCTCGTTATGTGTCCTGTTGGACCATTTGACACCCCCTTTGGATTTACCTCCTGGGATTTGGGGCTCCCTGTGTGTCTCCGTCTGGGCTGTGGCCCTGAGAGTTGATGGTCCCCATCTTGCCTGAAGCCCAGTGTCTTTCCAGCATAGCCTGTGGCAATTCAGCAAAGGGATCAATGACTGAATTCCTCTCTCAGGACGCCCCTGCTTTCAGGAAACTAAGTTCTCCAATCCTGGTTTTCCTTTTTCTACTCAGGCTGGTGAACACGACTCAATCAGGAATATTGGAGAACATGGCTCCAGAGGACCCTGCAAGCATCTGCCCTCTGCTCTCCCCTGGATCCGCACCTAAAACGTTCCCAAGGCAGGACGTTTGCACCTGCAGTTCCCTTTACCGGAGGGCTCTTCTTCCAGGTGCCCACAGGGCTCACTGCCTTACGTTCTTCTGGACTTGGTTACATATCACCCTCTTCACGAGGCTGATAGGACTCATCCCTTACTGTCTCACCAACAGCACCTCCTCTTATCTTACGTGACTACGAGATACTCCTCACTGTGGACTTGGACATTTCTGCATGTCTGCACGCCTGTACTATTGTGTCTGTTTTATCTCTGTCCACCAACTGGAATGTGAGCGCCAAAAGCTGAGCTCTTTCTTCTGTTTAATCGTGGGTGGAAGCAACGCCTAGGTTAGTGGTTACTACTTTGGTCCTCTCCCCATATATTTGCTGCATGAAAAGTGGCTGCAATTCCCCAGGTCCTGGCTGCTTCAAATAGATGAGTCAAGATGATAACCTGCCTCTCAGAGATCTTCGGTGCCGGCAAGTTCATCACGTTGCAGTTTGCACTGAAACTGTGGGCAGCCTACGCAGGTCTTTGCCTCTACAAGTCGTGGAGACTAAGCTATTGAATAGAAGACTCACTCTTGGCCCCTCAATCGATTTAAACCCTTGACCCAGGTCTGTAACCAGGGGCCTTGAATGATGGGGTGAGGGTGGGGCTTGAGTTACCTTTGAACAGGAGGAAGGAACGATTCTCTGACAGTTGCATCAATTTTGTACTGTTATTCTTCTACCAGCCATCTGCAAAGGACCTAAACACACTCACCAGTTTGACTGGGCGTGGGGAAGGGAATAATCTGATTTTCCATGGAATGCTGGATTCTGTTCTGAATTGACACCAATTGGAGAAACCCAACATGGCCCTTCGGTCCCTTAGACAGAAGAGTGGGGTGTGGAGGTTTGTGCAGAAAGGAGTTTTGATTTAGGTCCCATGCATGATGGCGCTGTGGACCATCAAATCTCTGCATTGCTATTTCCTGAGCTTCAGAATGCATAAATAGACACACTCAGCAACCGGAAGATTCCCCACATTGGATCTGAGACCTGTGGAGGGTGGGTGATTATGGTAGCACAGATCATGTGGGAAACCATGGAACTGCCTGGATCCATCAAAACAGACCCCAAAGCAAGATTCCCACACTGCTGGGGTTTGAAGACTGCAGAGAGAGCGCCTGAGAGTTCAGCGCATGAGTGATGCTCCGCGGATGAGCTGGAAGCTCTGTACTCAATACTGATCTGTGGTTACAGTTCAGAAGCACCCATTGAGGGGGTATGCTTTTGGTTGTAGAGACTCATGGGCAAGGAAAGAAAGCTACAAGGAAATCCACAAACACAGTATTCGGAGAGAGAGGGAGAGGCTGATACAGGACAGATGGACAGAAGGTCGTTTCCATCCAGTAGTCAGACTGCATCATCGAAGAGGACACGATGAGCACGGGGGCTCCCAGTTCTCGTAAATGGACTGACTCTGCTGGTCCGCAGAGCTCCTCAGAGGCCTGTGGACCCAGAGGACAGCACCGAGCATGCCCAGGAGCAGGGGCACCTTCAGGAAGACCAGCAGCAGGAAGTGGGCGCTGCCCAGCAGGGGCCTATGGGGGACAAGGGGACGGACAGTGAGCACCATCCTCAGGGAGGCCCTGCTGTCTCCACCTTGCCTGCCCCGCGTTCAGGTTCTATGGCTACAAGAATCTTTACAAAGATCAACCTGACACAGAGAAGCCTCACCTGAAGGACTTCTGGACCCTGATCTTCACGAATTGCCCCTGAGACTTAGGACTGTGGACGTAAGGGTGGATGTGGCCGTGAGAATCATGTGAGGGAGACCAGGGACCCAAGGGGGACCTGGGCATTAGGAGGATTTCTACCTGAGTCCTCCTCTTGGGGGCTTCTCCAGCAGCTCAGAGGGTAAGGAATCTGCCTGTGACGCAGGAGAGACCCATGTTGGATCCCTGGGTCAGGAAGACCCCCTGGAGAAGAGAATGGCTACCCACTCCAGTATTTCTGCCTGGAGAATCCCATGGACAGAGGAGCCTGGTGGGCTGCAGTCCATGGGGGTCGCAAAGAGTCAGCCATGGATGAAACAACTAACACACTCCTCATGTGGGGGTTTGCGGTCTAGGGTATAGAACCCAATACTGGGGAGGCTTGGCTGATGTCTGCTAGACAAGAGAGCACAGCCACCTCGAGTGCAGGGACTGTTCGGTCTTATTCAGTGAGCAGCCGGCACCTCCCCAGGGTCTCCAAAGCTCCGGTCCTTCAAAGTCCTTGGCTGATGAAAGAGTGACCCCCCTCAGCTCTGCACCCTCAGAGGCCAGGGCTCTTCAGCAAGGTGATACAGATGACCAGGGCTCAGGGGACAGAGGGGTCACCAACACGCAGAGCGCTTGCTTCCTGCCCTGCCCTGGGCTGGGGGTCTTTTGTTCAGCCTGCCCCCCTCGTGCCTGGTGCCTCATTTCTGAGGATCCCGGCATGCCTGGTTCCCCAGACCCTGCAGGCCTCCATTCAAGTGTCTGTAATCAATTAGCTGCCCTCTCATCATTGTGTTTTAACTAGCGAACTCCACCACCCTCCCACACATGCTGGCCCCTCACCCAGGTGACATTTCCCTCCAAGCGATCATCAGTAGGTGGTGTATTTATACAGCTGATGTGTCCATCTGTTCATTATGTGAATCCCCTCTTAGAACACCACTCTGTCAGGGCAGGACTGTGTCCGTGGGCATTGCTACTGGATCCCAAGTCAACAAGAGCTCCGGGCACTTAGTAGGACCTTTACTGCTTGTTACAGAATTTGTTGAATAAGTTAGGGTCCTTGGTGAAGGGAGCTTGCCTATTCCTGCCTGGTCTCACCTAGAAACCACCCAGGTGAGATGTCCTGGGATGGGGGTCCCTTACCGATGAGCTTGGCCGGGATCAGGGGCCTCCTGCCCGGACACGGTGCTCCAGGTGGGCACTGGCAGGCTCGTGGGAGACTCCGGGGTGCTTGTGGACCTCTTGGAGCTGGTGGGTGTCATAGAGCCTGAGGGAGAAACACAAGTTAGGCCGTGTTTCGTCCCCTGGGTCCCCCCTCTCCATCCCATTGTGGCTCTGACTCACAGCCAAGGTCACTCACACCCTCTGGATGGACGTGCTGTGTCCACCACCCCCGTGGCCGCGCCCAGGCCTGGACAACACCCGGGGCCCCCTCCCTGCCCCTCTCCAGAAGCCCCCTGGCCAGGCGGGCACTGTCAGAAGCATATGGCCCTGCTCCCCTGGGGATCTGAGAGTGCAGAGAGGGCCCTTGGCTCCAAGTCACCCCCAGGCACAGCCACACCTCTCTCCTCCTGGCCCACCCCGCCAGGCGACAAACGGGGACACCTATTCTTTCGGGATTAACAGAGAGACGGGGCAGACAGTGACAGGCAAGGGGCGTGGCTGGAGCGAAGCTCAGATGGAAAGTCCTGCAGCTGAGTCTGAGCTGAATCAGGAGACCCCGTGTCATCTGTCAGCCAGCCCCAGGCAGTCCTCTCCGTGGGAGGGCATGACCAGAAAGATCTAGAGAGATATCGACCTGGTGGACCCCGTGAAATGTGGCCTCTCCTGAGGTAAGCCGACAGAGCCCTTCCAAGACACACCCTGCGGAGCCAGTAAACTTTCGGTTCCTTTCTTGCAAACAGAAACGCAAAAAGGAAACCTTCCTCCTGAGAGAGAAGCAGCGACCAACAGGAAGGACTCAGGGGTCCCAGGTACGGTCCACAACCCTAGAACTGGCATCTCAGGCTCACCTGGGATCACAGACACCTCCACCTGGAAGGTGGGGTCACGTGAAAGTGGCACATAGATCCCACATCCGTACGTTCCCGCATCCTCCTCTCTGAGGCTCTCCAAGGTCACTGTGAAGGTGAGGCTTGCAGGACGGTCTCTGATGGACACGCGGCCCCTCCTCACTTCTCTCTCTGACTCTCTGGTCTCTACAATCTTCCACGGTGACACACACGGGTGTTTGCACCAGTATTTGATCTCGTCCACGAATGCCTCCTGGTACCGACACTCCACCCTCAGGGATCCCCCCACAATGCCTGTCACGCTTCGGGGGCCACTCACGGACAAACAGCCTGGAAAACACAATGGAGTCCAACTTCATCGAGTGAGTGTGGGTCTGGGGAGCGTTGGATGGGATCCCTTGAGGGCCTGTGGGGTCTGGAGGAGGCCAAGGCAGGAGGCAGGCCCTTCCTCAGACCCAGAGGTGGATGATGGGGGAAGGAGGTCCCTCCTCAGAGAGAGAGGGTTCCGTGGAGACAGAAAAACTCAGGGTGCGTGCGTGTGTGAGTGTGTGAGTGTGTGTGTGTGTGTGTGTGTGTGGTGCCCCAAGAGGTCATCTCTGACGGTGACCTTTGTGGTGTGACCATCACAGGCGCCCCCTCCCACCAGCACAGTGGACCAGCCTCACCTGCTTCGCGCCCTGAACCCTCCTGCTCGCTGCTGAGACAGGTGGCAGCCCCTCCTGGAACCTTCTCCCCGCCCCCCACTGCTGGCCCCCTGCTCACCCAGCTCCAGCCCTGCCCGTTCCCTCCCACAGGAAGGGCTGAGCGGCTCACCTGGGAGCTGGAGCAGCAGCAGAGCTGATGGCAGCCACCCAGCCCTGCCCCTCGGGGTCATTTCCCCAGCAGGGATGTCACCTGCAGCAGCAGCAGGCCCCAGGCAGGGACAGGGTCAGGCCTCCTCAGGGGATTCCCTCCCGGTGCCCACTTCTGCTTCTCTGGGCCTCTCTGCTCCTTGTCCAGCCCTATCCCTGGTCTCCACAGTCCTCCTGGCAGCTGGCACTGAGCCGCGTGTAGAAACCTCGGGGTGAGGAGCAGAAGGGCCATGCGATGCTGGCTGGTGACCCCTGGCTCCTCCCAGTCTCGTGACTGGACGTCCACGGTCACCTTCCAAGGATGAGTGACCCACTCCGCTCAGCCCACAGCTGCCCTCTGTGTGTCTCACACGCGGCCCCCAACACCTGAGCCACACTGGGCTCTTTCTCCATGGCACATCCCCACCCTTAGTGATGTATCATTTCCTCTGTGGTCAGGGTGGACGGCTCCAGAGGCAGGTGCCAGCTTCCTCCATCCTCCCTGGCCTGGGTGGTGACCACAGCGGGTCTGTATCCTGCTGATCTGCAGACCCAGGCACCGTGAGAGCGCCACCCCTGTGGAGCCTCGGGCTCCTCTTCAGTCAACCTCAGATGCTTCCAGAAGGTCCTGTCTTGGGTCCGAATACAAATCTCACAGCCCATGGCTTCCCTCCCGGTGTGTCTCCCGGATCCCCAACACGGACGGGGAGCCGCTGACCCCGACCCTGCACGTTCCTCACTTTTTACTCTTCTTTTAAGAGTGGACTGTATCGTGAGCCTCAGGACAGAGAACCAAGTGTGAGCGAGGGCAGTTCAGTGGTGAAAGATGCTAAGGGGGAAGCTGGGACCCGGGGAAATCTCTCTCCAGCCCTTTAGCCTCCACCCAAGGGCGTGGAGGGGGCGGCTATATAATACGGGGGCGGTCTGCCCGAAGACACCAAAGCTGGCCTCTCTTTGAGTTCACAGTGACAAGCAGAGAGGCAGAGAGCGGGGTGGTCCTTCCCAGGAGGTGGGCTAGCAGGTATGGCCTCACTCAGAGTGACTCCTTCTCATGATGTGATGGTTTAGGGTCGGTTTCCCCCGGGATTGACAGAACTCTACTCAGTTCTCTATAATAACCTATATGGGAAAAGGATCTGAAAAACAGTGAATGCATGTATGTGTGTAACTGAATCACTTTGCTGTACGCCTGAAACTAACGCCACATTGTAAATCAAATAAACTCTAATAAACCTTTTTTGAAAGAATTTTAAAACCAAAACATGGAGATTAAAAACTCAGTAATGAACACACATGCAAACTCAAAATGTGAAATTATGCTTCGGAAAGTTTGCTTGATTTTTTTTGGGGGATTGATCATTTACTGGGCTTTTCCATGCAGTAAAGAGTATATCGATAGCCTCACCTCTTCCCAACTACCTTCCCCACGAATCAAAAAGCAAACAAACCGCATGAGTGTATGTTCAGCTGCTCAATCGTGTCTGACTCTTCAACCCCCTGAACTGCAGCCCACCAGGCTCCCCTTTCCATGGGATTCCCCAGGCAAGAATACTGGAGTGGGTTGCCATTTTCTTCTCCAGGGGATCTTCCTGACCCAGGGATCGAGCCCACCTCTCCTGCATTGGCAGACAGATAGATTCTTTACTACTGCGGTACCTGGGAAGCCTAAACAAACTGACCAGAAGCATACCATACATGATGGTGTCAAGACCCGAACCCAGATGTCGCTGGCACATCGGCCCAAGTATCTCCTCACCATATGGGGACTCGGAAGGGGAAAGAGCCAGAGGCCAGCAAGAGGGAGAGGCACAGTCATCAGAGCCAGGAAGCAGAATGGGGTGGGGTGGGGTGTGGATCACTATGGTAACCTCAATTGAGAAGTCTGATCTGCACTGTTCCCTACAGCTTCTCCCCTCACCAAGATCTCTCCCTTCTCACTAACTTCCCCAGGGTATCTTCCTTTCCAGAAGGACGTTTCTTGAGCTAAAAGCAGTTTCTGCCGGCTCCTGGCTGTGCCGATTGGTGGAAGAGTCAACATGGGCAATGACAACAGTAATTCAGGAAATGCACTGGTTTTCTGTAGGGGTTCCTGTTGTGATGGTTAATGTTATGCACCAACCCGCCTGGCTGCAGAGTGCCCAGGTTAAATAATTCTGGAGGTGTGTGCCAGGACGTTTCCCGGTGAGATCAGCATGGGAAGGGGTGGACTCAGTGAAGTAGGTTGCCCCTGCCCAAAGTAGGTAGTTGTTGTTGTTCAGTCCCTAAGTTGTGTCCAGCTCTTTGCGACACCATGGACTGCAGCACGCCGGGCTCCTCTGTCCTTCGCTGTCTCCCGGAGTTTGCTCAGATTCGTGTCCACTGAGTTGGTAAGGCCATCCAACCATCTCATCCTCTGCCGCCTCCTTCTTCTTTTGCCTCCAATCTTTCCCAGCATCAGGATCTTTTCTAATGAGTAGGCTCTTCGCTTCAGATGACCAAAGTATTGGAGCTTCAGGTTCAGCATCAGTTCTTCCAATGAATATTTAGGGTTGACTTCCTTTAGGATTGACTGGTTGGATCTCATTTGATCTCCCAGTGTAGGCAGGCTTCCTTTAGTCAGTCTAATGAAGCTGGAGGAACAGGTGGAGGACCAGGTGGAGGAACAAGGTATTCAGCCCTTCCTGCCTGGTTGCTTCCTATCCTTGGCACTTCAGCTTCTCAAACTTTGGAACTTGGCATGAATTATACAGACAGCGGATGGTGGCGTTCCCAGGTGAGCCAATTCCTTACAATACATCTCTTCACATGCAAACATCTCCTATTGTTCTGTTTCTCTAGAGTGTTGACCAACACAGGTGTGTGTCTGGCTTGTGGGAATTTCCTTCTTCAACTCTCAAGTCTGCACATGAAGATCTAACTCAGGAAGTTTTCCTTCGAGGACTTGACACAGGGATCCCAAACCCAAACCGCTGTGAGGGAAATAAAGCTGATACTTCTGATTCACTCCCCTTCAAAGAGCAATTACTTGGCTTTAAGCTCAGGCGGTAAAGAATCCGCCTGCAATGTGGGAGACCTGGGTTCGATCCCTGGGTTGGGAAGATCCCCTGGAGGAGGGTATGGCAACCCTCCTACGGAGTGACATCCCCAGCCCCTCCGCAGACACTCCCCGGAGCTGATGAACTGTTTGTGTTTCAGTGGGCTCCTAGAGAGATATGTAAAGCAAAAAGCCTAAAATGTCAAGTGGAGCATTAAACAGCATAGGAACCAACCACAGAGTCAATTTGATAGGGACAGAGTAATGTAGGTGATTAAATAGTTACCCCACTAGGGATTGTAAGTAGAAAATAAATGGGTTGTGGGTGTGTGAAAGTGAAAGTCGCTCAGTCCTGTCTGACTCTTTGCGACCCCACGGACTGTACAGTCCATGGAATTCTCCAGGTCAGAATACTGCAGTGAGTAGCCTTTCCCTTCTCCAGGGGATCTTCCCAACCCCAGGGTTCGAACCTAGGTCTCCCACGTTGCAGGGGGGATTCTTTACCAGCTGAGCTACCAGTCTTGTAATTTGATGATTACTCATGAAAACAGGTTTGCTTAACCACAAAACCAAGCAAGCTTGCTTAGCAACAAAACCATGCAACAGAAGCTCCCAAAAATAAAACGATGGTGGCATGAGCCCCACATCCTGTCCAGTGAGCTCAGTAATTAACGATCTCTGCACACAGAAAAAAACAATAATTTGTGCACCTAGTTTGACCACGTAGGGACAAGAAAACGCCACTACTCAACCTGGAGGAGGAGCTGATGGTGGAAGCACTACGTCTACGTGAGGAAAACAAAGTTCTCCTCCCCCTCCCTTTCCTTTGATTATAAAACTGTAGCCCAGTAAGTTCTTGGGCGTGATATCTCTCAGCCACCCTTTTGTAAACCTCACAAGCATCCTGTTCTACTGAATGATTTCTTATCTACCACTTTGCCCTCACTGAATTCTTTGCACTGAGACACAAAGGACTGTGGTACCAGAGCTCTTTGGAGCCCCCTGGACGACACCCAACAGTTTCAAATCGGGTCTCCCTTTCACCAGGGAAAACTATAATTAATAAGAAGTTGTGTGCTTAGTCGCTCAGTTATGTCCGACTCTTTGAGAGCCCATGGACTGCAGCCCGCCAGGCTCCTCTGTCCATGGCGATTCTCCAGGCAAGGATACTGGAGCGGGTTGCTATGCCCTCCTCCAGGGGATCTTCCCAACCCAGGGATCAAACCCAGATCTCCCGCATTGCAGGCGGATTCTTTACTGACTGAGCTTAAAGCCAAGTAATTCCCTTTCTTTGAAGGGGAGTGGGTCAGGAGTATGAGCCTTATTTCCCTCTGGGTTTCAGGGTCTCTCTAAGTTCCACAGAAACCTGGAGAATAATGTAGATACTTTATAAAATCAGTTGAGTTCAGTCGCTCAGTCGTGTCTGACTCTTTGTAACCCCATGAATCACAGCATGCCAGGCCTCCCTGTCCATCACCAACTCCCGGGGTTCACTCAAACTCATGTCCATCAAGTTGGTGATGCCATCCAGCCATCTCATCCTCTGTCATCCCCCTCTCCTCCTGCCCCCAATCCCTCCCAACATCAGGGTCTTTTCCAATGAGTCAAGTCTTCACATCAGGTGGCCAAAGTATTGGAGGTCCAGCTTCAGCGTCAGTCCTTCCAATGAACACCCAGGACTGATCTCCTTTAGGATGGACTGGTTGAATCTCCTTGCGGTCCAAGGGACTCTCAAGAGTCTTCTCCAACACCACAGTTCAAAAACATCAATTCTTCAGTGCTCAGCTCTCTTCACAGTCTAACTCTCACATCCATACATGACCACTGGAAAAACCATAGCTTTGACTAGGCAGACCTTTGTTGGGCAAAGTAATGTCTGCTTTTTAATATGCTAACTAGGTTGTTCATAACTTTCCTTCCAAGGAGTAAGCGTCTTTTAATTTCATGGCTGCAATCACCACCTACAGTGATTTTGGAGCCCAAAAGAAAAAAGTCTGACACTGTTTCCACTGTTTCCCCATCTACTTCACATGAAGTGATGGGACCAGATGCCATGATCTTCGTTTTCTGAATGTTGAGCTTTAAGCCAACTTTTTCACTCACTTCTTTCACTTTCATCAAGAAGCTTTTTAGTTCCTCTTCACTCTCTGCCATAAGGGTGGTGTCATCTGCATATCTGAGATTATTGATATTTCTCCCGGCAGTCTTGATTCCAGCTCGTGCTTCCTCCAGCCCAGCGTTTCTCATGATGTACTCTGCATAGAAGTTAAATAAGCAGGGTGACAATATACAGCCTTGACGTCCTCCTTTTCCTATTTGGAATCAGTCTGTTGTTCCATGTCCAGTTCTAACTGTTGCTTCCTGACCTGCATATAGCTTTCTCAAGAGGCTTGTCAGGTGGTCTGGTATTCCCATGTCTCTCAGAATTTTCCACAGTTCATTGTGATCCACACAGTCAAAGGCTTTTATTCAAAGCCTTTTATTTTTTGAAGCCCTTAGTGTCTCAAAAAAAGGGGCGATGCCAAAAGAAGATTATAAAAACTGCAGTCTATTTTACATGCACCAAGTTCACAAATTGACTTTCTGTTACACAAACGGCCATAAAGTAGAATTAGTTGGGCTATAAAATGCCTACTGGATGAAAACCTAATTTGCTGATGCAAGTTCGTGTGCCCGATGCACAGTGAGGCCAAACAAACTGGAACGTCGGAGTCCAGAGGAAAGGAAGTCTCATTGCAAGAAGAGGAGGCCTAGAAAGCCCCGAGCTCCCAGAAAGACTTCAGCAAAGCATTTTTAAAAGCCAGGTTGGGGGGTGGGGTGGTCGCCGGGTCCCCCACGATCCTCTGGTCGGCTGGTGAGGGAGCAGGGGGTGTCACAGGGTTCCGTCCACCAGTCCTGAGGCTCCAGGAGGCCTGGGGCCCGGTGCTCATGGTCCTCAAGTAGTCAACATCTTCCCTTTGGGGGGAGGTTTCCACCTCTGCAAAACAGCACAGGAAATGTGCATCAAATGCTATTACCTAGGTACTTCAGAGAGGAGCTAAAGCAGGGGATAAGGGGGAAGGCCTGACCACCCCACACACACCCCCACCCCGGGAAGGCCCCATAGGGTCCTGCTCACTTACACATCTACTGGTGGTTTGATGGGAATAGCAGCTTCCCTCACTCTCGGGCAATACAAGGAAACTGACAGTCGTCACCACTTCGAGTTCCAAGCGAGCAGACACGTCGAGGAGGGGGCGCTGGGTCTCTCCACTCCTCCCAGAGAGAAAGAAATCCAGAAGAGCAGTTAGGGAGCTGCTGCTCAGGGAAGCTGAAGTCCCGGACTGGAATCGGATGTGTCCTTATCTTTCTTACCTGGGTCTAGCCCCTCCCTGGGGAACGGGTCTTTAGGACCTTGATCAACTCCAGTCCGAACTACCCACTGGGCCCCAGACCCCTGGTTGCACCTTGAGCCCTGGCCCTGGAACCCCTGGATGTCTGGGTCCGTGTCTGGTCGGTCCCAGGGTGGGAAGGTGACCCTTACTCAGACAGCTCAGGCTGATGAGAGGGAAGGGGCTGTAGGACTTAGCCTGGAGGGGAATGGCTGTCAGGATGCAACGGGTCTTGTTTTGATACTCACGGTGACCAGGATCAGATTCAGCAGCTGAGAGGCAGTCCCCTTAGAGTAGAATTGTTCGTCTGTCCTTGAAGGAGTGAAGCTCTGCAAGCGGCCACTAGCACCATCTGGTGGTGGGCCGATGAACTGCCACAAGTGTGCCCTGGTGTGTGCCGACTTGCCTCAGTCGTGTCCGACTATTTGAGACCCCACGGACTATAGCCCACCAGGCTCCTCTGTCCATGGGATTCTCCAGACAACGATACTGGACTGGATTGCCGTGCCCTCCTCCAGGGGATCCTCCCGACCCAGGGATCGAAGCTGCGTCTCGTATGTCTCCTGCATTGCAGGTGGGTTCTTTACCACTAGCAGCACCTGGGAAGCCCGAGTGGTTACCTTCTTTTTTGCCCTTGAGGTCAGGAAATAGAGGTGCCACATCCACCCAGCAAGGCTTCCGACTGACCTGGGGCTCGGACACGGGGGATGGGTCCCAACGAGGTAAACTGCTCCTCTACCCGAGCTCCCACCTCCCAGAGAGCAAGAGGCTCTATTTTATGGAGACTGGTTTTGATGCTGGCTGAGTTAGAGATCACCCGGCTGGAGAGAGAGGGTTGTCACAGCCCCTGCTCCTTCTTGACCCAGGCCTTTGCCTTTGTCCAGCCCGTCCCCCTCCCCCCGCCACCCCCTCGCCGCCCCCCGGAAGTCCTTATCCGAGAGGTTGTCTCTGCCCTCCTGTCACCCCACCCTCTGAATTCTGCTCTCTTTTTTTCTCTATAAGGCTCATTTTCTTCTATGTGAACCATTTTTAACATGCTGATTGAATTTGTTGCAACATTGCTTCTGCTGTTTATGTTTTGGTTTCTTGGCCATGAGGCATGTGGAATCTTAGTTCCCTGGGATCAAACCCTCACCCCCTGTATTGGAAGGCACAGTCTTAACCACTGGACCACCAGAGAAGTCCCCACAATGCTTATTATAAACCAGTGTTATATCTTTATTTTTTAAAAACTCCCTTTAGAATATAAATCCATGTTTTAATGATTGGTCTCTCCCCGACACCTAGAAACATGCCAGTCTCTTTGTATTTGGTGAGTGAATGAAGAAATGAAGAGTCGAGAATCCAGGCCTGGGGGAAAGGAACGCAGGTGGGCGAGATGGCAGAAAATCAGGCCCTGGCGCCCCCTGACGAGCGGGGCGGTGCCTGGGACTCCCTCTTCGGGAATGAGGGGTTCTGGGTGCCCTTGTGAAACGCTCTTCCCGGTTCTCCCCAGCCAAGCACCAGGCAGGTAAACATTATATAGACACTTGTATATGTGATTTATTTCATTAAACTTTTTAAAGTTTTCTTTTTTCAATCGAGTCTCTTTTATAACATGAAAAGCGACATGAAGTTCTAGGCCAGACGTTATTCTCTAGTCTGAGCGGCTGTGTCTCTGGACAGGACATTGATGGCGGTGGGGCGGGGCTGCAGGTTGTCTTGGTCAGACTGGTTCTGTCTCCCCACGAACTGCCCGCTGAGGTCTGTTGACCCAGAGGACAGCACCGAGCATGCCCAGGAGCAGAGGCACCTTCAGGAAGACCAGGAGCAGGAAGTGGGTGCTGCCCAGCAGGGGCCTATGGGGATGCGGTGACCCGTGGTGAGTTTCTGCTTCCACAGGAGGCCCAGGCCCCTCCCCCATCTTCCTCTGTGCTCAGGTCCCATGGCCTCAAAACTCAAAATCAAGGTCAAGTCGGGTTGGTATTGAGGCTGCACTGGGTCTTAGTAGCGGTATGAGGGATCTTTAGTTGTGGCAAGTAGAATCCCTAGTTCCCTGACCAGGGATTGGATCTGGGCCAACTGCATTGGGAGCGTGGAGTCTTAGCCACTGGACCACCTAGGAAGTCCCCACTCACCCTTAACGTGGTCTGTGTGGGAGAGCATCTGTTCTGTTTAAATGACTCCACAGTCTCAGCCACAACAATCTCAACTCCTCGCTCAGCTCATGGCCCATTCTCTCACCTCCGGGTCCCGGGACCTGCCCTCACTCCAGTTCCTCACAAATGCCGCGTCCTCTCCCCATCCTGAGCCTCTGCCTAATCTCTCCGCCTCCCCGACCCTGCACCTGGCTCCCAGCCTGAGGCGGCCCTCCAGGGTCACCTCCAAGATTGCACTGGGCTCCTGCGGCCAACCCTGTTGGTACCCCGCCCTCCTTGCCCACATGACCTCCTGGCCGCTTGGACAGTACTCAGCCCACCAGTGGTCTCCCACATGCTTGGCTTGAGGGCGATCTCTGGTGTTTGGGGTGTGCGTGGCTTCCTGCACCAAGCAGGCCAGACGTGCTATAGAATCCTCTGCCTGGACACTCCCCCAGGCTCCTTCTTGGTGGGCTCTCCTGCTTCTTCAGGTTTCTGCTCAAACGTCCCTTTCTCTGTATGAAAACTGCCAGCCTCTCCTTCTTCTCCCACTGTGAGGACCAGTGTGTGTGGACCACCACCCTGGCTTCCTCGCCACGCTGTGGGGCCATCCCGGGGGATGCCCCACAGAGTCTCTCTGAGGGGGAGTGAGCCCCGTTGCTGTGGTGACACCTCTCTCCCTGGTGTCTGCTTCACTGGCGTTCCCAGCTTCCCCGTTCCCTCACCATTATTCCTGGGATCAACTCACCAAAATGTGTCTTAGGATCGAGTTCGAACAAACCTAAACTAAGACAATCTCTTGGTTATTTGTTTTCACTGAGCATCTTGGTAGCCTTCATCATGCCCCGTCTTCTTCCCACACCTCTCTCACCCTACTCTTATACTCCTGCTTCACTTTCCTCACAGTGATTGCTGTTTACTGACATTTCCTCTATTATTTATCTATCACCTATCCAAGTATCTACCTCTCTATCTACCTCTGTTGTCTATCATATATCTATCCATCCAGTCACATATCTCCGTCTCTACCAGCTGTCCTCTGTATGTATCAATCATCCATCCATATCCATCTATATTCATCTATGTGTGTATCATCATCCACCCATCTATCCATCCATCTGTCTATCCATCCATCCATCTACCCATCCATCCATCTACCCATCCATGTATCCATCCATCCATCTGTCCATGCATCCACCCATCCATCCGTCCATCCATCCATACATACATCTGTCCATCCATCCATCTATCTGTCCACCAATCCATCCACCCATCAATCCATCCATCCATCCACCCACCCACCCACCCATCCATCCATCCATCCATCCATCTATCCATCTGTCCACCCATCCATCCATCCACCCATCCATCCATGCATGCATCCATCCATTTATCCATCTGTTTATCCATCCATCTATTCGTCCACCCATCCATCCATACATACATACATCTGTCCATCCGTCTGTCCACCCATCCATCCACCCATCCATCCATCCATCCATCCACCCACCCACCCATCCATCCATCCATCCATCCATCCTCTGTCCACCCATCCATCCATCCATCTGTCCATGATCCATCCATCCATCTGTCCACCTATCCATCCATCTATCCACCCATCCATCCATCTGTCCACCCATCCATCCATCCATCCATCCACACACAATCCATCCATCCATCCATCTGTCCACCCATCCATCCATCTGTCCACCCATCCATCCAAACATCCACACACAATCCATCCATCCATCCATCTGTCCACCCATCCATCCATCTGTCCATTCGTCCATCCATCCATCCATTCAACTGTCCACCCATCCATCCGTCCATCCATCTATCCATCCATCCATCCATACATACATACATCTGTCTGTCTGTCTGTCCATACATCCATCTATCTGTCCACCCATCCATCCACCCATCCATCCACCCATCTATCCATCCATCCACCCACCCACCCATCCATCCATCCATCCATCTGTCCACCCATTCATGCATCCACCCGTCCATCTGTCCATCCATCCATCTGTCCATCCGTCCGCCCATCCATCTGTCCATCCATCCATCCATCCCTCCATTGGTCTGTCTGTCCATCCATGCATCCACCCATCCATCCATGCATCCATCCATCCATGCATCCACCCATCCATCCATGCATCCATCCATCCATCCATCCATCTATCCATCTGTCCATCCATCCATCTATCCATCCGCCCATCCATCCACCCATCCATCTACACATCCACCCATCCATCCATCCATCCATCCATCCATCCATCTTCCACCCATCCATCCATCCATCCGTCCATACATCCGTCCACCCATCCATCCATCTGTCCACCCACCCATCCATCCATCCATCCATTTGTCCACCCATCCATCCATCCATCCATCTTCCACCCGTCCATCCATCCATCTGTCCATCCATCCGTCCACCCATCCATCCATCTGTCCACCCATCCATGCATCCATCTGTCCATCCAGCCATCTTCCACCCATCCATCCATCCATCCATCCATCCATCCATCGATCCATCCATCTGTCTGTCCATCCATCCATCCATTCATCCATCTGTCCACCCATCCATCCATCCATCTGTCCATCTGTCCATCCATCCACTTCCACCCGTCCATCCATCCATCCGTCCATCCATCCATCCATCCATCCATCCATCTGTCTGTCCATCCATCCATCCATCCATCCATCCATCTATCCATCCATCCGTCCATCCATCCATCCGTCTGTCCATCCATCTATCCATCCATCCGTCCATCCATCCATCCGTCCATCCATCCATCCATCCATCCATCCATCCACCCATCCATCCATCCATCCGTCCATCCATCTATCCATCCGTCCATCTAGCCACATCTAGCTATCCTTCCTTTCACACATCTCTATCAACTGTCCTCTACCTACTCCTATGTGTGTGTGTATCTTTGTGTCTATCGATCATCCATATCTACCTACCTATCTATCTATCATCTATCTATCTTCTTATCCATCTTGCCATTGTCTAAAATCTACCCATTTGAAAGAAACTTCCAGGAAAGCACAGCCTTGCCCATTAGTTCACAGCCATATTCCTAGCCTTTGGATCAGTTCCTGGCACACAGCAAGTAAATTAAAAGTTTGTTGGGTGGTGATTCATTAAGGAGACCCGTGTCCAGGAAGCCCCACCCTAGGAGAGAAGCAGTGAAGGTGACAGAAGTCACCATGGGGCGCACACTTTACCCCTGCTGCTGGCTGGGCGATCCGGAGGTCCACGCAGAGCTGTTGCTACTGGAGGCTGCGATGGAGGCTGGAGTGAAGAACTGTGGTGGGTGAAGAACGGTGTCCTGCCCGCGACTCTTCCCAGCCAGTTGCCTGTCCCCGCATGGATCCCAGTCCACAGAGGAGAGGGAACTCACAGAAGGGACTGGACAGGTGCTCTGGGACCATCACCTCCTCATGCTCAGACCCAGGCCTGACCAGTATATAGGAGTACCTGCACCCAACTCCACCCCCACCTGCTCTGTATCCAGGTGGACACAACCAGGACCGGCGTCACTGCCTCTAGCATGAAGCATTTTCCTTCTCTTCACCTCGTTGGAAACAGGAGTGCATGAAGGTCAGCACAAGCGTTGGACCTCAGGTCCCACCCCCTAGCCAGCACATCCACATTCCACCCCTCCCTCACCCTGTCCACCCTGACGGAAGACAGTAGAGCGGAAGCTACTGAAGCCTGAGCACCCTAGAGCCTGTGCTCAGCAAGCAGAGAAGCCACTGCGAAGAGAAGCCTGTGCGCCAGAGCTGGAGGGTTGCCCGGGAAAAGCCCGTGAGCAGCAATGAAGATGCAGCACACCCATAAATAAGTAAATATTTTAAAAATGTTCTGTTAGTGGTCCCCCAGCCCACTTCCACCTTGTCTGGTCCAGGGGTCTGTGGGCTCCCTCCTGCCCACCACTCTGAACCTGATTCAGAGTCCAGAAGGGAAAGGAGCAGAAGCAGAGGGAAGCTGAGGAGACAGAGAGGATGCCAGACAGACAGAGACACAGCACTTGCACAGCACAGACAGTCTGCACAGCATATTGAGTGCAGCACTTTCACAGCATCATCTTTTAGGATTTGAAATAGCTCCACTGGAATTCCATCACCTCCACTAGCTTTGTTTGTAGTGATGCTTCCTAAGGCCCAGACAGGGGCCAGAGGCTTGGGGGCTCCCTCTCGGGCTTTCCCTTGCCTACAAACCAATCCCCTTGGCCCCCAGCCCAGTTGCTGGTGCCTCTGGGAAACGGGTTTTCCCTGGGTCAGCACAGTGGTCAGAGGCCGAAGAAAGGCCCAGGGGAGGAGCTGGGGCTGGGGCTTGCCCTTCGGGATCACACAGTCAGAGGGGCGAGCCTGGCAGGCTTGGCCATCTCTGAGCCTGGACCACTCAGGGCTCCTGGATGAGGATCTGGGTTGTTGAGAGGCCCCAGTTCTGACAGCAGAAGCCAGGGGAGAGTGAGAAGAGAGTCTTCTGGAGTGGACCCCCCCCCCCAACCCCACACACACACCCTGTGCCCCATGCACAAGGGAGATGGCAAGAACTCCTTAGTCCTGATGGATCCAGGATAACAGCGGGCCCTTCCCCCTCTACAGCCTCAGAATCCCCGAGGCCCACAGACATTGTCAGGGCCCAGGCCATGGCAGGAACCCGGATGTCCCCCCCTCACTCTCACAGCTGCTTACACACTCACACTCTCACACACCAGACACACACTCACATGCACACAATGCACTTGGCCCTGAAGTTCTGACACACAAACACCAGCCCCAGTTCCTCTCCCCGAGGCTGAAAATTCCTGGGATGCCCTGCAGAGCTGAGCTCAGATACCTTCACCACCAGTACCAGAGAAAAAGAGGGTCTTACCTGGGGAGACAATCACTTGAACCTCGAAAAAAGGATCAGGCAGGAAGCTGAGGAGTCCTTCTTCCTTTAGAATCGTTGCAACCCCACACCTGTATTTCCCTGCATCGTCTGCAGTGAGGCTTTCCAAGGTCACTGTGAAGGCGAGATCCTCCGGATGGTCTGTGATGGACACCCGGCCGCTCTTCACCTCCACCTCGGGCCCTCTGGTCTGCACAGTCCGCTGCCAAAGCGGGAAGCACGGCTGTCTGCACCAGTATTTGTGAAATGCCCTGTATTCCTCTTCGTAGCGACACTCCACACTCAGGGAGTCCCCCACAGCGCCCGTTACGGTGCTGGGGCCACTCAGGGACAAAGAGCCTGGAAGACACTGGAAGTCAGTCTCGTCTTCATCCTAAAGAGCCTGGGCCAGAGGAGCCTGGGGGGTCAGGTCCTCTGGGAGCCTGGAAGTCACCCTGAGGCCAGAGGAAGGAGGGCTCAGAAGCCAAGGAGGCAGGGGGGTTAACCCGGTGTAAAGTTCAGGTGAGAAACAGTTGTGGCAAAGTACCAAACTTCTGAAAAAGAACTGCGTATGTAATATACTTGTGTGTGTGAGTGTGTGTGTGTGTGTGTTAGTCACTTCAGTTGTGTCTGACTGTTTGCAACTAACAAGCTAACAAACTGACTAACAAATGTGTGAAAGAGGCCAGAACTCTGTGACGATTGTTGTTTAGTTGCTAAGTTGTGTCCAGCTCTTTGCACCCCCATGGACCATATAGCCTGCAAGGCTCCTCTGTTCATGGGATTCTTTAGGCAAGAATACTGGAGTGGGTTGCCATTTCCTTCTCCAGGGGATCTTTCTGATCCAGGGATCAAACCCAGGTCTCTGTCATTGCAAGCAGGTTTTTTACCATTTGAGCCATCAGGGAAGCCCAAATAATCTACTTACTGATAACCTATCTGTCTGTCCATCCAGCCATCCTTCCCTCCCTCCCTTTCTCCTTCCTTCTCTCTCCTCATCCACCCATCCAACCAACTATTCAGGCAATATACTGTCACCCACAGGTTAGGAGCCTTTTGCTTTTGTTTAATGTTCGAATTAACATTAAAAATACATTTTTCGCTTCTTCATTAAAAAAAAATTGGGGGCTGAGCTGCCCAGCTTGCAGCATCTTAGTCCCCCACCCCACCCCAGGGATTGAAACCAGGGCCCTCAGCAGGAAAAATGCTGAGTCCTAACTACTGGATCACAAAGGAATTCCCACTTCTTCACTTTTAATATCTTGAATTTGGACCCTTTATTTCCCAGCAAGTCCAAGGCCATTGACCTATATTCCACAACAGAATGCTGTCCACTCCTCCCACCAACATCCCCTAGTGCAGCGGTTCCCAAGCAGCAGCGATAGTCCCCACAGGAGATACCCGGCAATGTTTGAAGACATTTTCTTTTTTAATTTATTTATTTTAATTGGAGGCTAATTACTTTACAATATTGTATTGGTTTTGCCATACATCAACATGAATCTGCCATGGGTGTACACATGTTCCCCATCCTGAACCCCCCTCCCACCTCCTTCCCCGAACCATCCCTCTGGGTCATCCCAGTGCACCAGCCCTAAGCATTCTGTATCCTGCATCGAACCTGGACTGGTGATTCATTTCTTATATGATATTATACATGTTTCAACGCCATTTTCCCAAATCATCCCACCCTCTCCCTCTCCCACAGAGTCCAAAAGACTGTTCCATACATCTGTGTCTCTTTTGCTCTGTCACATACAGGGTTATCTTTACCATCTTTCTAAATTCTGTATATATGCGTCAGTATGCTGTATTGGTGTTTTTCTTTCTGGCTTACTTCACTCTGTATAATAGGCTCCAGTTTAATCCACCTCATTAGAACTGATTCGATTGTATTCTTTTTAATGGCTGAGTAATACTCCATTGTGTACAGGTTTCTTATCCATTCATCTGCTGATGGACATTTAGAGCTAATCAATGAATATAGTAAAGTTGCAGGATATAAAATCAACACACAGAAATCCCTTGCATTCCTATACACTAATAATGAGAAAATAGAAAGAGAAATTAAGGAAACAATTCCATTCACCATTGCAACAAAAAGAATAAAATAATTTGGAATATATCTAAAGAAACTAAAGAAACTAAAGACCTATATATAGAAAACTATAAAACACTGGTGAAAGAAATAAAAGAGAACACTAATAGATGGAGAAATATACCATGTTCATGGATCAGAAGAATCAGCATAGTGAAAATGAGTCAACTACCCAAAGCAATCTATAGATTTAATGCAATCCCTATCAAGCTACCAACAGTATTTTTCACAGAGCTAGAGCAAATAATTTCAGAATTTGTATGGAAATGCAAAAAACCTCAAATAGCCAAAGCAAGCTTGAGAAAGAAGAATGGAACTGTTTGAAGACATTTTTGAGGGTCACCATTCCAGGGCGGGAAGACGGGGGAGAGGGAGGGTGTGAACTGCTTCTGCCATCCAGTGGGCAGAGGCCAGGGATGCTGCTAAACATCTCTCAGTGCACAAGGCACCCTCACCACACAGAACGAGTGCTCCCATGTCAGCAATGCTGAGGTCCTGCAACCTTGCTGGAAGGGGCGAAATGCCCCAGCTAGAAGACCTCCACACTGAGGCTTGGGACTCAAGGCAAGCGGGGACAGCCTCGCTGAGCCGTCTCTGTGCATCTGCTGCTGTTCTGGGCTCAGGCTCTGGGGGCACTGTTCTGTCCGATTCTGACCACGAGGATAGGAGGGAGGGGAAGGGAAGAGGGGAGGAGCGGAGGCACGGGGCGAGGGAGGAGGGCGACTTCTGGCCTGGACTCTTGACATTCGACTTTTTCAGTTGCCTGGGACCCACCCTTCAAGATCTGGGGCTGCGCTTCCTCAGATGCGGACAGGAAACATGAGGGAACGTTCCAGAACCTCCCTGCCCTCTGATACTCCACCAAGACCCTGACCCCAAGCCAGCGTGAGCAGCACCCCCAGCACCCCCTAGAGCAAGCTCCCTGCGCCCCAGGGCCTCAGAAAGAAACCTTGCATTTTTCTCTCAGACCAGGACTGACCACATTCCCAGCAGTCTTACTTTCCAGGGGTCCACAGAGCAGGAACACCCCTGCCCTGCCCCACGCATCCCCCAACCTGGGGCCAGCCCAGACCCCCAGAGAGGCACCGGACCCCCAGTGCATCAGATCCTCCATACATAAAGGGATATTCACTAGGGGACTTAGAAGTAACTGACATTGTACTATTAAAAAGACTGATGCCCTTGGATATAAAAATATTTGGTTTGAATCTTGACTATGTCTTTTATATATGTATGTATATATATACATACATACATATTTATCTACTTGTTTTGCTGTGCTGGGTCTTTCTTGCAGCATGCAGGATCTTTAGTTGCATCATGTGAGATCTAGTTCCCTGATCGGGGATGGAACCTGGGCTCCCTTCATTGACAGGGCACAGTCTTAGCCACTGGACCTCTGGAGAAGTCCATTGGCTTTGTGTGTCTATATGAACTGATTTAGAATAAATTATCTGCGCCTTTCTGAGTTTGCCTCTCTTTTTCTAAATGTATTTATTATTTTTATTATTTATTTAATACAATAAATATTTATTAACTAATGCATAAATAATATAATCAATTTTATATAGTTATTTATTATTTAAAAAATTTTTTACAATGTTGTGTTAGTTTCTGCTGTACAGCAACATGAATCCATTATATGTCTACATATATCTCCTCCTTTTCAGCCTCCCTTCCAGGGAATGTTGAGTCATTCCCTTCCACCCTACAGTCACTTGTTTTAATAAGAATCACTCATTGGAAAAGACTTTGATGCTGGGAGGGATTCAGGGCAAGAGAAGAAGGGGACGACAGAGGATGAGATGGCTGGATAGCATCACTGACTTGATGGACGTGAGTCTGAGTGAACTCCGGGAGTTGGTGATGGACAAGGAGGCCTGGTGTGCTGCGATTCATGGGGTCGCAAAGAGTCGGACATGACTGAGCGACTGAACTGAACTGAAGGACTGGACTAAGTAACAGGAGGAAATCTTGTCTAACTGATTTGTCCAATTAGTATTAGTTCTCTGCTCCCCCTGCCCTTCTCTCTGGTGTATCAAGACAACACTCCTGATTTTAATCATGTTGGGGATAACAACTCAAGTGGCCAGATATAAACTTAAGGCTCAGTACGTACTGTCTGTGTGGGAAGCAAGCTTTTCATCTCATACTCTTCCTTTCCCAGGGAGCAAATACGTTGAACTGGGGTTTTTACAGGCACATCGCACCCTCTGTTTCCTTATGCTTCTTCTTCCCATCAGCACCCTTTGCTCACACCGTGCTCGCCCTGACTCACCTGCATGAACTTCCCCACATCAGGCCCAGCCCCACTCACCTGGGATGCAGAGAAGCAGCAGAACCACCAGCAGCTGCATGACCCAGGCCCTGGTGATCTCTGCAGGCTCCTGCAGAGCCTGGCGCCTCCTCACCAGTTCCATTCACTGTTTCCCTTTTCTGCTTTTCTTGGCACTTTTCTGCTTCCTCTCTCAGCCTCCTAGAGCTGTTCTCCTAGAGTTGATCAGAAAATGAGGGAAGCTGGGGCCTTGGGACATCAGATAATGATGCTGAGAGTTTGTCGAAAGTCATTCTCATGTAGCACATTTGAATTTGCAGTTCCAGTTTCTGTTCCTTGTGAAGATGATGCCCTTCCCATTCCTTGCCTGTGGTTGATGGGCCCATCCCCCCTTCTCTAAATCAGTATTGCCCAGACAGCCATACCAGTCTTGGTTAAATTCCATCTAGATTTTCTGAGCAAGTCCTCCTCTTTGTAAAGAAAGCCCATTTTCTGTGGCTGGCGCGGGCAGTCCTGTGTGATCAAGCATTGACTAAGCCTTGTCTGGACACAGTCAGCTGTTTGCAGGGCCCAGTGCAAGATGAAAACATCCTCAATCTGGAAATATTAAGAATTTCAGGAGTGGTCTAGAGGCTAAGTCTCTGTGCTCCCAATGCAGGGAGTCCAGGTTTGATCCCTGGTCAGAGAACTAGATCCCACATGCCACAACTAAGACTGATGCAATGAAGATCAAAGATACTGAGTGCCACAACTATGACCCAGTGCAGTCAAACAAATAAAGAAATTCTAACATGTATACTATCATGTAAGAATCGAATCGCCAGTCTATGTCTGACGCAGGATACAGCATGCTTGGGGCGGGTGCATGGGGATGACCCAGAGAGATGTTATGGGGAGGGAGGTGGGAGGGGGGTTCATGTTTAGGAACGCATGTAAGAATTAAAGATTCTAAAATTAAAAAAAAAATTATAAATAAAAGAAATACTAAAAAAAAAAAAGGAATTTCAAGATGGCGGCAATGGAGTATCAGCCAAGCATGTGGCCCTTCTAAGTGTGAAGCCTGATGATGCTACACCAGCTGTACCCCTGTGAGGCTGGTTCTGTCTTGGCCCTTGATGGTACAGATCAAGGGCACCGTGGAGGCCAGTGAGGCTGCCAAGGATGGAATGGAGGGAGGTTAGTTGGACATGATGTCAGAGAGAAACTCAAGAATGAAGTGGGGACCTTGGAGGGTTTTGAGCAGAGGAGTGGCATGATCCCATGCTTGTTTTCAAAGCATCATTCTTGCTGTTAAATGGGGAATGGGGACTTCCCTGATGGTCCAGTGGTTAAGATTTCACCTTCCAATGCAGGTGGGTAGGTTCAATCTCTGGTTGGGGAGCTGAGACACCACCTGTCTTGTGGCCAAAAACCCAAAACACAGAACAGAAACAATATTGTAACAAATTCAATAGAGACTTTAAAAATGGTCCAGATCGAAAAAAATATTTTTAATAAATAGAGAGTAGACAACCCCCTCCCCAAGAAAAATAAATGCAAAAAGGCAAAATGGTTGTCTGAGGAGGCCTTACAGATAGCTGAGAAAAGAAGAGAAGCTAAAGGCAAAGGAGAAAAAGAAAGATAGACTCATTTGAATGCAGAGTTCTAAAGAATAGTTAGGAGACATAAGAAGCCCTTCCTCAGTGATCAATGAAAAGAAACAGGGGAAAACAATAGAATGGGAAAGACTAGATATCTCTGCAAGAAAATTAGAGATACCAAGGGAACATTTCATGCAAAGATGAGCACAATAAAGGTCAGAAATGGTGTGGACCTAACAGAAGCAGAAGATATTAAGAAGTGGTGGCAAGAATACACAGAACAATCTTATACCAAAAAAATCTTCATGACCCAGATAACTACAATAGTGTGATTACTCACCTAGAGCCAGACATCCTGGAATGTGAAGTCAAGTGGGCCTTAGGAAGCATCACTACAAACAAAGCTAGTGGAGGTGATAGAATTCCAGTGGAGCTATTTCAAATCCTAAAAGATGATACTGTTAAAGTGCTGCACTCAATATGCAAGCAAATCTGGAAAACTCAGCAGTGGCCACAGGACTGGAAAAGGTCAGTTTTCATTCCAATCCCAAAGAAAGGCAACACTAAAGGATGCTCAAACTACCACACAATTGCACTCACCTCACACGCTAGTAAAATAATGCTCAGAATTCTCCAAGCCAGGCTTCATGAACCATGAACTTCCACATGTTCAAGGTGGGTTTAGAAAAGGCAGAGGAACCACAGATCAAATTGCCAACATTTGCTGGATCATCAAAAAAGCAAGAGAGTTCCAGAAAAACATCTATTTCTGCTTTATTGACTATGCTAAAGGCTTTGACTGTGTGGATCACAACAAACTGTAGAAAATTCTTAAAGAGATGGGAATACCAGACCACCTGACCTGTCTCCTGAGAAATCTGTATGCAGGTCAGGAGGCAACAGTTAGAACATGGACATGGAATGCCAGACTGGTTCCAAATCGGGAAAGGAGTATGTCAAGGTTGTATATTGTCACCCTGCTTATTTAACTTATATGCAGAAAACATCATGCAAAATGCCAGGCTGGATGAAGTACAAGCTGGAATCAAGATTGCTGGCAGAAATATTAATAACCTCAGATACACAGATGACACCACCCTTATGGCAGAAAGTGAAGAAGAACTAAAGAGCCTCTTGATGAAAATGAAAGAGGAGGGTGAAAAAGTTGACTTAAAACTCAACATTCAGAAAACGAAGATCATGGCATCTGGTCCCATTACTTCATGGCAAATAGATGGGGAAATAATGGAAACAGTGAGAGATTTTATTTTGGGGGGCTCCAAAATCACTGCAGATGGTGACTGCAGCCATGAAATTAAAAGACACTTGCTCCTTAGAAGAAAAGGTATGACCAACCTAGACAGCATATTAAAAAGCAGAGACATTACTTTGCCAACAAAGGTCTGTCTAGTCCAAGCTATGGTTTTTCCAGTGGTCATGTATGTATGTGAGAGTTGGACTATAAAGAAAGCTGAGCGCTCTTGAACTGTGGTGTTGGAGAAGACTCTTGAGAGTCCCTTGGACTGCCTGGAGATCCAACCAGTAAATCCTAAAGGAAATCAGTCCTGAATATTCATTGGAAGGGCTCATGTTGAAGCTGAAACTCCAATACTTTGGCCACCTGATGCAAAGAGCCGACTAATTGGAAAAGACCCTGATTCTGGGAAAAAGATTGAAGGTGGGAGAAGGGGACAACAGAGGCTAGGATGACTTATGGCATCACTGACACAATGGACATGAGTTTGAGTAGGCTCCAGGAATTGGTGATGGATAGGGAGGCCTGGCGTGCTTTGGTCCATGGGATTGGCATGCTGCAAAGAGCCGGACATGACTGAGTGACTGAACTGAACCAAGTAGACTGTTCAGATGAGGAAGGGGGTCTAACGTGAGAATTGGGAGACCAGTTAGTCTGCAAAAGTCCAAGAGTTGATGATGACTGGCTCTCAAATTAAGAGCAGGGGAGGGAGTGGTTAGATCCTGGAAATCGGCATTTTGAAGGAAAGATATTTTTAACAGATCAGATATGGTGTATGAGCAAAAGAGAGGGGTCAAGAGTATCGCTCCAGTTTGGGGAGCAATGGGAGGGATGGAATCCAAATAAACTGAAGTGGGAAAAGCTGGTTTGGGGATGAAGATCCTAGTCTGACTTGTTTGGTTGTTACTGTTGTCTAAAATTTTTGGCTGGGTTGCCCAGCATGTGAGATCCTAGTTCCTCAGCCAGTCATTGAACCCAGGCCCCCCCGCATTGGAAGCACGGAGTCTTTACCATTGGACCACCAGGGAAGTCCCTGATTTATGTTTTAAGATGTCTGTCAGTCATCCATCATGGACCAAACATCTGTGTCTTCTTCCAACCCCAGTTTATATGTTGAAGGCCTGACCCTCTAAGTGACCTGACCCTCCTGGGGGAGGTAACGAGGTTAGATGAGGTCATGAGGGTGGGGCGCTGTTCTGATAGGATGGTGGCCTTATTACAAGAGGAAGACTTCTCTCCCTCTACCTCCATCTCTGTCTCTATCTTTATTTCTCTCTTTCTCTCTCTCAAAAAGATAAAAGCAGAATTAAGTGAATTTTAAAATAGAAAAGCAGTAAAACCATGAACAAACCCAAGGGCTGACCTTTTGTGGAGTGGAGGAGAATGCGAGGAAAAAGAGACAATACAACAGAGGAATTAAAAAAGAGAATATTTCCAGATAAAGAGAAAATTAAAAGACTCTCACGAGAGCATTTTGAAAAAAGTACTTACATGTATGCTCATAAACTGAGATTAGACCAGCAATTTTCTATGGAAATATATATTACCTAAGCTTACTGCAGATGAAATAGAAATCTTCAAAATACTGTAGAAAGGGCTTCCCTGATAGTTCAGTGGTAAAGAATCCTCCTGGCAATTCAGGAGACACAGGTTCGATCCCTGGTCCTGGAAGATCCTGCGTGTCCTGTGGGCCACGACTACTGAGCCTGTGCTCTAGAGCAGCACTCACAACAAGAGAAGCCACGGCAATGAGGAGCTCACACACTGCCACTGGAGTGTAGCCCCCACTCTCTGCAACTAAAGAAAAGCCCATGTGGCAAGGAGAACAGCCAAATAAATAAATAAAGTTATTTTCTTAAAAATGCTATGGAAAAATCTGAGAATGTTACCAAGGAACGATTTATTCCCTCCAGTCCCCACTCCAAACCTCAAAATGATGGACAAACCCCAGTGATTTGTCCTTCCAAAGCTTCAAGGAACAGATACTTCCAACACTATGGAGACCATTCCAGACCGTCCAGAAAGAAGGAACATTTTGGGATGAAGTCAGCGTAATATTGATATGACAACCTGACCAAGAGAACGTTTATGAGAAAGAAAATATAGTCCAATCTCATTGATAGGCATTGGTGAGAAGGTTCTTATATTAAAAAATTGAAGATAAATTTGGGGAAGTACTTTAAAAGAATGATACAATATGATCAAGTTTGATTCATTCTAGGAATCTCAGGAATCTAGGAATCACAGGGTGATTCATACAGGAAATATGTTTGTATTATTAATCACTTTAAAATTCTATTGAGAGATAGAAATATAAGCAAATGGAAAGCTATATCTCTTTCATTTCATTGCCCAGAGAATCCCAGAGACAGGGGAGCCTGGTAGGCTGCTGTCTATGGGGTCGCACAGAGTTGGACACGACTGAAGCGACTTAGCAGCAGCATATCTCTTTCAACCCCATGGACAGAGGGACCTGGTGGGTTACAGCCCATGGGGTCGCAAAGGGTCGGACATGACTGAGTGACTGATCACACACACACACACACACACACACACACACACACACAACTCTTTCAATACTGTGAATGTGTGTGCATGCCATGTACCCTTCTGTTCCCTCTTTCAGTCCCATCTTGGTTCTGGCCTAGAGCCGGTCACAGAGTCAGGAGGCTGGGGGGCACATCAAGCCTAGAGATGGTTGCACCTCATCCTACTAACCCTGTTTAGATGCCAGTCCTCATGCTGCTCTCGCCCTCAGTAAATATCTGCGCCCCTCCTTCTTAGCAGTTAGAGGGACCTTCATTTCCTTTACCAAGAAGAACAGTTGTGCTATAGATCAGGCCAGGACCAAATTTTTTTAAATGGTTCTTTCAATTTTATTTTTTAATTGAAGTATAGTTGATTTATGATGTTGTGCCAATCTCTGCCATACAGCAAAGTGACTCAGTTATACACATCTAGAATTTATATGTATATATATATATATATATAAATATATATAAATATAAATATAAATATAAATATACTCTTTTCCCCTTATGGTTTATCACAGGATATTGAATACAGTTCCTTGTGCTATACAGTAGAATATACTTGCTGTTTATCCATCCTACAAAAAAATAGCTTACATATGCTAAACCCACACTCCCACTCCTTCCCTCCCGAACCACCCTCCCCCTTGGCAACCACAAGTCTAACCTCTGTATCTGTGAGTCTGTTTCTGTTTTGTAGATATGTTTATTTGTCCCATATTTTAGATTCCACATATAAGTGATTGTTGTTGTTGTTCAGTTGGTAAGTCGTGTCCAACTCTTTATGACCCCATGAACTGCAGCATGCCAGGCTCTCCTATCCTTCACTATGTTCCTGAGTTTGCCCAAATTCATGTCCATGGAGTTGGTGATGCCATCCAACCATCTCATCCTCTATTACCCGCTTCTCCTCCTGGCTTCAATCTTTCCCAGCATCAGTGTCTTTTCCAATGAGTCGGTTCTTTGCATCAGGTGGCCAGAGTTTTGGAGCTGCAGCATCAGTCCTCCCAATAAATATTCAGGGTTGAATTCCTTTATGTGTGAAATCATATGTTGTTTGTCTTTGTCTTTCTGGACACAGCTCCCATCACCTGCTGCAATTCATCTTCTCAAAGAGTGACACTCTTTCCTCCTAATATATAAAATGTAGAAATAGCTGCTGACAATGGGAAATGAATCAAAGACAAGTGCAAATGAGATTCAAACAGCTTCACTTAAACCTTAAGGACATCCAGGGTGTCCACTCTTGACCTTGGCTTTGCATCCTTGAAGGCTATTAAGCATGTGTTACCACCGAGGATGGGAGGCTGGACCACGTGGCTGCTCCTGGCTCTGCTCTTATAGTCGTCCGAGGTGAGTGGGGCTGGTGCTTCAGACACTGGAGTGACTGAAGTTGGGCAGGAGATCATGAGGGTCTGTCCTGGCTTAGAGATAGGCAGCTTTTTACTGTGACCCTGTCTCTGTGTCTATGCATAGAGAGAGAGTGTGGACCTCCAGGGAATTCTCTCTAACAGACTCTTGAGGAAATCCACAATGGAACTTTTGACTGTGAGCACAGTAAGTATCAACTTCCCTGGTCATTCAGTGGAGTGTTAGGACCTGTCTAGATCCCCATGCAGCCTCATTCCTCTGGCCATCTTCCCCCTCAGGCAGAGTTAGCAACCATGTCCACTCACAGAACAAAGGATTGAATGAACACCAGAAGAGAGCTAGCCAGCTGCAAACAGGCCCATCCCCTTCCAGAGGCAAAGAGGCAGGTGGGTGACATCCACGGCCAGAAGGCAAGGGGCAATCTTGGCACCAGAAACAGCATCCTCCACCAACCTGCAAGCAGGCTCCCAGTTGCTAACCAAGACTTCCTGGGGTCCTGGATGGTTGACATCCTCCAGGAGGGTCACAGTCAGAGATCAGCTCCCCAGAGGAGACACATGGCACACCTGAGACAGCATTCTTGCAGTGCCCCCAGGAAACCAGGTTGGGACCAGGGAGATGATAAGATGCATTGCCCACCTGGGGAGAGTGTGTTCACCAAGCACCTGGGCATCTGAGCTGCTCGGACCTGGGAAGGACACAAAACGCAGGCCCAACCAAGTGTCTTTGTGGAGTACCCAAGAACTTGAACCTGAGTGGCTTAGACCTGGGAAGTGCACACAACCCAGGGCTGGCCTCAGACAGTTCCCCTGCAGAGCAACCTGGAGCCTGAGCAGTGTAGACTGGGAAAGCACACACACCATGAGTGGGGGCAAACCCAGTGTGGCCCAGACACTGTGAGCACTCCCCACACATGCCAGTGATATTTGTTTGCAGTGTTCCTCCCTTCCCACAGCACAATTGAAAAAGTGAGCCTAAATAAATGACCACCTTCACCCCCTTGTGTCAGGATGGAAATTAGACCCTGAACAGACTTGCAAACAGAGGGAGCCAAAATAAAGAAATGGGAACTGCTTTGGAAGTAATAGGTGCAACATATTAAAACCTGTAGTTAGCATTGACTACATTGGAAGGGGCCTATAGACCTTGAGAAAAAATATAAGCTGGAACAAGGAACTATCTGAAAGTGAACTGACCCCACATTGCCCTCAACAGCTCCAGAGAAATTCCTAAATATATTTTACTATTATCATTTTTTATTTTTTTTTAATTTTTAAGTTCTTTATTACTCCATTAATTTTCATTTTTAAAACCTACTATTACCTTGCAAAAAAAGACCCTATTTTAAAAGCAAATTTCATATATATATATATTTTATAATTTTTGCAATTTTGTTTTGTTTTATAAATACTGTATTTTTGAGAATCTAACCTCTACTCTAGATTTTTAATTTTCTTTTTTGTATTTGTCATCAATTTTGTACCTTTAAGAATCCAATCTTCAGTACCCATTTTTAGTTAGGAGTGTGATTACTGGTTTGATTGCTCTCTCCCCTTTTGACTCTCCTTTTTCTCCCCCAGGTCACTTCTATCTCCTCCCTGCCCCTTCTCTTCTCTGCTTAACTCTGTGAATCTCTTTGGGTGTTCCGGGCTATGGAGAACACTTAGGGAACTGATTATTGGCTAGATTGGTCTCTCTCCTTTTGACTCCCCCTCCTCTCCTCCTGGTTACCTCTATCTCTCTCCTCCCTCTTCTCTTCTCCATGTAACTCTGTGAACCTCTCTCGGTGTCCATCACTGTGGAGAATCTTTTCTCCATTAACCTAGGTGTTTTATCACCAGTGCTGTATGAATGGAGAAGTCTTGAGGCTACTGTAAGAATAAGACTGAAAGCCAGAGGCAGGAGTCTGAAATCCAAAACTTGAGAACACCAGAAAACTCCTGACTCCAGGGAACATTAATTGACAAGAGCTCATCCAAAAGCCTCCATACCTACACTGAAACCAAGCTCCACCCAAGAGCCAAAAAGTTTCAGAGCAAGACATACCAAGCTAGTTATCCATCAATGCAGGAACATAACCTTGAGCATTAAAATGCGGTGGCCAAAAGTCACACCAAACCCAGAGACACCTCAAACTCACTACTGGACACTTCATTGCACTCCAGAGAGAAGAGATCCAGTTCCACCCACCAGAACACTGACACAAGCTTCCCTAACCAGGAAACCTGACAAGACACTTGTCCAACCCCACCCACAGGGAGGAACCTCCACAATAAAGAGGAACCACAAACTTCCAGCATACAGAAAGGCCACCCCAAACACAGCAATCTAGACAAGATGGAAAAGCAGAGAAATATTCAGCAGGTAAAGGAACATGATAAATGCCCACCAAACCAAACAAAAGAGGAGGAGATAGGGAGTTTACCTGAAAAAGAATTCAGAATAATGATAGTAAAGATGATCCAAAATCTTGAAAACAAAATAGAGTTACAGATAAATAGTCTGGAGACAAGGATTGAGAAGATCCAACAAAAGTTTAACAAGGACCTATAAGAAATAAAAAAAGAGTCAGTCAGTAATGAATAATGCAATAACTGAGATCAAAAGCACTCTAGAGGGAACCAACAGTAGAATAACTGAGGCAGAAGATAGGATAAGTGAGGTGGAAGATAGAATGGTGGAAATGAATGAAGCAGAGAGGAAAAAAGAAAATGAGGACAACCTCAGAGACCTCTGGGACAATGTTAAATGCCCCAACATTCGAATCACAGGAGTCCCAGAAGAATAAGACAAAAAGAAAGGCCATGAGAAAATACTTGAGGAGATAATAGTTGAAAACTTCCCTAAAATGGGGAAGGAAATAGCCACCCAAGTCCATGAAACCCAGAGAGTCCCAAACAGGATAACCCAAGGCGAAACAGCCCAAGGCACGTATTAATCAAATTAATGAAGATCAAACACAAAGAACAAATATTAAAAGCAGCAAGGGAAAAACAACAAATAACACACAAAGGAATTCCCGTAAGGATAACAGCTGATCTTTCAATAGAAATTCTTTAGGCCAGGAGGGAATGGCAAGACATACTTAAAGTGATGAAAGAAAATAACCTACAGCCCAGATTACTGTATCCAGCAAGGATCTCATTCAAATACGAAGGAGAAATCAAAAGCTTTACAGACAAGCAAAATCTGAGAGAATTCAGCACCATGAAACCAGCTCTTCAACAAATGCTAAAAGATCTTCTCTAGACAGGAAACACTCCAATACTCTTGCCTGGAAAATCCCATGGATGGAGGAGCCTGGTGGCCTGCAGTCCATGGGGTCGCTAAGAGTCAGATATGACTGAGTGACTTCACTTTCACTTTTCACTTGCATGCATTGGAGAAGGAAATGGCAACCCACTCCAGTGTTCTTGCTTGGAGAATCCCAGGGACAGGGGAGCCTGGTGGGCTGCCGTCCATGGGGTCGCACAGAGTCGGACACGACTGAAGTGACTTAGCAGTAGCAGTAGCAGACAGGAAACACAGAAAGGTTTATAAACTGAAACCCAAAACAACAAAGTAAATGGCAATGGGATCATACTTATTGATAATTACCTTAAGCGTAACTGGGTTGAATGCCCCAACCAAAAGACAAAGACTGGCTGAATGGATACAAAAACAAGACCCCTGTATATGCTCTCTACAAGACACCCACCTCAAAACAAGGGACACATACAGACTGAAAGTGAAGGGCTGGAAAAAGATATCTCAGGCAAATGGAGACCAAAAGAAAGCAGAAGTAGCAGTACTCATATAAAATAAAATAGATTTTGAAATAAAGGCCATGAAAAGAGACAAAGAAGGACAGTACATAATGATCAAAGGATCAGTCCAAGAAGGAGATATAACAATTATAAATATATACACACCCAACATAGGAGCACCACAATATGTAAGGCAAATGAAAGCAAGTATGAAAGAGGAAATTAACAGTAACACAACAATAGTGGGAGACTTTAACACCCCACTCATACCTATGGATAGATCAACTAAACAGAAAATGAGCAAGGAAATACAAACTTTAAATGATACAATGGACCAGTTAGACCTAACTGATATCTATAGGACATTTCACCCCAAAACAATGAATTTCACCTTTTTCTCAAGTGCACATGAACCTTCTCCAGGATAGACCATATCCTGGGCCATAAATATAGCCTTGGTAATTTCAAAAAAATTGAAATCATCTCAAGCATCTTTTCTGATCACAATGTGGAAAGATTAGATGTCAACTACAGGGAAAAACCTATTAAAAATACAAACATATAGAGGCTAAGCACCATGCTTCTGAATAACCAAGAAATCACAGAAGAAATCAAAATATGCATAGAAATGAATGAAAAAGAAGACACAACAACCCAACACCTATGGGGTTCAGTAAAAGCAGTGCTAAGGGGAAGGTTCATAGCAATACAAGCTTACCTCAAGAAACAGGAGAAAAATCAAATAAATAACCTAATTCTACACCTAAAGCAACTAGAAAAAGAAGAAATTAAGAACTCCAGGGTTAGTAGAAGGAAAGAAATCATAAAAATTAGGGCAGAAATAAATGAAAAAGAAACAAAGGAGACCACTGCAAAAATCAACAAAGCTAAAAGCTGGTTCTTTGAGAAGATAAATAAAATAGGCAAACCATTAGCCAGATTCATCAAGAAAAAAAGGGAGAAGAATCAAATCAACAAAATTAGAAATGGAAGTGGAGAAATCATAACAGGCAACATAGAAATACAAAGGATCATAAGAGACTACCATCAACAATTATATGCCAATAAAATGGACAACTTGGAAGAAATGGAAAAATTCTCAAAAAAGTATACCTTTCCAAAACTGAACCAGGAAGAAATAGGAAATCTTAACAGACCCATCACAAGCATAGAAATCAAAACTGGAATCAGAAATCTCCCAACAAATAAAATCCCAGGACCAGATGGCTTCACAGCTGAATTCTATCAAAAATTTAGGGAAGAGCTAACACCTATCTTACTCAAACTCTTCCAGAAAATTGCAGAGGAAGGTAAACTTCCAAACTGATTCTATGAGGCCATCATCACCCCAATACCAAAACCAGACAAAGATGCCACAGAAAAAGAAAACTATAGGCCAATATCATTAATGAACATAGATACAAAAATCCTTAACAAAATTCTAGCAAACAGAATCCAACAACATATTAAAAAGATCATACATCATGACCAAGTGGGCTTTATCTCAGGGATGCAAGGATTCTTCAATATTCACAAATCAATCAATGTAATATACCACATTAACCAATTGAAAGATAAAACCATATGATTATCTCAGTAGATGCAGAGAAAGTTTTTGACAAAATTCAACATCCATTTATGATAAAAGCCCTCCAGAAAGCAGGCATAGAAGGAATGTACCTCAACATAATAAAAGCCATATATGATAAGCCCACAGCAAACATTATCCTCAATGGTGAAAAATTGAAAGCATTTCCCCTAAAGTCTGGAGAAGGAAATGGCAACCCACTCCAGTATTCTTGCCTGGAGAATCCCAGGGACAGAGGAGCCTGGTGGGCTGCCATCTATGGGGTCACACAGAGTAGGACACAACTGAAGTGACTTAGCAACAGCAGCAGCGCCGAAAGTCAGGAACAAGACAAGGGTGCCCACTCTCACCACTACTATTCAACATAGTTTTGGAAGTTCTAGCCACAGCAATCAGAGAAGAAAAGGAAATAAAAGGAATCCAGATTGGAAAAGAAGAAACAATACTCTCATTGTTTGCAGATGACATGATCCTCTACATAGAAAACCTTAAAGACTCCACCATAAAATTACTAGAGCTAATCAATGAATACAATAAAGCTGAAGGATATAAAATCAACACACAGAAATCCCTTGCATTCCTATACACTAAGAATGAGAAAACAGAAAGAGAAATTACGGAAACAATTCCATTCACCATTGCAACAAAAAGAATAAAATACTTAGGAATAAATCTACCTAAGAAAACAAAAGACCTATATACAGAAAACTATAAAACACTGAGGAAAGAAATCAACGATGACACAATTAGATGGAGAAATACACCATGTTCATGGATCAGAAGAATCAATATAGTGAAAATGAGTATACTACCCAAAGCAATCTATAGATTCAATGCAATCCCTATCAAGCTACCAACAGTATTTTTCACAGAACTAGAACAAATAATTTCACAGTTTGTATGGAAATACAAAAAACCTCAAATAGCCAAAGCAATCTTGAGAAACAAGAATGGAACTGGAGAAATCAACCTGCTTGACTTCAGGCTATACTACAAAGCCACAGTCATCAAGACAGTATGGTACTGGCACAAAGACAGAAATATAGATCAATGGAACAAAATAGAAAGCCCAGAGACAAATCCACGCACCTATGGACACCTTATCTTTGACAAAGGAGGCAAGAATATACAATGAAGAAAAGACAATCTCTTTAACAAGTGTTGCTGGGAGAACTTGTCAACCACTTGTAAAAGAATGAAACTAGAACTCTTTCTAACATCATAAACAGAAATAAACTCAAAATGGATTAAAGATCTAAATGTAAGACCAGAAACTATAAACCTCCTAAAGGAAAACATAGGCAAAACACTCTTTGACATAAATCATAGCAGGATCCTCTATGACCCACCTCCCAGAGTAATGGAAATAAAAGCAAAAATGAACAAATGGGACTTAATTAAACTTAAAAGCTTTTGCAGAACAAAGGAGAAAGGTGCAAAGCAAGGTGAAAAGACAGCCTTCAGAATGGGAGAAAATAATAGCAAATGAAGCAACTGACAATTAATTTCAAAAATATACAAGCAGCTCCTGCAGTTCAATTCCAGAAAAATAAACGACCCAATCAAAAAATGGGCCAAAGAACTAAACAGACATTTCTCCAAAGAAGACATACAGATAGCTAACAAACACATGAAAAGATGCTCAACATCACTCATTATTAGAGAAATGCAAATCAAAATCACAATGAGGTACTATCTCATGCCAGTCAGAATGGCTGCTATCAAAGAGTCTACAAACAAATGCTGGAGAGGGTGCAGAGAAAAAAGAACCCTCTTACACTGTTGATGGGAATGCAAACTAGTACAGCCACTATGGAGAACAGTGGCACAATTCCTTAAAAAATGAAATAGAAGTACCATACTACTCAGCAACCCCACTGCTGGGTATACACACCAAGGAAACCAGAACTGAAAGAGACACATGTACCCCAATGTTCATCGCAGCACTGTTTATAATAGCCAGGACATGGAAGCAACCTAGATGTCCATTGGCAGAAGAATGGATAAGAAAGCTGTGCTACATATACACAGTGGAATATTGCTCAGCTATTAAAAAGAATGCATTTGAATCACTTCTAATGAGGTGGATGAAACTGGAGCCTATTATACAGAGTGAAGTAAGCCAGAAAGAAAAAACACCAATACAATATATTAATGCATATATATGGAATTTAGAAAGATGGCAAAGATGACCCTATATGCGAGACAGCAAAAGGGACACAGATGTAAAGAACAGACTTTTGGACTCAATGGGAAAAGGCGAGGGTGGGATGATTTGAGAGAATAGCATTAAAATATGTATATTATCATAAGTGAAACAGATCGCCAGTCCAGGTTTGATGCATGAGACAGGGTGCCCAGGGTTGGTGCACTGGGATGACCCTGAGGGATGGGATGGGGAGGGAGGTGGGAGAGGGGTTCAGGATGGGGAACACATGTACACCCATGGCTGATTCATGTGAATGCACAGCAAAAACCACCACAATATTGTAAAGTAATTAGCCTCCAATTAAAATAAATCAATTAATTAAAAAAAATAACAAATGGATAACCAACAAGGACCTACTGTCTAGCACAGGAAACTCTGCTCAATCTTATGTGGCAGCCTGGATGGGAGGGGAGTTTGGGGGAGAATGGATGCATGAATATGCATGGCTGAGTCACTTAGCTGCTTACCTGACGCTATCACAACATTGTTAATCAGCTATACTCCAATACAAAATAAGAAGTCTTTTAAAAATGAAAAAGAGACTACTTTCCCATCTGCTCCTGGTGCAGCCCCCTCCCCCAAGTACAGAGTGGCAACATGAGTAGCCTCCCTCTCTGGTCTTAAGGCAACCCAGAAGTAAAAGTCCCAGAGGAACTTGAGAAGAAGGAAACAGTTGACCTTTTCTAGACTAGCTCCCTGAGGCCCTGCCCCCTTCCTTCACAATGAACCACAGGAAGAACTTAATTTATATCCCAGGACTCTTAGTCTATCGGTCTTTTTAAGGAAAGAGTCCTGTCCAAGCCCCACCCTCCCCAGCCTACACTAGCTCATAGCCACTGATCTGTTCTAACTCCAGGGTCTGACTGATGAATTACTTCACAGTCCCCAAAATGCATGGAGGATCTCCTCACAGACCCCAAGTGAGAGTCACAGACAGACTGAATACATTCAAGACGAGGAAGAAAATGGAAATATTACTGGGGTGGGGACTTATAGTAACAAGGAGAGGCTGTGAGGTCGTTCTCATCTTCAGGTGTGCCCAGGACGTAAGGAATGGCGCTGGTATTAGAATCTCATTTCAAACACGCAAAATATATCAGGGCAGGGATGCCAGAGTCTTCTGACCACTTTTTAAGAAAATATTTATGTATTTATCCGGCTGCATCGTGCCCCACCACCACCCCCCACCCCAGGATATTCATGAGTCACGCAGAATTTTTTGTTGCACTGCACAGTCATGGTTCCCCAACCAGGGATCAAACCCACAGCCCCTGCATTGCAAGGCAGATTCTTACCCACTGGACCACCAGCAAAGTCCCTCTGTCCACTTATACTTGCATATCTTCACATGCAGTTGGCATATTATCATCGTTTTGCACATTTTTTCTACTTTCATGGGGGCTAGAATTTCCCAGGTGGCTCAGTGGTCCACCTGCAAATGCAGGAGATGCAGGAGACATGGAATCAACACCTGGGTTGGGAAGATCCTCTTGGGGAGGAAATGGCAACTCACTCCAGTATTCTTGTCTGGGAAATCCCATGGACAGAGGAGCCTCGTAGGCTACAGTCCATGGGGTCACAAAGAGTCAGACACAATCAAGCACACACAGAGAATCTCAAACCCACGGTTAGCTGACCCCTGCCCCTCACACAATGCAAAAACAAGTGCATTACGTTGTGTGTGACACAGACTTGAGATCATATATGTCCTCCAAGGAACTGGGCCCAGAAGAAGGCATCCGCTCTTCCATTCCTTCCTGTAGTTTCTCCTGTGATGGAGGCCTCAGGACGATGAAGGCCAGAGGCTGTGCAGGGAAGGGCGAAACTAGAGCCAGACTGGAGCCTCAAGCAGCAGGTTTCCAGGGACTAGAGGACTGATTCTTGAAGTGGGGAGCCACGGTGCTTGAGAACCACAGTCGCCACTGACCACCATCATCGCCTGAGAAAAATGCCTTTTTCTTCTGTTTGAGGGTCTTTCTCTCTGGACAACGTTGAAGAGCATGGGGGCTGCTGGTTTTCCTGGGGCTTCCCCCTGGAGCTCCTCAGAGTCCTGTTGACCCAAAGGACAGCACCGAGCATGCCCAGGAACAGGGGCACCTTCAGGAAGACCAGGAGCAGGAAGTGGACGCTGCCCAGCGGGGGCCTGTGGGGGACACAGGGACAGGAAGTGAGATGCCCCCAAGCCCTCTCCTCCCAGCTCTCCTGGAGCCTGGGTTCCAATAACCTACATGAGGGCCAGCCTGGGACCCCAGGATACAACGACCTTCACACCCCAGACTCTCCTTCTTCACGTCTCCCTGTTCTGACCCTTGCTGCTCTACTGGGCAGGAAAGGACCAGTGTCCTCATCAGAAGGAGAAGAGCTTAGAACATAGACACACACAAAGGGGAAACCACGAGATGCACAGCGAGGAAGACGGCTGTCTACACAGCCAAGGAGGGAGCCCTTGGGAGAAAGGAGATACGCTGACACCTTGACCGCAGACCCTGGCCTCCAGAGTTGTGAAAAATGAACATTGTCTAAGCTGCCTGGCTTGTGTTACTTTGCCATGCCAGCCAAGCTAACACAAGAATCATCCCTTATTCTTCACCTTCACAGAAATTTGTCAAATGAAGTCAGCAATCAATCACTTAACTCTGTTTGGTACGTAGATTATGTGATATAAGTACCTGGAAGGCAGAGAGCTGGATATTTGGATAATCCTCATATCCCCTCATATTTCTAAAACAGGGATGGGCAGGCTTCCCTGGTGGTCCAGTGATAGGGGTCACGGGTCGGATCCCTGTTCTGGGAAGATCCCACATGCTGCAGAGCATCTAAGCCCGTGTGCTACATCTTCTGAAGCCCATGCACCCCAGAGCCCACGCTCCATAAGAAGAGAAGCCACTGCAAAGAGAAGTCCACCAACCACAACTAGAGAGAGCCTGCATTCAGTGATGAAGACCCAGAGCAGCCAAAAATAAATAAATGAATTAATTGGAAAAACAGGAATAGGTAAGAACGGGTGCTCAATGCTTAATTTTTGGATAAATGAGTGGATCAGCCATCTCATGTGTATCAAAGGCCCTGCCTGATACTTAACGGGTGCCTTTGATCCATTCAATGAAGATATTCCTTAGTGATCCTTAGTGATTCCTTATTCACAGCAGTTTGGTAGAAAGAAACTTTCCAAACACAGAGCAAAAGTGACAGGGGAAGGCAAGTGTTCCTGGAGGAAGAAGGTGGGGGTGGCCCACAGATATTCTGTGTGAAGGCCCAGCAATAGGAAGTAGGGCAGATCTAGAAGCAGAGAGGGCCAGGGAGAGAGAAGGAGGAAGTGAAAGGGATCTCACAGCATACAGAAACCCCTTTGGCTGCAATGGCTGGGGCAGGGCACTAAGGAGCATGGGTGAGACCCAGTTTGTTCCTCTGTAAATGGGGAACGTGCCTATCTGTCCATTTCTTCTCATGAATGGTGTAGGCAGGGGTGAAGAATTAACAGGATAATGACAGGAAAGCCTCTGTGAGCTGCCAGGAGATATGAGTGTCACTGCTGTTGCCATAGCAGAAGTTAGGGAAAACAGCACTTATCAGGCCTTTCCTGCTCTCCCAGAATCTGGACCAGGAGACTCGCTGAGGCCCACACATACCAGCCATGCCATCCACACTGGCTGCCATCCCAACCGAGTCCCAGACTCAGAGTCTCCATCTCTGAGCTCCGCAGGAGATGCTCCTTGTCTGTGTCCCCGGAGCCCTGCACAGTGCAGGCCATGCAGAAGTTCACTCCATAAAAATGGGACAGATGAATGTTGGAAGCAACACGCCTGCAAAAGGCACTGAGCCCAGGACAAAGGGTCTGGGGACTCCAAGGACACTTGCAGCCCAGGAGCAAGTGGGAAGAGAGCCCTGAGTCCTTGCCCTCTTGACAGAGTCTGAGAGTTGGGAGACAAGCTCTGGCCAGACTCTAAAGGGTGCCCCCACTGGAGGGCTGGGCCACAGGGAACAGTAGCAACAGGGCTGGATGACCTGCTGTCGGAGCGGGGTTTGGTCACAGTCGGGGACCAGAAGGGCCACAACTAGAAAACGCCCGTGCACAGCCATGAAGACGGAGCATATCCAAAAAACTAAAACACTTAAAAAATAAAAATGGGGATGGGCAGGAGTGGGTACGCAGTGCTTATCTGTTGGTTAAATGAGACAATCAGATATCTCATGCAGATCAAAAGCCCTAACTGATACTTACAGTTGCCCTTGATTCTCTTCTGGGGCAACTGGTGCTGTGAACATGTTGGCATTGGAGGTGGCGCGGGTGGAGATCGACACTGCTTCTGTAGGTGCTGCAAGACGTACAGACCAGGTAACACAGCACTCTGCCTGCTCACCCTCCCGCCACCCTAAACATGGCTCTGAGTCTGTCAGATGGGGATTTGGGAAGCATGGGCCTCCCTATCCTGAGTGTCTGGAGCAGTGCCAAGGGAGGCGCTGAGAGCCTGGACTGCTCATATGGCTTCCAGGAGACTCAGAGCCTCAGAGGCAGTGGGGCTGACACAGGTCCGGAGGTTAGAGGGGCCCAGGGTGGTCTCAGGCCAAGGGCAGCTGGAGGGAGTGGGATTCAAATGCTCCAGCTGCTTGTGATGGGGCCACAGCTAGTGCCTCCCCCATCTACTTATCCACAAGGACAGGAGTAGAATGGGGGCTACCAGACAGCTGACACAGCCAAGATCTGCAACTTCAAAGGCCAGGACCAGCCCTGAGCAAAATCCCGAGGCTCAGGAAGAGCCTGCACTTGGAGGACGTTATTAAGCTCCGGAGATGGGGAGAGTCCCTCTCAGGAGTGTTGTCAGGACTGACTGAGATGAACCTGGTCTGCTTTGCAAGTATAATGAGCCTCACAGGCTCAAGGTGTATGTGTAGGGAGCTATTGACTGGGTGCCCACCCCTCTCTGCCAGAGGAGCCCCGTGAGCTGGTGTCGCCCGGTCTGAGGGTCAGCAGAAGCAGAGCCTAACAGACAAAATCGGTCAAACCAAGGTGCCTCTGTTAACATGCCCAGGAGTGCTTGCCTTCTAGATGGATTGAGGAAGAGTGTCATTCAATGCAAAGGTATAAATGGCTCATGATGGGGTTTCATGCATCAGAAATGCAGCCTTCTGACTGTGGAGCCCTGTCCAGACCCCAACATTAAGCACAGCATCCCCCACTGGGCTGGGACTTCCCCCTGAGATGGAGTATGGAACACACGGTGGGCATGGCAGCTCTGAAGACCCAACCCTGAATTCCAGCAAGAGCAAGAACACCCCCAGGGGAGCAGGGGTCCCAGGAAAGCACTGGCAGGAATCAGGGTCTCCAGGTCCCACAGAGGAGGGTCCCTTGGCCCACAGACTGACACGGGGACCACCACCTTCATCCTCTTGGGAGCAGACTCGGGCACTGACTGTGCGCAGGGAAACAGGCTGCTGGGAAAGCCTGATCCCACCCGGAGGTGGCCCTGGAGCCAGGAGAGGGTCGAGGGGAAGCCCGGCCCCTCCCAGCCCAGGTGGTCAGCGGGGGCTCCGTGAGCCCTCAGGACTCCCCCACCCCTGGGACATTCCCTCTGAGGGACAGCTGGGTCCCTGGACAGAGCAGGCCCTGAAGAGACACGTCCACACACACACATAGTCTTACCTGGGTCAATGGTCACATCAACGTCGTCCCCCAGGTCAGCTCCAGCTCTCTCAATCCCACACCAGTAAGTGTCTGAATCGTCTACCCTGAGCTTCTCCATGGTCACAGTGAACGAGCGGTCTTTCCAGTTGTCCTTGATGGACATGCGGCCCTTCTTCACCTCCTTCTCTGATTCATGGATCGTTTTAACAACGAACCGGCAGCTGCTCCAGTCAGCCCCCCGGCACCACCACTTCACAAAGGGCTCATACCCAGGGTCGTATCGACACCGCACGGTCAGTGAGCCCTGCTCCACACCTCTCACTGCTCTGGGACCCAAGACGGCAGATGAGCCTGGAAACACAAATCCATGTACCTGTCACCTCCCGTCCTGGGGGCAGGGCCACAGGCTCCTGCATTGTGAATAGTTCAACCAGACCCAAGGGCCCCCTGAGCTGAGTAACAGTCAAGGAAGGGATACACCTTCCACAAGACGGACCTTTTGCCCTTCAAAATTCTAGCCAAAGCCACCAGGAAAATCCCATAAAAGCACAACTGCAGATCTCGAAGAAACCAAAACACTGACACAGAGCAAGAGCAGTTTCCTGTAATTATCCCCCCTTCCCCTGTCTGCGGCCAGTAAGTCTTTCCATTCTAGTCATGTCCATTTGCAGCCATCCCTGTGTTACTCTGCTCTGATGGGGAGGAAAGACCAGAGGACCCGTTTCCACAGAAGATGACTCTGCACTGACAACCTCAGGAGGTCCAGCTGAAACGCCCCCTTAACATGTCTGTGGGGAGGCTGTTCCTACTGGTTATGATGTAGTAAACCGGTAAGACGTAGTAAATTGGGTATGGTGTAGTAAATGTACTGGCAGGGGCCTCCTTGAAGCTGACCAAAACAGTGGTTACTACTGGGGCTCCATGTGCTATGGACTCCATACAGGACAGATCCCATTATGTCCACTGAATTGTAAATTCCACTCCCAAATTCCTGGGAGAAGTGCTTTTGTAAGATAAGAGCGAGGACAGGACAGCACTCACCTGCTCATTATCTTCAGTCTAGGTCCGTCTAGTCAAGGCTGTGGTTTTGCCACTAGTCGTGTATGGATGTGAGAGTTGGACTATAAAGAAAGTTCAGTGCTGAAAAGTTGATACTTTTGAACTGTGGTGCTGAAGAAGACTCTTGAGAGTCCCTTGGACTGCAAGGAGATCCAACCATTCCATCCTAAAAGAAGTCAGCCTGAATATTCATTGGAAGGACTGATGCTGAAGCTGAAACTCCAATATTTTGGCCACCTGATGTGAAGTACTGACTCATTGGAAAAGACCCTGATGCTGGGAAAGATTGAAAGTGGGAGGAGAATGGGATGACAGAGGATGAGATGGTTGGATGGCATCACTGACTCAATGGACCCGAGTTTGAGTAAACTCCAGGAGTTGGTGATGGACAGGGAGGCCTGGCGTGTTGCAGTCCATGAGGTCACAACAAATCGGACAGGACTGAGAGACTGAACTGAACTGAAACTTGCATAAAGGCACTCAGAGCCTTGGAAATCACTTCAATCAGACCTCCATTAAAAATTGTTTAAATTTACTGAAGTCAATGCAAACCTGGAGCTTCCCAGTGGCTCAGGGGTAAAGAATCTGCCTGCAATTCAGGAGCCGCAGGAGACAAGTTCCATCCCTGGGTCGGAAAGATCCCCCAGAGGAGGGCTTGGAAACCCACTCCAGTATTCTTGCCTGGAGAATCCAAGGGACAGAGGAGGCTGGCAGATACGGTCTATGGAGTCACGAAGAGTCGGACACGACTTAGCAACAGCATGCATGCATGCAAATGCAAACGCATTCATAGAAACTCTGACCACTTCTTTACAGTCAATAAGCATTCAGCGCGATTGTTCAGCATGAGTCTGAGATGCAACCAGAAGTACGTGGAACACGATCTAACAACTTCAAACAACACGTTTTTTGAAAACACATAGAGACCAGTTACAAAAATTGATCATTAGAGAGACTGCCGCAAAATAGGTGACTGAAATTTTCCAAGGACTGAAGTCATTGAGAATGTTCTCTGAATATAATTCAACTAAGCTAGAAATTAATAATAAAACAGAAGTTAACATTTCCACATGCTCAGAAAATGTCTAAAGAGCAAAATAAAATGGAAGTGTTATCGCTAAGTCGAGTCTGACACTTTGCCACCCCGTGGTCTGTCATGGAATTCTCTAGGCAAGAATATTGGAGTAGGTTGCCATTCCTTTCTCCAGGGGATCTTCCTGTCCCAAGGGTTGAACCAGGATATCCTGCCTTACAGGTGAATGTTTTACCATCTGAGCTACCGGGGGTGCCCCAAATCAACAAAACAGTGAGGAAAAAAATCACAATAAAAACTTTATGGACTTCCCCGATGGTGCAATGCAGGGGCACGGGTTCCACCCCGGTCCAGGGAGATTCCCCATTCCACGGGTGGGGCCGGCAACTCCACTCCTGCACCATGGCCGTGGAGCCTGCACCCCTGGAGTCTGTGCTCTGGGACCAGAGAAGCCTCTGCTATGAGAAGCCAGCGCTCCGCACCTGGAGGAAGAGCTGAGCACCCCCACGACCCAGTGCAGCCAGAAATGAAGCTTTAACAAGCTCTTCAGGAGTGGGTTCCTTCATTACCCCCATTTTCATTCATTCATCTGTGTGTCTAGAATGGCCGAGGTTGGAAAACACTGTCCTATTTTGGGGGGACACTTTGGTTTGGTTTGGTTTCTTGTTTCCCAGCACCTAGAAGCTGTGAGGTGATTGTAAACGTGACATTTGATTAACAAATAAGCATCTGGATGAACGAATGGACCCTGCCATGTTCCCCCAGGACAGACCCTCAGGATCTCCTGCCTCAGTCACTCCAGGGTCTGAAGCCCCTCCGCCCCACTCACCTGGGATGACAAGAAGAAACAGAGCCGGGAGCAGACACGTGATCCTGCCTCCCATCCTCAGAGCTAACAAGCTCTCAGTCCCTTCAAGGAACCGGAGCCAAGGTCAGAAGTAGACACGCCAGACCTCCCTCAAGCCTCCAGAGGTCCCCTGAATCTCCTCTGCACTTGTCTCTGGCTCACTTCCCACTGTCAGCACCCACTTCTGCATTTTACAGATTAGGAGAAAGGGGTGTCACTCGTTCAGAGGATGAACTGCAGCACGTGATGAGAGCTGTGTCCAGACCTCTGTGCCTCTGGGGAGAACAAGTGTTCCGGGTCCAGGCGGGTGTGCCCACGAGGAGCCGAGACATCACTGCTGGGGGGAGAGGGCAGAGCTGGTGGTGGGTGAGGAGAGAGGAGCCCCAGAGCAGGGGATTGGAGGCAGGAATGGACTCAAATGGGTCTGCACTTGGGGAGAAGGCGGAGCTCAGGGCTCAGGTGCAGCCTCGCTGCAGAAACAGCCCCACCCTCCCCTCCCTGCAGGCAGCACCCCCACCTGCATCTCAGACCACCTTCCTGCCCTGAGTCTGACCCCTGCCCCTCCCTGGGGTCAGCTTCCTTTGAGGTCCTGAGTCACTGCAGAGCAGAGGCCGCCCTGGGGCAGGATCAGAAAGGAGAAGCCCCTTTTCCTTTCACACATTCTGTCCAGAGGCTTCCTCTCCCACGTCGGCAAGCGCCCCGGCTCCTGGCTGCTGGTCACCGCCCTGCACAGGCGCTACTTATCTTCCATCTCCTGGGTGATCCTCCCCACTGCCCTCGGGGCCCTGTGTCCCCTGCTCCCTCTCCCCCTCCTCTCTGGACTGATTCTTTGTCTCTCCTTCTCTCTGTCATATTTTAGGAGGCAAGTTTCTCTGAGCCTCTGACCCCTTCTTTCTCACTCTGTCCTGGCCAGTTCTGTTTATTTCATGTAATGTGTGGCTTTTTGGCTTCTGTGCTGCTAAGAGCTACCCAGAGGTGAACAGGCCCAGCTCCCCAGGTATGGAAAGTGTGCTGAGTGCCCCCATGCTGTGTGTACGTGTGTGTGTGTGTGTGTGTGTATGCGTGTGTGTGTAAGCCCCAGGTAGAAAGACCCCTCCTCAGTCATCATGAGATTCCACCACTGGGATCTGTGTCTTGAGATCCACTCCCAGGCACGCCCTCTGGTCGTGACGAAAGGAACTCATTTTCTTCTTCCCTGGTAGCCCCGCACTCCCCGGGGCCATGCCCACACTCAACTTCAACCATTGATCTGAGGTTGGGAGGTGGGGCGGATTGTGGGGGCAGGAGCATGTCCCGGCTCCCTCTCAAACACCCACATGTGCTGCAAGGGAGCGACTGTCTTCTAACGGGTGTTCAGGCCTCTTTTGCCCAACCTGAGGGTTCAGGGCACCTGGGCAGGTGGTGAGGAGCTCAAGTGCCCTGGTCTCAGGGCCTCAGTTTCCCTCCAGGAAATTGTGTTCTGAATCACTGGATGTGGCTAAAGATTTAACCCTGGCTGAAATCCCACTTCTCTTAAAAGTAGGTCTCAGCCATTTCTCCAAAGGAGACATCCAGGGTCTATGTAGGCACATGAGAAGATGCTCAGCATCACTAATTAGTAGAGAAATGCAAATAAACACTTCAATGAGATATCACCTCAGACTGGTCAGAGTGGACATCATTAGAAAGTCTACATTTAACAAATGCTGGAGAGAGAGTGGAGAAAAGGGGAACCGTCCTACCCTGTTAGTGAGAATATAAGTTAGTGCAGTGACTATGGAAACTGTGTGGAGGTTCCTCAAAAACTAAAAACAGAATTACGATATGATCCAGCACACCTACGCCTGGACAAAACTGTTTCAAAAAGATGCATGCCCCGCCACGTCCATAGCAGCACTATTCACAATAGCCGAGACATGGAAACAAGCTAAATGTCCGTGAACAGATGATGGATGAGGAAGAGGTGGCGTGTGTACATCCACATACATAGACACACACTGGAATACTGCTCAGCCTTTAAAAAGAATGAATAATGCCACTTTCTGGAGAAGAGAATGGCAACCCACTCTAGTATTCTTGCCTGGAGAGTCCTATGGACAAAAGAACCTCGTGGGCTACAGTCCATGGGGTCGCAAGACTCAGACACGACTGACTGTTTTCATCCACATGGAGGTAACTAGAGATTATCCTACCAAGTGCAGTAACTCAGAAAGTCAAAGACAAACATCATATGATATCACTTATATGTGGAATCGCAAATATGGCACAAATGAACATACCCACCAGACAGAAACAGACTCACAGATGTAAAGAACAGACTTGTCGTTGCCAAGGGGGAGGGAGGAGGGAAGGAAAAGGCTCCGAGTCTGGGGTTAGCAGACGTAAGCTGTTACATGTGGATGGATAAGCAGCAAGATCCTACTGTATAGCACAGGGAACTGTCTTCAATATCCTGTGATAAATCACAATGGAAACGAATATTTTTAAAAAGAACGTCTCCATGCATGTAACTGAGTCACTCTGCTGTACAGGAGAGGTCAGCACAACATTGTCAATCACCTACTTCAATTAAAGAAATAAAATAAAAACAGCCATTATAGAAACTGGGTCCTGACCTGATCTATACACGATTGTTTCTTCCGATAAAGAAACCAAGGTTCCCTTTAAATGCTAAGAAGAAGGTATATAGATGTTCACCAAAGGCATGGGCCAGAATGTCAGGGCAACACTCCTCATAACAGTCAAAACGTGACATGACTCAGACACCCTCCAACAGAAAGGATCGGGACTTCCCTGGTGGTTCAGTGGGTAAGAATCCACCTACCCATGCAGGGGACGTGAGTTTGACCCCTGGTCCGGGAAGGTTCCGCATGCTGTGGAGCAATCAAACCTGTGTGCCAGGGCTACTGAGGCCTAGGGCCTGAGAATTGCAGCTGCCAAAGGCCGGAGGCCCCGCCTCCCGGAGGCCCCGCCTCCCGGAGGCCCCGCCTACCCCGCGAGAAGCCTGCCCTCTGCAACTAGAGGAGGCCCTGCTCACAAGTAGAGAAAGGCTGAGCACAGCAACAACGACTCAGCCACGCCAACAAATAAACAAATAAATCTTTTTTAAAAAATAGAAGAAGAAGAAACACGGAGGCGGCTGGGCAGGGAAGCCAGTGCGTGTTTCTTCTCATGCTCCCTCTGCGAGGCCCTGGAGGCTGACCAAGCCTCCAGGGAAGACAAAAGCCTCAGCTTTCCAACCACAGGACCAGGAGGCAGGGGGAAGGGGTCAGGGAGTTAAAGAAGAGGAAGCAGCTCCAGAAAGGGACCCTGGGCAGTCAGCTCACCCTCCAAGCTGTGCAAGCTGGCGGACCCCTGAGACAGTACCCCAGACTCTGTGTGTGTGTGTTAGTCACAAAGTAGTGTCCGACACAGACTGTAAGCGGCCAGGCTTCTCTGCCCGTGGAATTCTCCAGGCAAGAATACTGGAGTGGATTGCCATTCCCTTAGCCAGAGGAACTTCCCAACCCAGGGAATGAACCCTGGTCTCCTGCCTCACAGGCAGATTCTTTACCATTTCAGCTACAGGGAAGTCTTTTCCCCAGACTGAGAACTGGGGAAAGGCCAACCCTGTGCCACGGACTAGCCGCTGGGTGGCGCACAAGGGCCAGGTCCGAGCGCACCTCAAAGCCTCTGAAAGCTGAACTCCGTTGGAACAGCAGTCCTGGGAAGCCTTCAGCACACGAAGCTCTTGACGGCCTGACATTAAAGAAGCAAAATCCACAGTTGAAGACCCTGGAGGAAAGCGATGGAATTGTGCTATATGTTTGTGGTGGTGTTTGCAAGAAATGATGCCTGCGTTAAAAATTCATCAAAGTATACATCACAAAAGAGTGAGTCTTACTCTATGCAAAATTTGAAAAATAATAAAGAAGAAAAACAAAAAGAAAACAGTTTTCAACTGGGCACTTTCAATGTACACAGCTTATTTTATCGCAATTATAGCGCAATGAGGGGCTTCCCAGGTGACTAGGTGGTAAGAACCGCAGGTCAGTGCAGGACACACAGTTCCCACCCCTGGGTCAGGAAAAACCCCTGGAGAAGGAAAGGGCAACCCCCTCCAGTATTCTGTACATGGGACTCTCCAGGCAAGAATACTTACCATCTAGTCACCTGGGATGGCCACCCGCTCCAGTATTCCTGCCTGGAGAATCCCATGGACGGCGGAGCCTGGCGGGCTGCGGTATACGGGATCACAGAGTCAGGCATGAGTTAGTGACTGAACAGCAGCTCACCTCGATAAAACCAGTGAGAACTGAAGGGAGGGGGAGCTGGTGCTCCCTGCAGTCCTGCCCACCCCCACCCCTTCATGAGTTCTTGGCTGCAGGCAGAAGCATCTGGGCTCACTGGACCCCCCTCCTCCCAGGAGAACCCTCAGCCCTCGGACATAAATGCACACAGAAGCGGCTCAGCCTCCTCCTCCTCACGGCTCCCTCCCCAGAACCGGCTCATCACCCCTCTCCTGCTCCTGCAGACTGGCCACTGTACCTCCAAGCCCCCCTCCCCTGCAAGGCCCTTGGAGGGTGACAGGAGGCAAGAAGAAGACTCGGGGGGCTATGTCTTTGGAAGGCTAGTCTGGAGGGGGAAGCCTTAGCCGCAAAGAGATCAGTCTGAGGACTGGAGTCACAAAGACTTTCAAGGAATTTCATTCTGAGCGTATCTGAGCACCGAATGGGGCGGGTTACTCTGCAGAAGCGCATTCGCTTTGAAAGCCAAGAGCCAAGTCGAGATGGGGTGGAGATGTGCGTGTGACGGCCCTGTGCATGGAGGGGCCACTGGAGAGAGAGCTGGGGATGCTGCTCAGAGACAAGGGTGAGGGGCATGAGAGCGAGAAGAGGGACTCGGCCAATACAGAGGAGACTTCCCTGGTGGCGCAGCGGTTAAGAACCCCCCTCCCAGTGCAGGAGACACGGGTTTGATCCCTGGCCTGGGAAGATCCCACGTGCTGCAGAGCAGCTAAGCCCATGTGCCTCAACTACTGGGCCTGAGTCCTGGAGCTCGGGAGCCACAACTTCTGAGGCCTTGAGAGGCCTAGAGTCTGTGCCCTGAGACAAAGAGAAGCCACCAGGATGAGAAGCCCCTGATTAACAACCAGAGAGTAGCCCCCTAGAGGAAAGCCTGCTCGGCAGCCAAGAGCCAGCACAATCATAAATAAATAAATAAATGCATTTTTTTAGATAAAGGAGAGGGGCAGGGCACAGAGGAGCGGGGCCCCCTGCAGGGAAGTGGGGAGGGGAGTGCAGAGTCAGTGGAATAAGCAACTCAGCGGTCAGTAGCCCAGAGCCAGGGGAAGTATGCAAAGAGGTGGGAGGGGCAGCAGAATGAGGGGTGGGGAAGGCGCCTCTCCTTCCTTCCGACTCCCCCGTGGCAGCCTCTGCTTCCCAGTGACTCCGGACCTTAGGAGGCCAACCTAAAAGAGGGGTAGGCATCGGGCTCAGGGAGGGACCCTGGCCCTGGGCAGGAAGGTGATCTGAGATGCACGGTGGGTGGGGGGGGGGGGGGGCTGCTTGCAAGGAGGGTAAGATGGGGCTGTTTGTCCAGCGAGGCTGGGCCTGAACCCGGAGCGCTACATTCTTCCCGATCACAGACCAACGTCTCTCCGTCACTCGTCTCCCAGCTCTGCAGCACTCTCCTCCCAGCCCCGCCACACATGTCATGCTGTTCAACTGACGGCCACCTCCTCAGACCCTCACACACACTTGCAGGGAGATCTTGGGCAACTGGGATGCTCTGTGTCGCCCCAGCCGTGGAGGACATGTTATCACACCCATCAAACGCTCTAAAGGACAACAATTCATGAAATGGAGAAGTAAGAGCAGAAAAACATGAGAAGTAGATGAGAAATACTAAAAACTAATGATTTCGACACATAGAGGGCGCTTTGCCTGTGGGTTCAGTTCCAGTCCCTGGAGAGCAGCTGGCATTGATGATCCACAGGACGGGGATCGGGACAGGACCATGTGGCTGCTCCCAGTCCTCCAGGTGGGAGGAGCTGGGTTTCAGCAACTGGGACCTGCCAGGCTGGGCTGGGACACGGAGAGGGTCTGTGCTCAGGGTAAACAGCTTTCCTGAATGAAAGCTACACAGCTCAAAATAGCCTGGAGTTAAAACTCCCCTCCAGGTCCTCCCCACCATTCTATGCAGAGTAAAGAACTTTCTCCCCCCAAAGAAAGGAATGGACGCTAAGATGGATTACGTTCCGCTCCCAGCCGATCCCAGTCCCTGGCTGGTCTCAGGAATTCCTTGCCCCAGTTGTTGAAAGCTAACTAATCAAAAGTAATCTTGAGGAAACACAGACCCCCTCAAAACAATGTATCTCCGCATATATATGTTTTCTATATATACCTACTCTCTTCTTGACTTAGCGCTGCAGCCCACTAATCTGACTGCTGCCCCTTCTCACCTCATTAAAGGTGATCTGTTCCTGTAAAGTGCCGGTCTCGTTCTTTTTCGAACCTCACCTTCTCTAGTTCCCTTGACTTACACTTTGGTGGCGAAACCCAGGAGGTTGAGGTTCCTTCTCATTCTCCACGGCCGGCTCTTCAGAGCATGGAAGCCTGCCGAGCTCACTTTCCTGCCTGGGCTTTCAAGACCTCCTCGAGAGGACGCCCAGCCAAAAGGCCCTCTGGGGAGGTACTTGGGGGACGCCCCTCCCTCCTTCAGAGCCTCCCTCCCTTTGTCGGGTTGAAGGATTAGGGGATGACATTTTCCCTCAACCGGACAGTCATTAGCCATTTGCTGTGGGGTCAAGCCAATCCGTTCCACGGGACTCTGTCTTGGCCTGTGTAAAACGAAACCTCAAACTTCTACTCTTGACGGCTCTTAAGGTTCGTAAACTCGAGTCACTTTGCACTCAAATTTGGCCTCAATACAAATTGGGTAACCAAAACCACTGGCCTGAGTTCAGGACTTCTGATTTCAATATTTTATCAGATCTCACTAACTTCCTCAAATGGAAGGGCAAATGGTTGGAGGTCCCCTATATTCAAGCCTTCTGGAATCTTCGAAGCCGTCCTTCTCTCTGCAAGGACTGCTCAGTTCAGTTCAGTCGCTCAGCCGTGTCCAACTCTTTGCGACTCCATGAATCACAGCACACCAGGCCTCCCTGTCCATCACCAACTCCCGTAGTTCTCTCAGACTCACGTCCATCAAGTCAGTGATGCCATCCAGCCATCTCAACCTCTATTGTCCCCTTCTCCTCCTGCCCTAATCCCTCCCAGCATCAGAGTCTTTTCCAATGAGTCAGCTCTTCGCATGAGGTGGCCAAAGTACTGAAGTTTCAGCTTCAGCATCATTCCTTCCAAAGAAATCCCAGAGCTGATCTCCTTCAGAATGGACTGGTTGGATCTCCTCGCAGTCCAAGGGACTCTCAAGAGTCTTCTCTAATACCACAGTTCAAAAGCATCAATTCTTTGGTGCTCAGCCTTCTTCACAGTCTAACTCTCACATCCATACATGACCACAGGAAAAACCATAGCGTTGACTAGATGTCCTTAGTCAGCAAAGTAATGTCTCTGCTTTTGAATATGCTATCTAGGTTGGTCATAACTTTTCTTCCAAGGAGTAAGCGTCTTTTAATTTCATGGCTGCAATCACCATCTACAGTGATTTTGGAGCCCCCCAAAATAAAGTTTGACACTGTTTCCACTGTTTCCCCATCTATTTCCCATGAAGTGATGGGACTGGATGCCATGATCTTCATTTTCTGAATGTTGAGCTTTAAGCCACCTTTTTCACTCCCCACTTTCACTTTCATCAAGAAGCTTTTTAGTTCCTCTTCACTTTCTGCCATAAGGGTGGTGTCATCTGCATATCTGAGGTTATTGATATTTCTCCCAGCAAGGACTGTTCTACCTATCAAATCCTCCTCTGCTCTCTCTCCCCCTCCACTACAAAAGAATCTGAATCTAAAGCCCCTAAAAGGCCCCTAAACCCTCAGCCCCCGATTTCGACCCGGCAGATGGGCCTCCTCCCTACCGCCCCAGAGGTGAGGCTTCCGGAGACAAGACACCACCCTCTAGCCCTTCCTCCTCCAAATCGGGAAGTGATGACCCCAAAACCCCAAAAGAGATTTCCACTCCCCCGCTCCATCGACCAGGACCCTAAGCAAACACAGATTTTCTCCCAGAGAGGAAGGGACCGGAGGGGCCTACACGGGTCTGTGTGCCTTTCTCAATTTCTGATGTGAGCCAAATTGAACAAAAATTGGGGTCTTTTTCAGAAAACCCTACTAGATATAGGAAGGAATTCCTCCATCCCACACAAGCTATCATTTAACCTGGAATGATCTCTATAACATCCTAAACGCCGCTTTAACCCCTGATGAAACGGATGTAGCGGGCAGTCCGAGCTCATGCTGATCAGCTCCATAAGCAAGACAGGGCTAATCCGGTGGCTCATGATGCAGCCCCTTTAACTGAGCCCCGGTGGACTTATCAAGCCGGCAGTGCCAGCATCCGGTACCTGCATCGTGTGATCACCTGTTTACCAGGAGGAATGCTAAAAAGCTCTCACATTCCTGTGAACTACAATAAGACTAGGGAAGTGACTCAAGAAAAGGATGAAAACCCTGCCCTTTTTCTTCCACAGCTTACTGAGGCAGTCCAGAAATACACTAACCTAGACATTTCCACCCCTCCGGACTCTTGTACCTACACATCCAGTTCATAAGTCAGTCAGTCCCCGATATTCGCTAAAGACTACATCAGTTACAAAAGGGCCCTGAAACCCCTCAGCGAGAGCTCCTAGAAATAGCCTTTAAAGTTTTCAATAATAGGGAGGAAGAAGCAAAAAAAAGGAAAAAGAAAAGAAAAGAAAGGCCAAATATGCTTTATTCACTGCAGCTATCCAAGAAAAAACGTCAACCCGCTTGGCCCGCCAACCTCGGCCCAGCCGTACGGGACCTAACCCTCCAGGACCCTGCTTCAGATGTAACCAAAAGAGACACTGGGCGAAGGCCTGCCCCAACCCCCAGCCACCCACCAAACCCTGCCCCCCTGCAAACAGTGGGGCTACTGGGAAATGGATTGTCCTCAGACACTACCCACCAAATCTCGGGGTCCACCCCAGGCCCAACAACAATGGGCTGGGAACCAGACTCTGGGGGCCCTGGCACTCCAGACCATGGCTCTTCAAATGAGAGGGGAATTGACCCACCTGTGCCTGAATTATTCCAGTGATGGACCCCAAGCTTCAGACGCCAAGTCCGTCCCATACAGGTGGACTCGGAGCTTCAGGTAATTGGCACGGTGGCTGGACACAAAGTCTCGTTCCTAATAGACACTGGAGCAGCCTTTTTACTTTTAACCTCCTTTCAGGGCCCTCTCCAACCTTCAGAAGTGGCCATCAAAGGGGTCTCAGCCGTCCCTTGTTCTCCCAAAATAACCCCTCCTCTCGTTTGTTCTTTTGGCAAAACAACACTAACACATTCTTTCATAGTAGCTCCTCAATGCCCAATGGCATTGACAGGATGTGATCTTCTGGTTAAGCTACAAATTTCTATAAACCTCCCATTCTTAGATCCCATATCAATTCTTTGCATCCAAATGGCACCCAAACCCACCCCCTCACTCCCAAAACCTGCCCTCTGATCTTCCCCCGATAGAGCCTCGGGTTTGGGACACTGAAGCCCCATTGGTAGCTTGACACCATTCCCCGGACAGGTTTTTCTTAAAAACCCCTCTCAAGTCATAACCCAAACTCAGTATACCCTGACCACAGAATCCCGATAAGGACTTGGAAACCAATAATCTCTCCCGACTGCTCAAAGCCGGCCTTTTGCGGCCTATCTGTTCTCCTCATGAAGTGAACTGAAGTGAAGTCGCTTAGTTGTGTCCGACTCTTTGCGACCCCATGGACTGTAGCCTACCAGGCTCCTCTGTCCATGGAATTATCCAGGCAAGAATACTGGAGGGGGTTGCCATTTCCTTCTCCAGAGGATCTTCCCAACCCAGGGATTGAACCCAGCTCTCCCACATTGTAGACACACGCTTTACCATCTGAGCCACCAGGGAAGTTCTCCTCATAATGATAATACTACTTCTATACTGGCAGTCAAAAAGGGACCCCACTCCTGGCATCTAGTCCAAGATCTTTGCAAGATCAGTGAAGCCATAGTACCTGCATACCCCGTGGTCACTAATTGCTACCCTCTTCTCTCACATATTCCCCCGACACACTCTACTTCATGGTACTGGACCTCGAAGATGCTTTCTTTACTAAACCTCGACACCACTATTCACAGCCTCTATTTGCCTTCACCTGGATGGATCCAGATACATAGCAATCTCAACAATTAACTCAGACCGTTTTACCACAAGGGTTTAAAGATAGCCTTCATTTTCTCGGGCAAGCCCTCCAAAGAGACCTACAAACTTCAGACCTAGGCTCTACTGCTGCTGCTGCTGCTAAGTTGCTTCAGTCATGTCCGACTCTGTGCGACCCCATAGACGGCAGCCCACTAGGAGCCTCTGTCTCTGGGATTAATACTGGAATACTGGAGTGGGTTGCCATTTCCTTCTCCAGTGCATGAAAGTGAAAAGCAAAAGTGAAGTCGCTTAGTCGTGCCTGACTCTTAGCGACCCCGTGGACTGCAGCCCACCAGGCTCCTCCGTCCATGGGATTTTCCAGGCGAGAGGCCTGGAGTGGGCTGCCACCGCCTTCTACCTTCTCCAGTGTGTAGACGATTTTTTGTTACGTAGTTTCTCTCACGGAAACTGCGTAGTCCACGCTGCAACAGTATTAAATCCTCTAGGCAACGGGGTCTACAGCATCTCGCTCTCCAAAGCACCGGTTGCTTCCACCACTGTCAGTGACATGGGATTGCTTCTCACTCCCAAATCCAAAATGATCCCAGCTCAGAGACTTCAAGCCTTGACACAGACCCCCAGGCCCCAAACCAGGAGGGAACTTCTTTCTCTATTAGGTCTATTAAACTTCTTCCAAATGTGGGTCCCAAATTTTCCCCTCCACGAAAAACCTCTCTACCAAGCTACTCAAGGAAACTTAGATGAACCCTTATTGGTTCCCACCTCTCTCCACACCCCAATACAGACTCTTATCAAACATTTACTACAGCCAGGCCCCTTCTCTTTACTTGCCTGATTACACCAGGCCTCTTTTCCTTTTTGTACATTCTCCACAAGGACATGACTTCGGGATTCGGTGCCAGAAATTGGGGGACATATGGGGCCCTCTAGCTTACTTATCCAAACAACTCAATCTCATCACGTCGGATGGCCTCCTTGTTTCCAGGCCTTAGCTACAACTACCCTCTTAATACCTGAAGCCCCCAAACTAACCTGAAACGCTCCTCTAAATGTATGCTCACCTCATTCCTTCAAAGATTTACTCTCTCATCAGGCTTTCCTTTCTCTGCCCACTGCTCAACTACAGATCCTCCACACACACCTCCTCGACCCATCCGTCTCTCTTGTGCCTTAAACCTCTTAATCCTGCTAGCTTAGTCCCCACACCAGATCCAGAAGCAGAACACCTATCTCATGACTATGACACTTAATCCCTTTGAACATATAACTGGTCAGCCCCTTACTGGTTCCAAAGTCCCAGAATACTGGTTCATAGACGGCAGTGCCCAGACATAAGCCCCATCTGGGGCTGGATGCACTATAGTCCAGGGATAGCCTGACAAAGTGATCCCCCTCGCCTCATCAAGTCAGCCACACTCCCAGCTCACACATCCTCACAGCAGCCTGAACTGATAGCTCCTACACAAGCTTTGACCCTAGCCAAAGACCAAATGGTAAACATTTACACGGACTCCAAGTATGTCTACAACATATTACATTCCAACATTATAATCTGGAGGGAGAGGGGATTCCTGACTCAGAAGGGCACACCTATTCTCAATGCTTCTTTTATTTCTGAACTCCTCCGTGCGGCTCAGCTCCCAAAACAAGCTGCTGTAATACATTGCTGGGGACATCAGCGACATGGTCCTGTCTCCTTTTATAACATAGATCACGAAGCAAAGAGGCAGGCCGCCTCTGTTAGTCCTGTCTTTACTGTAGCCCAGATTGACGAGCCTGACATCTGCACATTACTTTCATATTACACTCCCTTTTCCACCCCTCTGCAAGAGTACTGAAGACTTTCCTTTGGAACTTTACTGGGCTGACTAAGGGTGATGTGACTTATTTAAATAATCTGACCCAAACTTGTACCACTTGTCAGCAGACAAACCATAATTCTAACATTTGCCCCCCCTCCTTTCCCCACCCACCAAATTCATGGACATATTCCCGCACAAGTAGATTTCACCCACAAGCCACCCATAAAAAGGCTTAAATTTCTCCTAGTCTTCGTAGATACATTTTCTGGGTGGATTGAAGCTTTCCCGACTAGAAACAAATGAGCCCCTCCTGTGGCTCACCTTATTCTTACTGAAATCCTCCCCAGGTTTGGAATGCTTTCCTCCCTCCAGTCTGACAAGGGCCCGAGTTCACATCCCAGATCACCCAAAATACTGCACGGACCCTTCAAATTCCTTGGAGGTTTCACATTCCTTATCACCCCCAGTCCTCCAGTAAGGTTAAGAGAGCCAACCAAGTCCTAACAGAAACTCTGACCAAATTAGCAATTGAACTTCATCAAGATTGGACTAAACTCCTCCATTTAGTCCTCTTAAAGGTCTGGACCTTACCAAAAAAACCCTCTAAATGTCAGTCCGTTCGAGGCCATGTTTGGGAGGCCCATAGTACCTTTAGGACACCCCCATTCTCCTGATGGTTCCAAAGTGCCATCCCCTTTTCCCTTACTCGCCCAGATACGAGATGCCCTTTGAAGATATATGGATAACCTACTCCCTCGACCACATCCCTACCTCCCCGTACCCATCCCTCCAAATAGGAGGCAAAGTCTATGTGACAGGTCAGTCCCACTCAGACCTAACCCCAAATGGCAAGGACCCTACACGGCAATACTGCTGCCCCCTACCGCTGCAGAATTAAAGGAAATCACCCCTTGGGTGGACGTTACTCAACTGAAAAAGGTTATGCAGCCCAGTGATGAGAATGCTTACCAGACTAGTGCTTATCAAGTTTCTCACACAGGCCCTACAACGCTAAAGTTCTCACGGCTTCCACAGGCCCCATCTGACGATGAATGAGCCTAGCGGTTTCACGGCTACAATTATTTCCAGAACAACTCCTGGCAGATATCTGGGTCTCGAGTCCTCAAGGATCCACGTTCGAACACATTGAAGATTACATCTCCAACCGGTGGCTGCAGGGAACATTTTATAACTTTTACCCTTTTGAAATCCAATTCTTCTCCAGAGTAGTTTATCTTATATTCACTTCCCCAAATGTTGGTTAACATCTTCTTATCTTCTTTCTTTCCTCTGACCCAAGAACTCTTTCAAAACCCTAAACTCAACTATCTATTCCGGACCCTTAATTTAACTCACACTTTCCCCAGTGCTTTTAACCCACAGTTGGCTAAAGACTGCTGGATATGTCTCTCCATAACTCCTCTGGGAGACTCAGCCCTCCCCACATCCATCCTAGACTAGACCACTGGTAACATATCCCTACACCACGCATACCGTGGAGAGCCTTTATTCATCTCATATCTTAAATATCTACACACTAGTGATCATATCTGGAATTCGGACAAACTCTTAGAATCTTTACTCACTGACATCCCCTCCGACAATGGAAAACCTCCAGTAGGAGGCCCTGTCACCCAGAGAGTAACACTATTACAGAAGTGAATTGAAGCCGCCCAGTCGTGTCTAACTCCTTGCGAACCCGTGGACTGTAGCCCACCAGGCTCCTCCGTCCATGGGATTCTCCAGGCAAGAACACTGCAGTGGGTTGCCATTTCCTTCTCCAGGGGATCGTCCCGACCCAGGGATCGAACCCAGGTCTCCTGCATTGCAAGCAGATGCTTTCACTTCTGAGCCACCAGGGACGTCCCACTATTACACTGTTACAACCAGCTCCGTTTCGCATATCTAAAAATTCCCAAAACAGTTCATATGACCAACCGGTGGGCATAATCCCTAAACCCATGTGTAGCCATCCCTCCACTTTGCTCTTTGCCCCTGGAGAGGCTATATAGAATGTTTCTGGTCCTACAGGACATTTTACCTTCGCAGCACGGCTTCCCTCAGCACACTCCTCCACTTCTCCCATCACTGGGGCCACCTTAGCGGGGTCCCTGACCGTTCTTAAATGAACGATCAACCCTGCCCCCACCCCCGCAAGACTCCTCTTCGCCATCAACTTTAGCTGTTGTATTGTGACACCTCTTTTCCTTGTGTGGGACGTCTACACACCTCTGTTTACCTACCAATTGGACCAGAACCTGCACCCAGGTATACTCCAGTCCAGGTGTACTCCAGTCCAAACCTTTTTAGAGCCCCCAGTGATCAACCCCTACCTATTCCTCTCATTCACAAACAGATGAAATTAGCCATTCATCTCATTCCCCTCTCAGTGGGGCTAGGAATAGTGGCTGGAATTGGAACAGGAACCACTGCCCTAACCACCTCCATCCAAAACTACCTACCAGACAGCCTCCAGGAAATAACCCAGGATAATAATCACTATCCAAAATCGACTCGATTCCTTGGCGGCAGAGGTGTGACAAAATAGAAGACGATTAGATCTACTAACTGCAGAAAAGGGAGGTTTGTGCCTTTTTCTGGACGAATCCTGCTGGTTCTATGCCAACCAGTCGGGTGTTGTCCAGGAAGCTGCAAATCCTTACAGATCGAGCCTCTCGAATCCACCAGAGATTAAGCAACTCCTGGCAGTCATAGTTGACAGATGGAACTGGATGCCTTGGGTTTGCTCCTTCTCAAATCCTTCATATTCATTATCCTCCTCCTCACATTTGGACATTGTTGGTTTAATCTTTTCCAGGGATTCCTCCAGGACCGAATCCAAGCCATTTCTCAACATCAAGTCAAGACTGTTCTTCTGCTCGAGATTCTGGCAGCTAGAATAGAAAATCAACACTACAGGCCTTAGACTTCCTTCCTCCCAGACCACAAACCCCCGACCCTCGTTTACCAGCACGAAGAAGCCCTGAACATTGACAATGCCCACCTCTCTTTCTCTTTTTACATATTCCTTAGGATCTGGAATGAAGGAAAGCTACACAGCTCAAAATAGCCTGGAGTTAAAACTCCCCTCCAGGTTCTTCCCACCATACTATACAGAATAAAGAACTTTCTCCCCTGAAGAAAGGAATGGACGCTAAGATGGATTATGTTCAGCTCCCAGCCAATCCCAGTCTCTGGCCAGTCTCAGGAATTCCTTGCCCCAGCTGTGGAAAGCTAATCAAAAGTAATCTTGAGGAAAAACAGACCCCCTCAAAACAATGTATCTCCGCATATATATGTTTTCTATATATACCTACTCTCTTCTTGACTTAGCGCTGCTGCTGCTGCTGCTAAGTCACTTCAGTCATGTCCGACTCTGTGCGACCCCATAGACGGCAGCCCACCAGGCTCCTCCGTCCGTGGGTGCAGCAGCCCACTAATCTGACTGCTGCCCCTTCTCGCCTCGTTAAAGGTGCTCTGTTCCTGTAAAGGGCCGGTCTCATTCTTCTTTTGAACCTCGCCTTCTCTAGTTCCTTTACCTTACAGGGCCTGTTCATTCATCCGTGCACTTAAAGAAAGGTTAATGCGTTTGTGTTCTCTGACAGGTTCGAAGTTAGGTGTTGGGGGAAAAAATGAAAATGAATAAAATGAAGATCTGTTTTCTAGGGTACCGTTTCTGAAGGCTGCCAGATAAGAAGACAAGTATGGGTGGACAGACAGAGGGAGGCATGCGTGTACCGATGTGTGCATGAGTGTGTGAATCTGAGGAGCTTTCTTTTTGAATATTTATAGATTCATCTGGCTGCATCAGGTCTTAGCTGTAGCACAAAGGATCTTCACTGAGTCTTGCGAGATCTTTCACTGCAGCCCGTGGACTTGCCAGTTTCAGCTCTCCAGATGGCCATGATCTCCCTCCCTCCCAGGCTCTGACACTGACGCCACTTTTCTTTACGCATGGAGTGTTTTTCTTATAATAAAGAAGCATTTCGCTGTACCCTGAACCTTCCAGAAATGAGAAGGTGAAAGAAAGAACAAGAAGAATATATAAGAAAATGCTGTTTAATTCTATAATACTTGCCTTACTGCAAAGCTATACTATTCAAGATAGTCCGGACTGGCATAAGCACGGACAAATTGATCAATGGAAAAGAATGAAACATCCATAAAGAACTCACATGTTTGCTTTTTGGCAAATCATGTAAAGAAATTCAATAGGAAGAAATGGGATCTGGGTAATAAGAATTCCAGAACATGGGGAGACCAATTGGCATCACTGCTTTGGTCAATTTCAAAGGTTCTTCTACCAGGCTCGTTTACTGTAGATCCAGTAGAAACAGAATCATTAGGAACAGTTTCTCCAGAGCTGGGTGATGGGGTGGTTTCCCCTGGGCCTTCTGAGGTCGTCAGTACAAAGTTATCTTCTGTGCAAATAGGTCCTCTGCTCATTCCTCCCCATCAGACCAGTATAACACAGTCAGTCCAGTTCAGTTCAGTCACTCAGTCATGTCCGACTCTTTGCAACCTCATGAATCGCAGCACACCAGGCCTCCCTGTCCATCACCAACTCCCAGATTTCACTCAAACTCACTTCCATCAAGTCAGTGATGCCATCCAGCCATCTCATCCTCGGTCATCCCCTTCTCCTCCTGCCCCCAATCCCTCCCATCATCAGAGTCTTTTCCAGTGAGTCAACTCTTCGCATGAGGTGGCCAAAATATTGGAGTTTCAGCTTTAGCATCATTCCTTCCAAAGAACACCCAGGACTGATCTCCTTTAGAATGGACTGGTTGGATCTCCTTGCAGTCCAAGGGACTCTCAAGAGTCTTCTCTAACACCACAGTTCAAAAGCATCAATCCTTGGCACTCAGCTTTCTTCACAGTCCAACTCTCATATCCATACATGACCACTGGAAAAACCATAACCTTGACTAGATGGACCTTTGTTGACAAAGTAATGTCTCTGCTTTTTAATATGCTATCTAGGTTGGTCATAACTTTCCTTCCAAGGAGTAAGAGTCTTTTAATTTCATGGCTAAAATCACCATCTGCAGTGATTTTGGAGCCCCCCAAAATAAAGTTTTACACTGTTTCCACTGTTTCCCCATCTATTTGCTATGAAGTTATGGGACCAGATGCCATGATCTTCGTTTTCTGAATGTTGAGCTTTAAGCCAGCTTTTTCACTCTCCTCTTTCACCTTCATCAAGAGGCTTTTTAGTTCCTCATCACTTTCTGCCATAAGGGTGGTGTCATCTGCATATCTGAGGTTATTGATATTCCTCCCGGCAATCTTGATTCCAGCTTGTCCTTCTTCCAGTCCAGCGTTTCTCATGATGTACTCTGCATAGAAGTTAAATAAGCAGGGTGACAATATACATCCTTTGATATACTCCTTTTCCTATTTGGAACCAGTCTGTTGCTCCACGTCCAGTTCTAACTGTTACTTTCTGACCTGCATACAGGTTTCTCAAGAGGCAGGTCAGGTGGTCTGGTATTCCCACCTCTTTCAGAATTTTCCGCAGTTTATTATGATCCACATAGTCAAAGGCTTTGGCATAGTCAATAAAACAGAAATAGATGTTTTTCTGGAACTCCCTTGCTTTTTCCATGATCCAGCAGATGTTGGCAATTTGATCTCTGCTTCCTCTGCCTTTTCTAAAACCAGCTTGAACATCTGGAAGTTCACAGTTCACGTACTGCTGAAGCCTGGCTTGGGGATGACTGCAGATAGACATGACTGGGAATGGAGAGACTTACTGGCTACAGACAGGGGAAGATGGGGTGAGCGACAGGAAGCTACCTTTGCTCTGGGTCAATGTTTTTACTTCTTTGGTCTGTAATTGTGCTTTTATGGAATTTTCCTTTTCTCTTGGCTTTGACCCAGTAGAATTTTGAAGGACAAAAGGTCCGTCTTATGGAAGGTGTATTCCTTCCTTGACTGTTATTCAAGGAGGCCCTTGGGTCTGCTTGAACTCTTCACAGTGCAGGAGGCTGTGGCCCTGCCCTCAGGGCGGGAGGTGATAGGTACATGGATTTGGGTTTTCCAGGCTCATCTGCCATCTCCAGTCCCAAAGAAATGAGCAGCCTGGAGCAGGCCTCACCAACTGTGTGGTGTTGATAAAACCCTGGGTGAAAGACCTACATGAAGTGGTGGTCCCAAGGGGCTGACTGGGACAGCTGCCAGTTCGCTATTAAAACCCCGATCAGAGAAGGAAGTAAAAAAGGACCACATGTCCATCAAGGACAACTGGGAAGACCACTCAGTCACCATGACCATGGAGAAAAGTGAAATGAAAGTGAAAATTGCTCATTCGTGTCAGACTCTTTGCGACCCCATGTACTATGTAATCCATAGAATTCTCCAGCCTACAATACTGGAGTGGGTAGTCTTCCCCTTCTCCAGGGGACCTTCCCAACCCAGGGTTCAAACCCAGGTCTCCTGCATTGCAGGTGGATTATTTACCAGGTGAGCCACCAGGGAAGCCCAAGAATACTGGAGAGGGCAGCCTTACCAATCTCCGGGGGATCCTCCCAACCTAGGAATCGAACATGGATCTCCTGCATTGAAGGCGAATTCTTTACCTACTGGGCTATCAGGGAAGACCCAACCAGGGAGAAGCTCAGGCTAGACGATTCAGACACTTACTGGTGTGGGATTGAGAGAATTGGACGTGACCTGGGGGACCACGTTGACGTGACCATTGTCCCAGGTAAGAGTATATGTATGTGTGTGGATGTGACTCTTCAGGGCCTGCTCTGTCCAGGGACCCAGCTGCCCCTCAGAGGGAATGTCCCAGGGGTGGGGGAGTCCTGAGGGCTCACGGAGCCCCCACTGACCACCTGGGCTGACCACCTGGGCAGGGCTTCCCCTCGACGCTCTCCTGGCTCCAGTGCTGCCTCCGGCTGGGATCAGGCTTCCCCAGCATCCTGTTTCCCTGCACACAGTCAGTGCCCGAGTCCGCTCCCAAGAGGATGAAGGTGGTGGTCCCCGTGTCAGTCTGTGGGCCAAGGGACCCTCCTCTGTGGGACCTGGAGACCCCGGTTCCTGCCAGTGCTTTCCTGGGACCTCTGCTGCCCTGGGGGTGTTCCTACTCTTTCTAGAGTTTGAGTCTGAGACTTCAGAGCTGCCATGCCCACCCCCTGTTCCATATCCCATCTTGGAGGAAAGACCCAGCATAGTAAGAGTGCTGTGGTTTATTATTTGGTCTGGAAAGGCCTCCACACTCAAAGGGCATTGAAATCTACCAAATTCTTTTGTCTGACAATCATATGATATTCTCTTTACTTCACGAATACGGTATATCACACCTACTGATTTTCTAATGTTCAAACAGTTTTGCTTGCTTGGCATAAACCCAAATTGGTCCTGAGGCATGTTTTTTCTTACCTGTTTCTGGATTCCGTTTGCCGATGTTTTGTTTCAGACTCTTGCATTTACACTCATGAGTGATAACTGCCTATCATATTTCTTCCTTTCACTGCCTTGTCAGGTTGGCATCAAACCTATGCCAGTCTTATGGAATGGATTAGGAATTACATCTTCTTTCCTCTGTTCCAGAATTTTTTTTTAATATATAAGATAGCCATTATTTCTTCCTTAAATATTTAGTAAATATTGAATTGAACTTTAAGAAATAATCTAGCATTTTCCTTGGGGGATATTTTTAATAATGGAGTTGATTCATTTAAATGGTTGTAAGATTATTTCAGCTTTTTTAATTCTTCTTGTGTTAACTTTTATATTATTTTTCAAAGAATTTCATCAAAAGTTTCAAATTTATTGGCATAACTTTGTTTAGTGTCATTTTATTATTGTAGCCACGTATCATCTTATCCTTGTATTCAGTCCAATTCAGTTCAGTCCCTCAGTCATGTCCGACTCTTTGCAGCCACATGGACTGCAGCATGCCAGGCCTCCCTGTCCATCACCAACTCCTGGAGCTTACTCAAACTCATGTCCATCGAGTCAGTGATGTCTTCTTATCCTCTGTCGTCCCCTTCTCCTCCTGCCTTCAATCTTTCCAAGCATCAGGATCTTTTCTAGTGAGTCAGTTCTTCACATCAGGTGACCAGAGTATTGGGGCTTTGGCTTCAGCATCAGTCCTTCCAATGAATATTTAGGACTGATTTCCTTTAGGATGGACTGGCTGGAACACCACAGTTCAAAAACATCAATTCTTCAGCTTCGACGCTCAGCTTTCTTTACGGTCCAACTCTCACATCCATATATGACTACTGGGAGAACCATAGCTTTGACTAGACAGACCTTTGTTGGCAAAGTAACGTCTCTGCTTTTTAATATGCTGTCTAGGTTAGCTTTTTAATATGTGCAGGATATACAGTGATGTCTCCCATCTCACTAATGATTATTCAGACCTCCGATCTTTCTATTGTAAATATCTTTCACGGGCTTTTTAAAAAGCAATCATTGACTTTGTTGATCTTCTCTTTTATCTTATTTTCTACTTCATTAACTTTTGCTCTTTTTTTCCAGTATTTTCTTCCTCCTACTTTTTCCTGAGCAAGTGACCACTGACTGTCATTATGGCCCAGGGTGGGAGAACCGTGTGAAGAGGTGGTGTCGAGACGCTGGTCAGCAGAACTGTATCATCCTGATTAAACCATGTCATGCGTGCAGAAGGAGACGGCGAGCCGTGTGCGCTGCAATCAGAACACACGCGTGTTCACCGTGACCACGTCTTTTGAGAAAAACACTTGCTTTTCTCACTTGCTACCTAAGCATTTTATAGGAAGATAACCCTTCTCACACTCAGAGCTTGGACATTCAGATAAAAATCTGAGTGTAAGATTCCCACCAGAAGTTCCTGCTTTACTGCCCCCAGGCCACCTTTAAAAATAACCACTTAGGGACTTCCCTGGAGGTCCAGGGAAGGCTCTGCACTCCCAAGGCAGGGGGCCCAGGTTTGATCACTGGTCAGGGAACTAGATCCCACATGGTGCAACTAAAGATCCTGCGTGCTGCCACGAAGACCCAGAGCAGCCAAACACATTTTGAAAAATAACCCCTTCGAGTTAAGGCTGCTAAAAATCAGCGACCTCTGCTCTAACCACCTACCAAGTCACAGCTGCTTGCTGCCCTGCTCTCTGTCTTCTCCTCTCTTGTGACCTGGGACTGAGAAGAGCCCTGTCCTTGGCTCATTGCCACCCCGCCTCACCTCCCCAACCCTTCTTCTGAGATCTGTCACTAATAAATCTTTTGACTCTACTTCCCTCGTGCGGGAGTATTGACACTTTGCCTTCAATCAAAGGCTTCCCTGGTGGCTCAGCGGTTAAGAATCCGCCTGCAATGCAGGAAAGGCAGCTTCAATCCATGGACTGGGAAGATCCGCTGGAGAAGGAAATGGCAACCTACTCCAGTGTTCCTGCCTGGGAAAGCCCAAGGACAGAGGAGCCTGGTGGACTACAGTTCATGGTGTCGCAAAGAGTTAGACACGACTTAGGGCCTGAACAACAACGACAACTTCAACCAACAGGACCTCATGGGTTTCACTTCCAAAGTGGGATATTTGGATGCTGACAGTCAGCTACCTGCCGACCCTGTGTGAGTTGCTTGTACCTCTGCATTCAATGAGTTATCATCTGCATATTTTTTTGAGGGTTTCAAACTCTTTTTTAAATTAATTTTTATTGAAGTATAGTTGATTTACAATGATGTGTTAATTTCAGGTGTATAGTAAAGTGATTAAGTTGTGCATAATACATGTCTTTCCTCAGAATCTTATAGGTTATCAGTAACACAAAACCCTGAGTTGAGTTCCCTGTGCTATAAGTAGGTCCTTGCTGGTTATCTGCTTTGTATACAGTAGTGCGTATATGTTCATCACAAACTCCTAATTTATCCCTCCGCTTTCTTTCCCCTTTAGTAGCTATAAGCTTGTTTTTTCAGCCTCTTCATCTGTTTCTGTTTTTTATATGCTCATTTCTATCATTCTTTAGATTCCACATATGACGGATGTCATGTGATATCTGTCTTCCTCTGGCTTACTTCACTGAGTATCTTCATCTCTAGGTCCAGCCACATTGCTGCAAAGGGCACTGTTTCCTTCTATGATCTGCATGGTTTTCTTTCGACACACTAGTTCCAGCTTCTCAACACATCTGCAGGAGCTCAGGGCAAACAACGCAGACACGTACTGATGTGGGGCTGAGAGAATCAAAGCGGACCCTGGGGTCTGAGCTAAAGTGACCACTGACCCAGGTAAGGAGCCTTCCTCCCTGCATCATGTTGCTGGGGGATTGAGGTTTCAGGATCCCCTTCATTCTTATTCAGACTATAAAAATGAATCCCCGAACCCTTCCCTAAGACCACGTGTACGAGTGTAAGGGAAAGAGTGAGTGTGAGACATCAGAAGATGACTGTCTTAGCCTCTCAGAGCAGGACGAGCTCAGCTCAGGTAGAAGAATTTGAAAAAGACCAGTCCCCATTTTGAGCATTGATGGCACCCACTCTGCCTTCCTTGGAACTGGGCAAGCCTGACAGTCTTACTGCAATAGAACCTCCAATTTTTATCATAAGATTTCCCAAATATTTCATGGGATATACTTATATTTTCAAAGTATTTGCTGTTTAGCCAAACTTCAATTATAGTTGAGTGTCCTGTGGAGCTTTTTCCAAGACTTTTTAAAAAATGTATACCACTTTAAGATTTTATCAGTTTAAAATATTGCATCTGTTTTTTATATTTCTTGCTTTCTTGGCCACAAGGCATGTGTGATCTTAGCTCCCTAATCAGGAGGACATCCCCCACATCCCCTGCACTGAAAAGTGGAGTCTTAACCACCAGGAAAGACAGGGAAGCCCCAGGTATGCTACAACTGTATTCGTTAAACCTGATAACTCTGTCCTCTGGGGCACTCAAGCTGAGGCCCCCACACATGGTCCCTCTGACATTTCCTTGTGTCAGCAGAGTCTTTGGGAAGTCTGAGGTGGACCTCCCCAACCTCATTTAGCCTTTGAATACAGTCAATTTCCCACCTGAGCTTTAGGTACGTGGAGACAAAAATCATCAGCTGGATGGCAGGACAGGAGGCTGAAACACTGATCTCTCTCCTACATGCCCCTCACCTCTCAGAGGGTAAGAGAGTGTCTCAAGGTTTGGCCTCTAGCTTTAGAAGAAAACAGTTGACCTTTTCTAAACTAGCTCCCTGAGGCCCTGCCCCCTTCCTCCAGAATGAACCAACAGGAACAGCTTAATTCATATCCCAGGACTCTTAGTCGAGGAAATCTTCCTGAGAATAGTCTTCTCCAAGCCCACCCTCCCCAGCCCACCCTAGCTTATAGCCACTGATTTGTTCTAACTCCAGGGCCTGACTGATGGATTACTCCACAGTCCCCAAAATGTATGGACCATCTCCTTGCAGATGCCAAGTGAGATTCACAGCCAGACTGAATACATTCAAGAGAGGGGATAAAATGGAGATATTAATGGGGCAGGGACTTAGGGTGACAAGGAGAGGCTGTGAGGTCACTCTCATCTTCAGGTGTGCCCAGGACGTGAGGGATGGCGCTGGTAGAATCTCATTTCAAACACACAAAATACATCAGGGCAGGGATGCCAGAGTCTTCTGACCACTTTTCAAGAAAATATTTTCTTTATTTATTTGGCTGCATTGCGCCACACACCCCGGGATCTTCATGAGTCATGCGGAATCTTTAGTTGCACTACACGGTCTCGGTTCCCCAACCAGGGATCGAACCCACAGCACCTGCATTGCAAGGCAGATTCTCACCCACTGGACCACCAGCAAAGTCCCTCTGTCCACTTATACTTGCAGGTCTTCACATGCAGTTGGCATATTATCATCGTTTTGCACATTTTTCTACTTTCATGGGGGCTAGAATTTCCCAGGTGGCTCAGTGGTCCACCTGCAAATGCAGGAGATGCAGGAGACACGGGATCAACACCTGGGTTGGGAAGATCCTCTTGGGGAGGAAATGGCAACTCACTCCAGTATTCTTGTCTGGGAAATCCCATGGACAGAGGAGGCTCGTAGGCTAGAGTCCATGGGGTCACAAAGAGCCAGACACGATCAAGCACACACAGAGAGTCTCAAACCCACGGTTGGCTGACCCCTGCCCCGCACACAATGCAAAAACAAGTGCATTACGTTGTGTGTGACACAGACTTGAGATCATATATGTCCTCCAAGGAACTGGGCCCAGAAGAAGGCATCCGCTCTTCCATTCCTTCCTGTAGTTTCTCCTGTGTTGGAGGCCTCAGGACGAAGAAGGCCAGAGGCTGTGCAGGGAAGGGCGAAATTAGAGCCAGACTGGAGCATCACAGCAGCAGGTTTCCAGGGACTAGGGGACTAATTCTTGAAGCGGGGGGCCACGGTGCCTTGAGAACCACAGTCGCCACTGACGACCGTCAATGCCTGAGAAAAATGCCTTTTCCTTCTGTTTGAGGGTCTTTTGCTCCTGGAACGTTGAAGAGCATGGGGGCTGCTGGTTTTCCTGGGGCCTCCCCCCGGAGCTCCTCAGAGGCCTGTTGACCCAGAGGACAGCACCGAGCATGCCCAGGAACAAGGGCACCTTCAGGAAGACCAGGAGCAGGAAGTGGACGCTGCCCAGTAGGGGCCTGTGGGGGACACAGGGACAGGAAGTGAGATGCCCCCCAGGCCCCATCCTCCCAGCTCCCCCAGTGCCTGGGTTCCAATAACCTACACGAGGGCCAGCCTGGGACCCCAGGATACAACTGCCTTCACACCCCAGACTCTCCTTCTTCATGTCTCCCTGTTCTGACCCTTGCTGCTCTCCTGGGCAGGAAAGGACCAGTGTCTTCATCAGAAGGAGAAGAGCTTAGAATATAGACACACACAAAGAGGAAACCTCGAGATGTACAGCGAGGAAGACGGCCGTCTACACAGCCAAGGAGGGAGCCCTTGGGGGAAAGGAGATACGCTGACAGCTTGACCGCAGACCCTGGCCTCCAGAGTTGTGAAAAATGAACGTTGTCTAAGCCGCCTGGCCTGTGTTACTTTGCCATGCCAGCCAAGCTAATACAAGAATCATCCCTTATTCTTCACTCTTCACAGAAATTTGTCAAATGAAGTCATTTATCAATTAATCACTTAATTCTGTTTGGAACATTAATTATGTAATGTAAGTTCCTGGAAGGCAGACAGCTGGATATTTGGATAATCCTCATATCCCCTCATATTTCTAAAACAGGGATGGGCAGGCTTCCCAGTGGTCCAGTGATAAAGGATCCACTGCCAATGCAGGAAATATTAGAAAGCCCACGCACAGCCATGAAGACCAAGCATAGCCCCCCAAAAATAAAATAAATAAAAATTTTTTTGAAAAAAGGGATGGGCAGGAGTGGGTGCCCAGTGCTTATTTGTTGGATGAATGAGTGCATCAGCCATCTCATGAAGATCAAAAGCCCTAATTGGTACTTACAGGTGTCCTTCCGGGACAACTGGTGCTGTGAACATGTTGGCATTGGAGGTGGGGCGGGTGGAGATCGATCCTGCTGTTGCAAGACATTCAGACCAGGTTACACAGCACTCTATCTGTCCACCCACCTGCAGCCCCAAAAGTGCCTCTGAGTCTGGGGGATCTGGGTTTGGGAAGCATGCGCCTCCCTATCCTGAGTGTCTGGAGCAGGGCCAAGGGAGGGGCCGACAGCCTGGACTGCTCATATCTCCTTGGCCTCCAGGAGACTCAGAGCCTCAGAGGCAGTGGGGTTGGCACAGGTCCAGAGGTTAGAGGGGCCCAGGGTCGCCTCAGGCCAAGAGCAGCTGGAGGGAGCGGAATTCAAATGCTCCAGCTGCTTGTGACGGGGCCGCAGCCATTGCCTCCCCCATCTACTTATCCACAAGGACAGGAGTAGAATGGGGGCTACCAGGCAGCTGACACAGCCAAGATCTGCAACTTCAAAGGCCAGGACCAGCCCTGAGCAAAATCCCGAGGTTCAGGAAGAGCTTGCATGTGGAGGACATTATTAAGCTCCAGCAATGGGGAGAGTCCCTCTCAGGAGTGTTGTCAGGATTGACTGAGATGAATCTGGTCTGCTTTGCAAGTATAATGAGCCTCACAGGTTCAGGGTGTATGTGTAGGGAGCTATTGACTGTGTGCCCACCCCTGTCTGCCAGAGGTGCCCCATGAGCTGGTGTCGCCCGGTCCGAGGGTCAGCAGAAGCAGAGCCTAACAGACAAAATCGGTCAAACCGAGGTGCCTCTGTTAACATGCCCAGGAGTGCTTGCCTTCTAGATGGATTGAGGAAGAGTGTCATTCAATGCAAAGGTATAAATGGCTCATGATGGGGTTTCATGCATCAGAAATGCAGCCTTCTGACTGGAGCCCTGTCCAGACCCCAACATTAAGCACAGCATCCCTCATTGGGCTGGGACTTCCGCCTGAGATGTGATATGGAACATGCGGTGGGAACGGCAGCTCTGAATATCCAACCCCAAATTCCAGCAAGAGCAGGAACACCCCCAGGGGAGCAGGGATCCCAGGGAAGCACTGGCAGGAGTCGGGGTCTCCAGGTCCCACAGAGGAGGGTCCCTTGGCCCACAGACTGACACGATGACCACCACCTTCATCCTCTTGGGAGCAGACTCGGGCACTGACTGTGTGCAGGGAAACAGGGTGCTGGGAAAGCCTGATCCCGCCCAGAGGTGGCCCTGGAGCCAGGAGAGCGTCAAGGGGAAGCCCGGCTGCTCCCAGCCCAGGTGGTCAGCGGGGGCTCCGTGAGCCCTCAGGAGTGACTCCCCCACCCCTGGGACATTCCCTCTGAGGGACAATTGGGTCCCAGGACAGAGCAGGCCCTGAAGAGACACGTCCACACACACACATACTCTTACCTGGGACAATGGTCATGTCAACATTGACCCCCAGGTCAGGTCCAGTTCTCTCAATCCCACACCAGTAAGTGCCTGAATCGTCTAGCCTGAGCTTCTCCACGGTCACAGTGAACGAGAGGTCTTTCCAGTTGTCCTTGATGGACACGCGGCCTTGCTTCACCTCCTTCTCTGATCCATGGTTCATTTTAACAACGATCTGACAGCTGCTCCAGTCAGCCCCCCGGCACCACCACTTCACGTACGGCTCCCACCCAGGGTCGTATCGACACTGCACAGTCAGTGAGCCCTGCTCCACACCTCTCACTGCTCCGGGACCCGAGATGGCAGATGAGCCTGGAAACACAAATCCATGTACGCGTCACCTCCTGTTCTGGGGGCAGGGCCACAGCCTCCTGCATTGTGAACAGTTCAGCCAGACCCAAGGGCCCCCTGAGCTGAGTAACAGTCAAGGAAGGAATACACCTTCCACAAGATGGACCTTTTGCCCTTCAAAATTCTAGCCAAAGCCACCAGGAAAATCCCATAAAAGCACAACTGCAGATCTCAAAGAAACAGAAACACTGACACAGAGAAAGAGCAGTTTCCTGTGATTATCCCCCCTTCCCCTGTCTGCGGCCAGTAAGTCTTTCCATTCCAGTCATGACCATTTGCAGCCATCCCTGTGTTACTCTGCTCTGATGGGGAGGAAAGACCAGAGGACCCGTTTCCACAGAAGATGACTCTGCACTGACGACCTCAGGAGGTCCAGCTGAAATGCCCCCTTAACATGTCTGTGGGGAGGCTGTTCCTACTGGTTATGATGTAGTAAACCGGTAAACTGTAGTAAACTAGGTATGGTGTAGTATATGTACTGGCAGGGGCCTCCTTGAAGCTGACCAAAACAGTGGTTGCTACTGGGGCTCCATGTGCTATGGACTCCATACAGGACAGATCCCATTATGTCCACTGAATTGTAAGTTCCACTCCCAAATTCCTGGGAGAAGTGCTTTTGTAGGACAAAAGCAAGGACAGGTCAGGTATGAAACAGAGCAACACCTATGAATGTCTTCAGGTGTCTTGTAAGGTTTTTATTAAATCTAATGGAAATGATTCAATCAGGAGATCAACACTGAGTAAACTGAAAAAATATTTCTCTCTTCTCTGCAACCATTTGCTCTAGGTCAGCGATCACTTGCTCTTTATTTTCAGTCTAGGTCTGTCTAATCAAAGGTATGGATTTTCCACTAGTCATGTATGAATGTGAGAGTTGGAGTATAAAGAAAGCTCAGTGATGAACAATTGATACTTTTGAACTATGTTGTTGAAGAAGACTCTTGAGAGTCCCTTGGACAGCGAGGAGATCCAACCATTCCATCCTAAAAGAAGTCAGTCCGGAATAGTCATCGTAAGGACTGATGCTGAAGCTGAAACTCCAATACTTTGGCCACCTGATGTGAAGAACTGACTCATTGGAAAAGACCTGATGCTGGAAAATATGCTGGGAGGAGAATGGGATGACAGAGGAAGAGATGGTTGAATGGCATCACCAACTCAATGGACACGAGTTTGAGTAAACTCCAGGAGTTGGTGATGGACAGGAAGGCCTGCCATGCTGCAGTCCATGGGGTCACAAAGAATCAGACATGACTGAGTGACTGAACTGAACTGAACTGAAACTTGCATAAAGGCACTCGGAGCACTGGAAATAACTTAAATCAAACATCCATTAAAAACTATTTAAATTTGCTGAAGTCAGCGCAAACCCGGAGCCTCCCAGTGGCTCAGGGGTAAAGAATCCCTCTGCAATTCAGGAGCCGCAGGAGACAAGTTCCATCCCTGAGTCAAGAACATCCCCTGGAGGAGGGCTTGGAAACCCACTCCAAAAGAGTTGGACACGACTTAGCAACTTAGCATGCATGCGTGCAAATGTAAATCCATTCACAGAAACTCTGAGCACTTCTTTAGAGTCAATAAACATTCAGCGTGATTGTTCAGCACGAGTTTGAGTTGGAACTAGAAGCGTGTGCATCATGCTCTAACAACCTCAAACAACACGTTTTTTTAAAGCACATAGAGAACATTTACAAAAATTGACCATTAAAGAGACCTGCTGCAAAATAGGCTATGAGAAGCCTGTGCACCTAGAGAAAGATCCCGAGCACCCTGATGACCCAGGGCAGCCAGAAATAAGGCTTTAACAAGCTCTTCAGGAGTGGATTCCTTCATTACCCCCATTTTCCTTCATTCATCTGTGTCTGTAGAATGGCTGAGGTTGAAAAACACTGTCCTATGGGGGGACACTTTGGTTTGGTTTGGTTTCTTGTTTCCCAGCACCTAACATAGAAGCGGTGAGGTGTTAATAGTAAACATGATATTTGATTAACAAGTAAGTGTCTGGATGAATGAATGGACCCTGCCGTGGTCCCTGCCATGTTCCCCCAGGACAAACCCTCAGGATCTCCTGTCTCAGTCACTCCAGGGTCTGAAGCCCCGCCCCACTCACCTGGGATGATGAGAAGGAACAGAGCCGGGAGCAGAAACGTGGTCTTGCCTCCCATCCTCGGACCTAACGAACTCTCAGTCCCTTCAAGGACCTGAAGCCAAGATCAGAAGTGGACATGCTGGATCTCCCTCAAACCTCAAGTGAAGTCCCCTGAATCTCCTTTGCACTTGTCTCTGGTTCGCTTCTCACTGTCAGCACCTACTTCTGCATTTTACAGATTAGGAGAAAGGGGTGTCACTCGTTCAGAGGATGAATTGCAGCAAGTGATGACAGCTGTGTCTAGACCTCTGTGCCTTGGGGAAAACAAGTGGTCCGGGTCCAGGCAGGTTGCCCACAAGGAGCCGAGACATCGCTGCTGGGGGGAGGGGGCAGAGCTGGTGGTGAGTGAGGAGAGAGGACCCCAGAGCAGGGGTTGGAGGCAGGAATGGATTCAACTGGGTCTGCACTTGGGGAGAAGGCGGAGCTCAGGGCTCAGGTGCAGCCTCGCCGCAGAAATAGTCCCACCCTCCCCTCCCTGCAGGCAGCACCCCCATCTGCATCTCAGACCACCTTCCTGCCCTGAGCCTGACCCCTGCCCCTCCCTGGGGTCAGCTTCCTTTGAGGTCCTGAGTCACTGCAGAGCAGAGGCCGCCCTGGGGCAGGATCAGAAAGGAGAAGCCCCTTTTCCTTTCATGCATTCTGTCCAGAGGCTTCCTCTCTCACGTCTGCACGACCCCCAGCTCCTGGCTGCTGGTCACCACTCTGCACAGGTGCTGCTTATCTTCTGTCTCCTGGGTGACCCTCCCCACTGCCCTAGGGCCCCTGTGTCCCCTGCTCCCTCTCGCCCTCCTCTCTGGACTGATTCTTTGTCTCTCCTTTTCTCTGTCATATTTTAGGAGGCGAGTTTCTCTGAGCCTCTGACCCCTTCTTTCTCACTCTGTCCTGGCCAGTTCTGTTTATTTCATGTAATGTGTGGTTTTGTGGCTTCTGTGCTGCTAAGAGCTACCCAGAGGTGAACAGGCCCAGCTCCCCAGGCTTGGCAAATGTGCTGAGTGCCCCCATGCTGTGTGTGTGTATGTGCGTGTGTGTGTGTGTTTAAGCCCCTGGTCGAAAGACTCCCCCTCGGTCACCAGGAGATTCCACCGCCAGGATCTGTGCCTTGAGATCTACTCCCAGGCACACCCTCTGATTGCGATGAAAGGAACTCATTTTCTTATCTTCAGCAGGGGAGCCGCTGTCTTCTAACGGGTGTTCAGACCTCTTCTGCCCACCCTGAGGGTTCAAGCACCTGGGCAGGTGGTGAGGAGCTTAAGTGCACTGGTCTCAGGGACTCAGTTTCTTTCCAGGAAATGTGTGTCCTGAATCACTAGTTGTGGCTGAGGATTTAACCCTGGCTGAAATTCCACTTCTCTTAAATGTAGGTCTCAGCCATTTCTCCAAAGAAGACAGCCCAATGTTCTACGTAGGCACATGAGAAGATGCTCAGCATCACCAATTAGTAGAGAAATGCAACTCAGTGAGATATCACCTCACACTGGTCAAAATGACATCATTAGAAAATTCTAGATTTAACCAACACTGGCTAGAGGGTGGAGAAAAGGGAACACTCTTACCATGTTAGTGAGAATATAAGTTGGTGCAGCGACTATGGAAATTGGGTGGAGGTTCCTCAGAAAAGTAAAAATAGAATTATGATATGATCCAGCACTCCTACCTCTGGGAATATACATGGACAAATCTCTAGCTGAAAAAGATGCATGTACCCCTATGCTCATAGCAGCACTGTTCACAATAGCTGAGACATAGAAACAAGCTAAATGTCCATGAACAGATGAATGCATGAGGAAAAGGTGGTGTGTATATGTGTACACATACATGCACACACTGGAATATTGCTGCTGCTACTGCTGCTAAGTAACTTCTGTCGTGTCCGACTCTGTGCAACCCCATAGACGGCAGCCCACCAGGCTCCCCCGTCCCTGGGATTCTCCAGGCAAGAACACTGGAGTGGGTTGCCATTTCCTTCTCCAATGCATGAAAGTGAAAAGTGAACGTGAAGTCACTCAGTCGTGTCCGACTCTTTGCGACCCCATGGACTGCAGCCTACCAGGCTCCTCCGCCCATGGGATTTTCCAGGCAAGAGTACTGGAGTGGGGTGCCATCGCCTTCTCCACACTGGAATACTACTAAGCCATAAGATTAGATATCAATTACAGGAGAAAAATTTTAAAAATTCCAACATATGGAGGCTGAACAACATGCTGCTGAATAACCAACAAATCACAGAAGAAATCAAAAAAGAAATCAAATATGTATAAAAATGAATGAAAATGAAAACACAACAACCCAAAACCTGTGGGACACTGTAAAAGCAGTGCTAAGGGGAAGGTTCATAGCAATACAGGCATACCTCAAGAAACAAGAAAAAGTCAAATAAATAACCTAACTCTACTCCTAAAGCAACTAGAAAAGGAAGAAATGAAGAACCCCAGGGTTAGCAGAAGGAAAGAAATCTTAAAAATTAAGGCAGAAATAAATGCAAAAGAAACAAAAGAGACCATAGCAAAAATCAACAAAGCCAAAAGCTGGTTATTGGAGAGGATAAATAAAACTGACAAACCATTAGACAGACTCATCAAGAAACAAAGGGAGAAAAATCAAATCAATAAAATTAGAAATGAAAATGGAGAGATCACAACAGACAACACAGAAATACAAAGGATCATAAGAGACTACTATCAATAATTATATGCCAATAAAATAGACAACTTGGAAGAAATGGACAAATTCTCAGAAAAGTATACCTTTCCAAAACTGAACCAGGAAGAAATAGAAAATCTTAACAGACCCATCACAAGCATGGAAATTGAAACTGTAATCAGAAATATTCCAGCAAACAAAAGCCCAGGTCCAGATGGCTTCACAGCAGAATTCTACCAAAAATTTAGAGAAGAGCTAACACCTATCCTATTCAAACTCTTCCAGAAAATTGCAGAGGAAGGTAATCTTCCAAACTCATTCTATGAGGCCACCATCACCCTAACACCAAAACCAGACAAAGATGCCACCAAAAAAAGAAAACTACAGGCCAATATCATTGATGAACATAGATGCAAAAATCCTCAACAAAATTCTAGCAATCAGAATCCAACGACACATTAAAAAGATCATACATCATGACCAAGTGGGCTTTATCCCAGGGATGCAAGGATTCTTCAATATCCACAAATCAATCAATGTAATACACACATTAACAAACTGAAAAATAAAAGCCATATGATTATCTCAATAGATGCAGAGAAAGCCTTTGACAAAATTCAACATCCATTTATGATAAAACCCTGTGGAAAGCAGGAATAGAAGGAACATACCTCAACGTAATAAAAGCTATATATGACAAACCCACAGCAAACATTATCCTCAATGGTGAAAAATTGAAAGCATTTCCTCTAAAGTCAGGAACAACACAAGGGTGCCCACTCTCACCACTACTATTCAACATAGTTTTGGAAGTTTTGGCCACAGCAATCAGAGCAGAAAAAGAAATAAAAGTAATCCAAATTGGAAAAGAAGAAGTAAAACTCTCACTATTTGCAGATGACATGATCCTCTACATGGAAACCCCTAAAGACGCCACCAGAAAATTACTAGAGCTAATCAATGAATATAAGTAAAGTTGAAGGATATAAAATCAACACACAGAAATCCCTTGCATTCCTATTCACTAAGAATGAGAAAATAGAAAAAGAAATTAAGGAAACAATTCCATTCACCATGAATGAAAAGAATGCAATACTTAGGAATATATCTACCTAAAGAAACAAAAGACCTATATATATAGGAAACTATAAAACACTGGTGAAAGAAATCAAAGAGGACACTAATACATGGAAAAATATACCATGTTCATGGATCAGAAGAATCAATATAGTGAAAATGAGTATATTACCCAAAGCAATCTATAGATTCAATGCAATCCCTATCAAGCTACCAACAGTATTTTTCACAGACCTAGAACAAATAATTTCACAATTTGTATGGAAATACAAAAAACCTTGAATAGCCAAAGCAATCTTGAGAAAGAAGAATGGAACTGGAGGAATTAATCTTCCTGACTTCAGGCTATACTACAAAGCCACAGTCATCAAGACAGCATGGTACTGGCACAAAGACAAAAATATAGATCAATGGAACAAAATAGAAAGCCCAGAGATAAATCCACACACCTATGGACATCTTATCTTTGACAAAGGAGGCAAGAGTATATAATGGAGAAAAGACAATCTCTTTAACAAGTGGTGCTTGGAAAACTGGTCAACCACTTGTTAAAGAATGAAACTAGAACACTTTCTAACACCATACACAGAAATAAACTCAAAATGGATTAAAGATCTAAATGTAAGACCAGAAACTATAAAACTCCTAGAGGAGAACATAGGCAAAACATTCTCTGACATAAATCACAGTAGGATCCTCTATGACCCACCTCCCAGAATATTGGAAATAAAATCAAAAATAAACAAATGGGAACTAATTAAAATTAAAAGTTTCTGCACAACAAAGGAAAATATAAGGAAGGTGAAAAGACAGCCTTCAGAATGGGAGAAAATAATAGCAAATGAAGCAACTGACAAAGAATTAATCTCAAAAGTATACAAGCAACTCCTGCAGCTCAATTCCAGAAAAATAAATGACCCAATCAAAAAATGGGCCAAAGAACTAAACAGACATTTCTACAAAGAAGACAAACAGATGGCTGACAAACACATGAAAAGATGCTCAACATCACCCATTATCAGAGAAATGCAAATCAAAACCACAATGAGGTACCATTTCATGCCAGTCAGAATGGCTGCTATCCAAAAGTCTACAAGCAATAAATGCTGGAGAGGGTGTGGAGAAAAGGGAACCCTCTTACACTGTTGATGGGAATGCAAACTAGTACAGCCATTATGGAGAACAGTGTGAAGATTCCTTAAAAAACTGGAAATAGAACTGCCATACGACCCAGAAATCCCACAGCTGGTCATACACACCGAGGAAACCAGAACTGAAAGACACGTGCACCCCAATGTTCATCACAGCACTGTTTATAATAGCCAGGACATGGAAGCAACCTAGATGTCCATCAGCAGACAAATGGATAAGAAAGTTGTGGTACCTATACACAATGGCGAATTACTCAGCCATTAAAAAGAACACATTTGAATCAGTTCTAATGAGGTGGATGAAACCGGAGCCCTTATACAGAGTGAAGTAAGCCAGAAAGAAAAAACATCAATACAGTATAATAACACATATATATGGAATTTAGAAAGATGGTAATGATAACTGTGTATACGAGACAGCATAAGAGACACAGATGTGTAGAATAATCTTTTGGACTCTGTGGGAGAGGGCGAGGGTGGGATGATTTGGGAGAACGGCATTGAAACATGTATATTATCATATGTGAAAAAAATGAATAATGCCATTTTCTGGAGAAGGAAATGGCAACCTACTCTAGTATTCTTGCCTGGAGAGCCCTATGGACAGAAGAACCTCGTGGGCTACAGTCCATGGGGTCACAAGAGTCAGATACAACTGGGCAACTAACACAATGCCATTTTCATCAACATGGGTGCAACTAGAGATTACCCTACTAAGTGCAGTAACTCAGAAAGTCAAAGACAAACACCATATGATATCACTTATATGTGGAATCTCAAATACGGCATAAATGAACATACCCACCAGACAGAAACAGACTCACAGACGTAGAGAACAGACTTGTCATTGCCACGGGGGAGGGAGGGAAGGAAAAGGCTCAGAGTCTGGGATTAGCAGACATAAGCTGTTACATGTGGATGGACAAGCAGCAAGATCCTACTATAAGCCACGGGGGACTGTCTGCAATATCCTGTGATAAATCACAATGGAAACGAATATTTTTAAAAAGAACGTCTCCATACGTATAACTGAGTCACTCTGCTGCACAGGAGAGGTCGGCACAACACTGTCAACCAACTTCTTCAATTAGAGAAACAAAATGGAAACAGCCATTATAGAAACTGGGTCCTGACCTGATCTATACACGATTGTTTCTTCTGATAAAGAAAACAAGTGTCCCTTTAAATGCTAAGAAGAAGGTATATAGATGTTCACCAAAAGCATGGGCCAGAATGTCAGGGCAACACTCCTCATAACAGTCAAAATGTGACATGACTCAGACACCCTCCAACAGAAAGGATCGGGACTTCCCTGGTGGCTCAGTGGGTAAGAATCCACCTACCCATGCAGGGGACATGAGTTTGACCCCTGGTCCAGGAAGGTTCTGCATGCTATGGAACAAGCAAAACTGTGTGCCAGAGCTACTGAGGCCTAGGGCCTGAGACCCGCAGCAGCCAAAGCCCCTGCCCCTGGAGGCCCTGCCCCTGGAGACCCCCACTCCTAGTGAAAAGGAAAAGTTAAAATTTTACATCACCTCCTTCTCCTTCTACCTCTGTAACTCAGTTTGCCTCTTGCAAAATCTAGATCAAGTAGGTCATGTTGTCTCAGAAAGTGGGGGTTTGCAATACTAGGAACTGGAGTTTATCTCACTCACCCTTGTCCTGCTCTTTGCAATCACCCAGCCCCTGCAAACCTGCTTCATCATGCATGCCCAAGCCAGGCTTCCCCTTCCCCATTTTGAGTACTGTTCCCGCACATGCAAAACCCCTTAGTTTAAACCAGCCTAATAACAGCTAGTGTTGCCCACTACAGTCTGTCTATAAAAACTCTGTAATCCCTTTGTTCGGGGCTCAGAGCTTGGACTGTTAACTCCTCTGGGCCTGCCAGCATAATCAACCTGATTCTCCAACTCTCTGAGTGTGGTGCTTGTTTTCCCAAGTACTGGTTTCTGCAACATTTCTGGAGGCCCCAGCAAGATTCCAACCACGCCGGCCCCTTGAGCCACCAGACTGGTGGCTCTGCCAGGCTGGAGTGAAGGAACCCGAAGATGAACGAGGAGGTGTACCACCTGGCGGTATCCCAGGTTCTCTTTTGGACCAGTGTTCCAACACTCTGGACGGCCGAGCCCAACGGGACTCACTGGAGTGAGAGACCAACTGACCAGGAATGGTCACAGGATAAGACAAAGCTCCAGGACTGGTCCCCAGGCAGGAACCTACCCCAGTGGGTAGAAGAGGAGACTGATCACCTCCCTGGGCTCCCAGGAAGGGAGCATCAGATTGGGAGACCTGGGGACTCCAGAGGAAGGGAGGCACTATGATAGCCTCTGAATGATTGTGAGTGCGTGATTGCTGATTGTGACCAACCTAGCTTGAGAAACCTATATACAGGTCAGGAAGCAACAGTTAGAACTGGACATGGAACAACAGACTGGTTCCAAATAGGAAAAGGAGTACGTCAAGCCTGTATATTGTCACCCTGCTTATTTAACTTCTATGCAGAGTCCATCATGAGAAACACTGGGCTGGAAGAAACACAAGCTGGAATCAAGATTGCTGGGAGAAATATCAATAACTTCAGATTTGCAGATGACACCACCCTTATGGCAGAAAGCGATGAGGAACTAAAAAGCCTCTTGATGAAAGTGAAAGAGGAGAGTGAAAAAGTTGGCTTAAAGCTCAACATTCAGAAAATGAAGATCATGGCATCTGGTCCCATCACTTCATGGGAAATAGATGGGGAAACAGTGGAAACAGTGTCAGACTTTATTTTGGGGGTTCCAAAATCACTGCAGATGGTGATTGCAGGCATGAAATTAAAAGACACTTACTCCTTGGAAGGAATGTTATGACCAACCTAGAAAGCATATTAAAAAGCAGAGACATTACTTTGTCAACAAAGGTCCATCTAGTCAAGGCTATGGTTTTTCCAGTGGTCATGTATGGATGTGAGAGTTAGACTGTGAAGAAGGCTGAGCACAAAAGAATTGATGCTTTTGAACTGTGGTGTTGGAGAAGACTCTTGAGAGTCCCTTGGACTGCAAGGAGATCCAATCAGTCCATCCTAAAGGAGATCAGTCCTGGGTGTTCACTGGAAGGACTGATGCTGAAGCTGAAACTCCAGTACTTTGGCCACTTCATGTGAAGAGCTGACTTACTGGAAAAGACCCTGACGTTGGGAGGGATTAGGGGCAGGAGGAAAAGGAGATGACAGAGGATGAGATGGCTGGATGGCATCACCAACTCAATGGACATGAGTTTGGGTAAACTCCGGGAGTTGGTGATGAACAGGGAGGCCTGGTGTGCTGTGATTCATGGGGTCGCAAAGAGTCGGACACAACTGAGCGACTGAACTGAACTGAACTGAACTGAAAGAGCATATTAAAAAGCAGGGACATTACTTTGTCAACAAAGGTCCATCTAGTCAAGGCTATGGTTTTTCCAGTAGTCATATATGGATGTGAGAGTTGGACTATAAAGAAAGCTCAGCACAGAAGAATTGATGCTTTTGAACAATGGTGTTGGAGAAGACTCTTGAGAGTCCCTTGGAGTACAAGGAGATCCAACCAGTCCATCGTAAGGAGATCAGTCCTGGGTGTTCACTGGAAGGACTGATGCTGAAGCTGAAACTCCAATACTTTGGCCACCTGATACAAAGAGCTGACTCATTTGAAAAGACCCTGATGCTGGGAAAGATTAAGGGCAAGAGAAGGGGACGACAGAGGATGAGATGGTTTGATGGTACCGCCAACTCAATGGACATGGGTTTGGGTGGACTCCGGGAGTTGGTGATGGACAGGGAGGCCTGGCGTGCTGTGATTCATGGGGTCACAAAGAGTCAGACACGACTGAGCAATTGAACTGAATTGAACTATCTCACTGTAATGGGAAGCCTCATTCTTATTAAAAGTCTCTTATGATTGATTCTCCCTACTAACTAAACTGCTCCATAGTATAGCTGACCTCCCCCCCTTCATGATAGGCTCAGTTGCTATAGCTGTGACAACCTGAAGATGGGGTGAAAACCTTTTGCTAGTGTTTAGTTATCTGTTATGTGCAGGTTGCTTTGCAGCCTTTTGGTGTCCCTTGCCGTAACAGATGGTGCTGTCCCCATCGAGGCCTTTTCTTTCTTTGTGGGACAGATGCTTACTTATGTCTACCTGTCAATTAGATGGGTATCTTCACCTTAGCCTTCCTCACTCCCCAAATGAATATTGTCCCTAACAACCAGACTTTCACGGTACCTCTGGTAGCACATATGTGGTCAAAGAGCCATCCAGTTTATACCCCTACTAGTTGGTCTGGGAATCACAGCTGAGATAGGTATGGGAATAGGAGGAATTGCTTCATCAACCACCTTTTACCATACACTATCCAAAGACTTCACCGACAACACTGAGAGAGTGGCCAAATCTTTAGTGGCCTTACAGGACCAACTCGACTCCCTGGCTGAGGTGGTTTTACAGAATAGGAGAGGGCTAGACCTACTGACAGCTGAAAAGGGAGGACTCTGCCTCTTCTTGAACGAAAAATGCTGCTTTTATATAAACCAATCAGGAATAGTCAGGGACATGGCCCAACAGCTAAGGGAACAAATCATAAAATGGAGAGAAAAACTAGCTAATTCCTGGGGTAATTGGAGCAATATCTGGAGCTGGGCATTGTGGCTTCTCCCTTTAACAAGTCCTCTCTTCATGCTCTTTGCGGTGCTCTTGTTTGGCCCTTATATTCTCAATGTTATTACCCAGTTCATAACCTCTTGGATTGAATCCATAAAGTTACAAATGGTAAAAGCTCAGTTATAGGCCCCTAAATGATGGGGAGCTCTGAATGTCCTACCGAAACATGAGATGATGCTTTCTACAATGAGTGATAGAAGCATCAAGGGGGAGAATGAAGAAGAAAGGTTAAAATTTTACATCACCCCCTTCTCCTGCCTCTGTAACTCAGCTTGCCCCTTGCAAAATCTAGATCAAGTAGGTCATGTAGTCTCAGAGAGTGGGGACTTGCAATACGAGGAACTGGAGTTTATCTCACTCACCCTTGTCCTGCTCTTTGCAATCGCCCAGCCCCTGCAAACCTGCTTCATCATGCATGTCCAGGCCAGGCTTCTGCCTCCCCATTTTGACCACTGTTCCTGCACATGCAAAACCCCTTAGTTTAAACCAGCCTAATAACAGCTAGTGTTGCCCACTACAGTCTGTCTATAAAAACTCTGTAATCCCTTTGTTCGGGGCTCAGAGCGTGGAGTGTTAACTCCTCTGGGCCCGCCAGTGTAATAAACCTGAGCCCTCCAACTCTCTGAGTGTGGTGCTGGGTTTCTCAAGTACTGGTTTCTGCAACACTAGAGCCCCCGCTCTGCAACAAGAGAAGCCACCACAGGGAGAAGACTGCCCCCACAACTAGAGAGTAGCCCCTGCTCACAGCCACTAGAGAAAGCCTAAAGTGCAGCATTGAAGACCCAGCCAAGCCAAAGAATAAACAGATAAATCTTTTTAAAAAATAAAAGAAGCATGGGGGCGGCTGGGCAGGGAAGCCAGGGTGTGTTTCTCCTCATGCTGTCTGTGTCTGACCCTGGAGGCTGACCCAAGCTGACAGGGAAGACAAAAGCCTCAGCTTTCCAACCACGGGACCAGGAAGCAGGGGGAAGGGGTCAGGGAGTTGAAGAAGAGGAAGCAGCCCCAGAAAGGGACCCTGGGCAGTCAGCTCACCCTCCAAGCTGTGCGAGCTGGCGGAACCCTGAGACAGTACCCCAGACAGAACTGGGGAAAGGCCACCCCCTGTGTCATGGACTAGTTGCTGGGTGGCACACACGGGCCAGGTCCAAAAGCACATCAAAGCCTCTGAAAGCTGAACTCCGTTGGAACAGCAGTCCTGGGAAGCCTTCAGCACATGAAGCTCTTGACGACCAGACGTTAAAGAAGTGGAATCCACAGTTGAAGACCTTGGAGGAAAGCGATGGAATTGTGCTGTATGTTTGTGGTGGTGTTTGCAAGAAATGATGCCTGCGTTAAAAATTCATCAAAGTATACATCACAAAAGAGTGAGTCTTACGCTATGCAAAATTTGAAAAATAATTAAGAAAACAGTTTTCAACTGGGCACTTTCAATGTACACAGCTTATTTTATCACAATTATAGCACAATAGGGTCTTCCCAGGTGACTAGGTGGTAAGAATCGCATGTCAGTGCAGGACACGCAATTCCCATCCCTGGGTCAGGAAGACCCCCTGGAAAAAGAAAGGGCAACCCACTCCAGTATTCTGTACATGGGACTCTCCAGGCAAGAATACTTACCACCTAGTCACCTGGGATGGCCACCCGCTCCAGTATTCCTGCCTGGAGAATCCCATGGACGGCGGAGCCTGGCGGGCTGCAGTCCACGGGGTCACAGAGAGTCGGGCATGAGTTAGTGACTGACCAGTAGCTTAGCTCGATAAAACCAGTGAGAACCAAAGGGAAGGAGGGGGAGTTGGTGCTCCCTGCAGTCCTGCCCACCCCAACCCCTCCATGAGTTCTTGGCTGCAGGCAGAAGCATCTGGGCTCACTGGACCCCCCTTCTCCTCCCAGGAGAACCCTCAGCCCTCGGACATAAACGCACACAGAAGCTGCTCAGCTTCCTCCTCCTCACGGCTCCCTCCCCAGAACTGGCTCACCACCCCTCTCCTGCTCCTGCAGACTTGCCACTGCACCTCCAAGCCCCCCTCCCTTGCAAGGCCCTCGGAGGGTGACAAGAGGCAGAAAGAAGACTTGGGGGCGAGGGCTATGTCTTTGGAAGGCTAGTCCAGAAGGGGAAGCCTTAGCCACAAAGAGATCAGTCTGAGGACTGGAGTCACAAGGACTTTCAAGGAATTTCATTCTGAACATATCTGAACATCGAACGGGGCAGGTAACTGCAGAAGTGCATTGGCTTTGAAAGTCAAGAGTGGAGCTGAGATGGGGGCAGAGATGTGCATGTGACAGCCCTGTGCATGGAGGGGACGCTGGAGAGAGCGCTGGGGATGCTGCTCAGAGAAGAGGGCAACAAGGACAGAGTCTGGGAGATGCCGGGGTGAGGGGCACGAGAGTGAGAAGAGGGACTCGGCCTAGAAGAGAGAGGAGACTTCCCTGGTGGCTCAGCGGTTAAGAACCCGCCTCCCAGTGCAGGAGACACGGGTTTGATCCCTGACCTGGGAAGATCCCATGTGCTGCAGAGCAGCTAAGCCCATGAGCCTCAACTACTGGGCCTGAGCCCTGAGCACTACATTCTTCTGGATCACAGACCAACATCTCTCCATCACTTGTCTCCCCGGCTCCGCAGCGCTCTCCTCCCAGCCCCGCCACACACATCCTGCTGTTCAACTGACGGCCACCTCCTCAGACCCTCACACACACTTGCAGGGAGATCTTGGGCAACTGGGATGCTCTGTGCCTCCCCAGCCACGGAGGACATGTAATCACACCCATCACACACTCTAAAGGACAGCAATTCATGAAATTGGGAAGGAAGAGCAGAGAAACGTTGGGGAAGTAAATGAGAGAAACTAAAAACTAATGATTTAGACACATAGAGGGCGGTTTGCCTATGGGCTCAGGTCAAGCCTCTGGAGAGCAGCTGGCATTGATGATCCACAGGGCGGGGACCTGGGGTTAGGACAGGTGGCTGCTCCCAGGCCTCCAGGTGAGAGGGTCTGTGCTGGGGTAAAGGGCAGGGCCTATCCATTCATCCATGCACTTATTTTTTTAAAGAAAGGTTAATACATTTGTATTCTCTGACAGGTTCTAAGTTAGGCGTTGGTGGAAACAATGAAAATGAATAACATGAAGGAGATCTGTTTTCTAGGGAACCGTTTCTCAATGCTGGCAGATAGATGGGTAAGAAGACAGAAGGGCGGGGGGACAGATAGGTAGACAGAGGCATAGGTGCACGCGTGTGCGCATGAATGCGTGAATCTCTGAGCTTTATTTTTAATATTTATTTATTAATCTGGCTGCATCGGGTCTTAGCTGCAGCACAAAGGCTTTTCACTACATCATCAGGGTCTTCCATCGTGGCATAGGGGCTCCGGGGCACACAGGCTCTGTAGTTGTGGCTCATGGGCTTAGTTGCCCCTCTGCATGTGAGATCTTAGTCCCCACCAGGGATCGAACTCTCAACCCCTGCATTGACAGGCGGATTCTTAACCACTGGACCACCAGGGAAGTCCTGAGGCACTTTTAAAGAGCACAGATGCTCAGACCTGCATAGTCAAGGTAAGGCTCGGCATCTGGGTCATTTCAAAGCCTTCACAGCTGGTCTGGACTTGGAGCCAGAGCTGAGAACTCTTCCTCTAAAAAGAGCTCGGAGGACAGGGAGGAAGACAGGCAGCAAAACCAGGGCGGGGCAGGGTCTTGGGGTGTCCCTCAACCCCGCACGTCAGCTGCCTGAGTTTCTGCTCCGGATGAGCCAAAGACCAGCCCGTGGTCCAGAGGGGCGAGTGTGACAGACGAGGCAGGAGGAAGAAGCCTGGCAGCCCCTGGAAGAGACCCAGTCAACTTCGGAACCAGAGAGCCCTTAGAAGAGATGCTATCTGAGCCAAGCCTGGGGGGACGGGTGTCAGGGTCTGATCTTTCAATCAGAGAAGAGAGGACATTCCAGGTGTGGGAAACAGCTTGTGCAGAGAAGTGGAGACACAAAAGAGCACGGTGTTCAGTGTGGGAGTGTGGGGTGTGTCTCGTTCATCGGAGCGTGTGTGTGGGTGTCATGCGTCAGGGAGGCAGAGCTCCGGGAAGTCAGCAGAACGATCTCCCCAGCTCTGGGCTTCGGGACTGAGCCTGTGGACTGCGGGCTGGAGGGGAAGGCAGTGCTGCCTGAGAGCGAAGTGTGGGAGAGTTTCTGAAATGAGGGTGTGGCTAGTGGTCTGCGGGATGAGGAGTCTGCAGATGCTTCTGTATTGGGCAATTAGGACCCCAGAGCAGAGCTCGATGAGACGCGACAGCAAAGGTGCCATTGCAGGGAGTAGGAAACAGGCAGGACGTGGGATCTGAGCAGTCTGGGGGCAGAGGGCAGAGGCTCCTGGTCAGTCCCTGAGGAAGGTGCCAAAGCCTGGGCTGCAGGAAGGAGGAGATGGGGGTTGGATTCCTGTTTTCCAGGCTGCTTCTGCATCTGTGGTGTCGGTGAGCAGCCCCAAAGGTGGTTTGGTGACCATCGAGTGTCACTATGACCCAGGGTGGGCGAGCTACTTGAAGTGGGGGTGCCACGGAGAGAACTGGGGCTCCTGCCAGATCCTCATGAAGACTCATGAAGACTCATGGAGGCTCAGAGAAACCAGTGTGGAAGGGCCGGGTGTCCATCTGGGACGATCATAGGGGGCACACGCCCACCATGACTGCGGAAGGGCTTGGGAGGGGTGGCACCGACCCCACTGGTACGGAACCAGAGAACTGAGCCTGACCTGGGGCACCAAGCCTACACGGCAACCCACCCAGGTAGGAGCTACCCTCCTGTCCCCCCGAGGCCCTGGTACTGACCCGTGGGGGTGCAGAGCTCTTCCTCTATCTGCCTCTGAGGGGTGGGGTGGGGCCTTGAAACTCACCTGAGACTACACGTGTGCCCATGGTTTTGCGTGCCTGTGTGTGCACACACGTGCATGGAAGGCGGTGTGTAGATTTTCTGGAAAGCCTGAAAGAAAGCATGAACCTGGCATCTCTGCACGTCTCCATCTGTTGTCATCGGGGGAGCAGACAGCTCAGACAGGCTTGTCCTGGGAAGACAGGGGCTCTTTACCAGATCATCAGGCATCGTGTCCACCCTCAGAGTAGCCCCAGCCTGACCAGGGGCCTTGTCATTGTGCGGGCGAGGGCCAGAAAGCCATAATCTTGGATATCTCAGCTGACCAAGTGTGCCCCACCCCCGCCTTCTCTGGCAACACAAGGGCGGGGAGGATGAGGGACTCTGAACTAGGACAAGGAAAGGCAGGACCCACCGTAACGTAGGAGCCTCCACCAGCCTCCTCTGGCTGCCTCCGAGCCCTAGAGGAGATTCTCAACTCAGCCGTACGTGCCCTCCTTCAAACAGAGGCCTGGAAAGAGAGTCAGACTCAGCTCCCATCCCCAGCTCCTCCCCTGGAAACTTCACACCGAGGTCTTGTATCCACTTCCAGCACCATGGAAACCCCTCCATAGCATCCACATAGACACACAGATACTAGATAGGTAATATCTCTGTTATTCTTTCTTTTTTTTAATGGCCAGTTTCTTTTTTTTTTTTTTAATATTTATTTATTTGGCTGTGCCAGGTCTTTGACTGTGTGGATCACAACAAACTCTGGAAAATTCTTAAAGAGATGGGAATACCTGACCATCTGACCTGCCTCCTAAGAAATCTGTATACAGGTCAGGAAGCAACAGTTAGAACTGGACATGGAACAATAGACTGGTTCCAAATCAGGAAAGGAGTACATCAAGCCTGTATATTGTCACCCTGCTTATTTAACTTATATGCAGAGTACATCATGAGAAATGCTGGGCTGGAAGAAGCACAAGCTGGAATCAAGTTGCCAGGAGAAATATCAATAACCTTAGAAATGCAGATGACACCACCTTTATGGCAGAAAGCAAAGAAGAACTAACGAGCCTCTTGATGAAAGTGAAAGAGGAGAGTGAAAAAGTTGGCTTAAAGCTCAACATTCAGAAAACTAAGATCATGGCACCTGGTCCCATTATTTCATGGGAAATAGATGGGGAAACAGTGGCAGACTTTATTTTTGGGGCTCCAAAATCACTGCAGATGGTAATTTCAGCCATGAAATGAAAAGACGTTTGCTCCTTGGAAGAAAAGTTATGACCAACCTAGACAGCATATTAAAAAGCAGAGACATTATTTTGCCAACAAAGGTCCATCTAGTCAAGGCTATGGTTTTTCCAGTAGTCATGTATGGATGTGAGATTTGGACTATAAAGAAAGTTGCTGCTGCTGCTGCTAAATCGCTTCAGTCATGTCCGACTCTGTGCAACCCCTTAGATGGCAGCCCACGAGGCTCCCCCGTCCCTGGGATTTTCCAGGCAAGAACACTGGAGTGGGTTGCCATTTCCTTCTCCAATGCATGAAAGTGAAAAGTGAAAGTGAAGTTGCTCAGTCGTGTCCAACTCTTCATGACCCCATGGACTGCGGCCTACCAGGCTCCTCCATCCATGAGATTTTCCAGGCAAGAGTACTGGAGTAGGGTACCATTGCTTTCTCCTAAAGAAAGCTGAGCACCAAAGAATTGATGCTTTTGAACTGTGATGTTGGAGAAGACTCTTGAGAGTCCCTTGGACTGCAAGGAGATCCAATCAGTCCATCCTAAAGGAGATCAGTCCTGGGTGTTCATTGGAAGGACAGATGTTGAAGCTGAAACTCCAATATTTTGGCCACCTGATGTGAAGAACTGACTCATTGGAACAGACCCTGATGCTGGGAAAGTTTGAAGGCGGGAAAAGGGGATGACAGAGGATGAGATGGTTGGATGGCATCACTGACTCAATGGACATGAGTTTGGATGGACTCTGGGAGTTGGCGATGGACAGGGAGGCCTGGAGTGGTGCAGTCCATGGGGTCGGGAAGAGTTGGACACGGCTGAGCGACTGAACTGAACTGAACTGGGCCCGTCTTAGGTGTGGCATGCAGGATCTTCAATCTTTGTTGCCGCATGCAAACTCTCAGCTGCAGCATGTGAGATCTAGTTCCCTGACCAGGGCTCAAACCCAGGCGGCTGCATTGGGAGCTTGGAGTCTTAGTCAGTGGACCACCAGGGAAGTCCCTATCTGTGATTCTTAAGCCCACTTAGAAAACAGAGAAAAGTCTTTTCAATTTTGGTAGTATATGCAAATGTGGTATATAGAATAGGGAAGTATGCTGGTTTGAGAATGTTCCAGAAATTAGCTGAAAAAGAGCAGCCAAGCTGGGGTGGATGTGTGGAAGAGGAGTTGGCACTGGGAGAATCGGAGACTGAGACCCTCCAAGCCCGACAGTCCTCACGGACGGGGTGGTGACACAGGAAGCCACTGGAGGCAGAAGGACTCCAGGGGGACGAAGAGGCCACTGGTGCTCGGTCGGGTCCAAGGGAGGGATCTTGGGGTCACATGGCTTCAGGGAAGGAGGCCCAGAGCCCGCTGCAGCCAAGGCCGAGACTCAGAGAAAAGCTATCTTGGCCTGATTTAAAATCCCGAGGAAGGACTTCCCTGGTGGTTGTGGTTAAGAGTCAGCCTTCCCACGCAAAGGATGCAGGTTCCGTCCCTGGTCGGGGAACCAAGATCCCACATGCTGCAGGGCAGCTAAGCCCCCACGCCTCAACCTGAGACCTGCATGCTTCAACTGCAACCTGATGCAGCCAAAGAGAAAAAGGAAAACAACCCCAAGGGGTGGGAACTTGGTTCTGACACACTCAGCCATGTCAACAGGACTCTGCGATGACTCGGAATATTTGTAAAATGCCCACCTGGCCCGCCACCCTCAAATCCCTCACATGGTGGTAAATGGATTCTCTGTAAATGAAGGAAGGTTATGCTTTGAATAAAAATCAAAAAGCTGCAGGAGAAGGCCAGGGTGGCTGATCGGTGGTGCTCAGAGAGAGAGGTTCTTAATCCCCGGGGGTGGGAGGCGGGGGTGTAGAAGGCCAAGGGGAGCTGCCTGGGTCACCTTGGGAGCCACGCTCTGCTCTGTGTGTTCAGCAGGAAAAGCAACACCCTCTCCATCAACAACATTCACGACTGGACCTGTGACCACAGACGTGGCTGAATCCATGACGACAGACATGACTGAGCCTGTGACAGCAGACACACCAGCCAGCCCGGCTTCCTCGCCTCCAACCCCCCAGAGTGTCAGAGCAGCCAACCCACGGCCCTGAGCAGTGTCCCCACCAGGCAAGCAGAGACAGCCTCCTGCAGACTTTCCCCAAGGCTGCCCAGTGGTTGCTTCCCTGGGGCGCTCAGTCAAGGACCCCCGTGTGGACCATCTGATGTCTCCTATGCAGAGAGAAGAAACAGTCGTCTGTCCTGGGCTTCCCCCTCCCCGTTTATGCCTCTGAGGACTGACAGAGCTGCCCGCTCCCTGCAAGGAACCAGAACAAACCTCTCCAGCTGGGCTGCAGGAGGCAAGGCTGTGGTCTCCCTCTGACCTGCCCCCACAAACCCAGAGAAGCAAAAGGAGGCGTAGTGGGGTTCAGCCTCGAGTGTGCCAGAAGGCAAGCACTCTGTGAGTTTCCTGTGGCTGCTGTAACATCGCCACAACATTGGTGGCTTCAATTAAGTTCAGTTCAGTTCAGTCGCTCAGTTGTGTCCGACTCTTTGTGACCCCATGGACTGCAGCACGCCAGGCCTCCCTGTCCATCACCAACTCCCAGAGTTTACTCAAGCTCATGTCCATTGGTGGCTTAAAGTATCACAATTTTATTATCTCCTAGCTCTGGAGACCAGAAATCTGAAATAAGTTTCATTGGGCTACAATCAAGGGGCTGGCAGGACTGAGTTCCTTCAGGGGCTCTGGGGTAGCATCCACCTCCTTGCCTTTTCCAGCTTCTAGAGGCCACTGCAGGCTTGCCAAGGGGCTCAGTGGTAAAGAATCCGCCTGCCTATGCAGGAGACGCAGATTCAATCCCAGGGTCGAGAAGTTTGCCTAGAGGAAGAAATGGGCAACCCACTCCAGTATTCTTGACTGGAGAATCCTGTGGACAGAGGAGCCTGGCAGGCTACGGTCTATGGAGTCGCAAAGAGCCGGGCACAACAAGGAGACTTAACAACAAGAGGCCTCTGCATTCCTTGGCTCTGGGCCCCCTCCGGCTTCAAAGCCAGCTGTAGTGCGTCAAGTCTTCCCTACATTGTGTTGCTTCCCTCTCAAAATCAGTGGATCGCCAATGTTAAACCTGTCTGCACGATGAAGCCCCCCCTTGCTGTGTAAGATAACACATTCACAGGTTCTGGGGGTCAGGGCGTCTTTTGTGTGTGTGTGCATGCTGAGTCGTGTTCCAGTCTCTGTGGCCCCAGGGACTGTAGCCCGCCAGGGTCCTCTGTCCTTGGGATTTCCCAGGCAAGAATACTGGAGTGGGTAGCCATTTCCTGACCCAGGGAATCTTCCTGACCCAGTGATGGAGCCCTAGTCTGCTGCACTGGAAGGTGGATTGTTTACCACTGAGCCACCTGGAAAGGGGAAGGTCATTAATCTGCTCAGGACAGTCACAGGCATATGCTCTGGTCCTTCTCTCCCCAGGTGTTAGGACATTCCAGGAGGGAGTGGGGAGCTAGGGTCCCTGCTTTCTCACATTCACAACATGAGAAAGAGGCGTGACAGCAGCCTGAAGCCCACCCCCTTCAGAGGTCAGCTCTCCCATCAAAGGGCAGCGTCTCCCCCTCAGGCCACCCCAGGTTCCTCCCAGCGCAGCCTGGTGCCCTCCGCCTCCCATGGTCAAGGTCCAGTTTCTCCCTGGGTCCTTCCTCCCAGAATCGCCCTCCCTCATCTTCCTCCCCTGCTGCAGTCCAGCTTCCTTTCTCGAGGGTCCTGTTGCTTGGAGCCTGGGCCCCTGGCTCTCGTTTGTTCAGTAATGAGTCTGAATGGAACCAGGTTATGGGAGATGCTTCAAGACCCTCTTCCGTCTTGCTCGCTGCTGTGGGGGAGTTGTCCCTTGCAGCCACAGGACGCAGGACTTCAAGAGAAGCTGGAGAAGCCGGGAGCAGTGGGCAGGGGGTGGAGGGCGGGGAGGGTGGGGCAGTCTCTGTGCTGGGACTGGTGAGAAGAGCACAGTGGGTGAAGGGCTATTTTAAGGCTGGCATCGCAGCATGCCCACTCTCTCTCAGGAAAGCAGGTAGTGACAACATGACTCACCACGCTCAGGGCAGATGGAGGCAGAGACCAAGGCTGGCATGCCCCGGGTGGGGAGGGGGTGTTGCAGGGAGAGGGGGGTCCTGGCACAGCTTGTGGGGGAGGGGATCAGACTCTCCTCTGTACCGGGAGGGGCTATCCAGGGAGCAGAGACCACCACGGGCCCAGCAGTGCGAGACTAGACCAAGTTCAAATATGGGTACTGTGTATATATATGTAACAGAGATAAATTATTGTGTTAAATATTGTATATTATGCATATATGTAAAATCTAGAAAAATAGTACAGCTGAACCTATGTGCGGGGCAGCAGTAGAGATGGATATAGACCACGGACTTGTGGGCACAGCAGAGGAGGCAGAGGGCGGGACAAACCGAGGGGGCCGAGGGTGGGACAAACCAAGGGGGCCGAGGGTGGGACAAACCGAGGGAGCAGCAAGGAAACATACATTGCGTGTGTCAGTCACTCGGTCGTGTCAACTCTTTGCGACCCCATGGACTGTAGCCCACCAGGCTCCTCTGTCCATGGGATATCCCAGGCAAGAATACTGGAGTGGGTTGCCATTTCCTTCTCCAGGGGATCCTCTTGACCCAGGGATCGAACCAGAACCCAGGTCTCCCACATTGCAGGCAGATTCTTTACCACCGTCTGAGCCACCAGGTAAGCCCATTACCGTGTGTGAAACAGAGAGCCAGTGGGCTCAACGCAGTGCTCTGTGACGACCCAAGAGGGGCGGGATGGGGCGGGGGTGGGAGGGAGGCTCAAGCGGGAGGGGACATATGTGTATCTATGGCTGATTCACGCTGCTGTATGGCAGAAACCAACACAACATTGTAAAGCCAATTTAAAAATTACGTATGTGTTATATGAGCTATTTCTTCTTATACGCACTGTCTGATGGGGGTCAGAGCAGGGACAGACCCCTCCCAGGAGAACCAAACAGATAAATAGCCAGGTTGATGGGGTTGAGGAACCTTTCTTTGCTTCTAAGAGGTGATGTTAGATCTGAGCTTGAAAGACGGGCAGAATTTACCAAGGGCAGCACAAGGTGGCCAGGGGAGCTGAGGCCGAATCAGAAAGACAGGGGAGGGTCTAGACTGCGGGGGATTTGAGGAGGATCGTGGAGGAGCAGTCACAAGGCAGGATGGTAACAGACGGCAAAGGGTGCCAGCCCCCGGCACCGAGCCTGTAGGGAGGCCCTGAAGGCTTAGCCCTTGAGCAGAACGGCTGTGCCCCTTGAGGAGACCCCAGCAGGGACGCAGGCTTGCCCCTCTGTCACCCAGGTCTGAGCTCTGGGAGGGGGCAGAGAGGCAGGGCCCAGGGCTCCCCTAAAGACTCAGCTCACTCCTGTCACTTGGGCCTCATAAGCGTCCTCCTCTGCAACATCCGCGTGGTGCTCTTGACCTTCATGGAGGTGCCCCTGCTTGAGGGCCTGCTGTGTGCTGCAACGTGGCTGAGCAGGAGTCTGGGGCAGCCTGGGGGGCAATGAGCTGGGCTGAGCTGGAGAACCGCAGCGCACTCACCACCAACACCCGCCCGCCCGCCCGCCTGCCGAGCAGATGGAGAAGAAGCTCCTGACTTCTTATCAGAGAAGGAGCAGTGATTTCAGTCCCAAAGGAGATGAGTGTCCCTGCTACGGAGAAGATCCCTTTCATCCTGGCCTTGGAAACTTGACAGGGCCTCTCTGCCTCCTGCAGCCTCCACCGCAGGCTCGAAGAGAGGAGAGGAGAGGAGATGGCATTCCCCTCATACACGGGGTCCTTGGAGGCCCCTGTGATCTCACCTGGAGTGGGGGGTGTCCTTCCAATGCCTCCGTCCCTGTGACTCTGGAGGGAGGGCGGCTCTTCCAAAGATAATTGACTAAGACCTTGTCCAGGGCTCCCGCCCAACAATGGGTTTCAAAATTCTAGACCCATCGGTTTACATAAAACTGGGATTAAACTAAAAAGCTTTGGGACTTCCCTGGTGGTCTGGTAGTTGGGAATCTGCCTGCCAGTGCAGGGGAACACCGGTTCAATCCTTGGCCCGAAAAGATCCCACATGCCTCGGGGCAGGTAGGCCCATGCGCCACAACTCCTGAGCTCCAGGGCCTGAGCCTCACAGCAAGACAAGCCACTGCAATGAGAAGCCCGTGCGCTGCAATGGAGAGCAGCCCCCTTGCTCGCCACAACTAGAGAAAGCCCACACCCAGCAACAGAGACCGCGTACGGCCAAAATTAAACACACAAAAATCATTTTTAAAAAAGCTTTAAAGGGTGTCTAGATGGGCAAAGACCCCCCACCATGGGCCAGGTGTCCAGGGGTCCACCAAGCCCACCTTCTGCTGCATCCGTTCCTCCTAGAGGAAGAGCGGCCTGGACACAGATCATTGAAGACGGGGTTGGTCCAGAGCCCAGCTCGTGTGTTTGTGAGCTGTACATTCGTGCTGTACGTTTCCTATTAAAATCTATGGATTTCCTGTGCTCCTCTGAGACTGTTTCGTTGGGACACTAGTTTCATTTTTCATGTGTGAGAGGATGACCCATATATTCCAGAGGGTGTGAAGTGACCCTAAAGCAAACACAGAGTTAGAATATATCTGGCAGTGGTGAGTCGGCGGCAAACAGAGGGGAGAGACCTGGAAGACCCCTTTTTATCCCCTCACGGAGGTCACAGTCAGACTCCCTACATGTAGATGCAAACTGTGAGTGACGGTTGTGCTGGTGGTTTAGTAGCTCAGTTGTGTCCGACTCTTTGCAACCCCAGGGACTGTAGCCTGCCACGCTCCTCTGTCCATGGGATTTCCCAGGCGAGGATACTGGAGTGGGTTGCCACTTCCTTCCCCAGGGGATCTTTAGGAGGATGATAATGGGAAAAGCATTGAGAAACATTGCTCCAGTCTGAGACTGAGGCAGTCCTAGTTCACCCAAACTCAAGGAGGGGAAGTAAGCCCCAACCTTTGATAGGAGGAGCGTCAAGGAACTTTGAAGTCACACTTTAAAGCTGCCACACACACGTCTTGATCCAGCACCTTCGCATCACATATAAGAACAAGGAGATGTGAAGGGTGAGGGCCCTGGGTGCCCAGTCACAGAGCCAGGTAGCAGAGTTGAATCTGCCCCGGACCAGCATGTGTCTGGCTCACCCACCCTCCCCATAGATCCATCTGTGCTCTTGAGAAGGTCAGTTCCCAAGCCTGCTGAGGGCACCATATGGCCCCAGGCATAAATACCAGGCAGATACACAGGGTTCTGAAATTCTCTGCTTTGCTCAGAAGTCACAGACTGTATCCATAACTTGCATGGATTTACAGACATGTTTCATTTTGATCATGGTATTTTATTAATGGAATCTCTTGCCCGTATGTAAACATGAGGGATTTCATCTCCAGCTTCTCTCTCTTTATTTGCCATGCCATGCAGCCTTTGGGATCTTAATTCCCTGACCAGGGATCGAACCCACACCCCTTGCTTTGGAAGCATGGAGTCTCAACCACTGGACCCCAGGGAAGTCCCCCAGGGAAGTCCCCCAGCTTCTCTTTTAAAAGTAGCAATGGCTGAAAGCAGTGGACCCACAATGTCACATCCTCTACATGGCATCAGAGTGTTTTAAACCTTCCCTGGGCTCCCCAGGCCTCCAGGACACCACTAAAACTTAAAGATTGGAAAGGAAGCATAAAAGTGTTCCTTTTCTCAGATGACATAATTGTCTATGTAGAAAATCCCATGGAATCTACCAAAAAAACAAACAAACTGCTCAACCAATAAATGAGTTCAACCAGATCGCAGGATACAAGATCAATACACACACAAAAGGGTCATATTTCTAGATAATAGCAACAACTTGGTAGAAAATAAAACACTATTCAGAACTGCTTCCCCCCAAAGAAGAAACACCTGGTAAAAATCTAATGGAAACTGCCTAGCATCTGTGTGCTAAAAGTTGCAAAATCCTGATGACAGGGGTCAAAGAATATTTAAATTAATTGAGAGATACACCTCATTTGTGGATGGAAGACTCAACATGGTAAGAACGTCTGTTTTCCCAATATTGATCTATGCAATTGCTTGTTTATTGTCTTTCGTGCGTGCATGCTCAGTCAGTTCAGTGATGTTCAACTCTTTGCAACCGTATGGATTTTAGCCCACCAGGCTCCCCTGTCCACGGGATTCTCCAGGCAAAAATACTGCAGTGGGTTGCCATGCCCTTCCTCAGGGGATCTTCTCTGACCCGGGGATCTAATCTGCATCTCTTACTGTCTCCTGCATTGGCAAGGAGGTTCTTTACCCCTAAGCACTTCCTGGGAAGCCCCCAGTCCCTCCTAACTGCAGGTGCTTCAAGGACTCTGTCCTTGGTCCTGAATTCTTCCCTTGATGATTCCCCCTGTCCCTGGGCTCCAGTTTACCACCCCACACATCTTCACTCCAGCATGAGTACTCTGCTAACCCACATCTCTAGCTTCTGACTATTCCTCTATGCCTGGTAATCCCAGTCTCATAGAGAAAACCAAGCTCTTTATCCCCCTAGCCTGCTCCCAACTTCGCTATTTCTCTCAATGATGACCTATCCTTCTGGTCTTTCAGGCTTGACATCTCTGTACTCCCGGACTCTTCCTATCAGACTATCCTATTCATCAGCTGGGTAAACCTTCCTAAAACACATCCATGACTCCATGTTGATCTGCTCAAATTCATCCAAGTGTCTCAGTCAAAGCCTGAGTAGACGTTGGAGTCCAAACCCCTTCAGCACACCCCCACCTTAAAACTAAGGTCTTAAAACTGGGTCTTCCTAGGTTTTTCAGTTAAAACTGCACTGCCACAACTTCATCCCACCAGAATCTTAAACACACCTCCACCATGGGAAACTGTACGTGAACCTCACACTCTGCTGATTGGTCTTCTCTGCCTGACTATTACAATGAGTATTTTCTGCCTCCCTGTTTTCACTTCCGCTGTTGCTCTGAATATGTTCCTTCCCCCGGCTCCCCAACCCCACCTTACCACCCCACTCGACTGGAAGTATATACTTCCTTTAAGGTCAATCTCAAATATCACCTCCTCCCACTGACCCAGCCAGTGTGACATAATATTTCCCCCTCTGACATCATGGAGCATCTCGCCTGCGACTGTCCCATGGTGCTTGCCAGCCGTGCCTGTACTCTACTGACTTGTGAGTTTATCTTCCTTATGAGGTGCATTGCAAGCTCTTCTCTTGCCTATTATTATGCTTCCTATACCACCCTGTGTATATTTTACAGTCATGATTAGTATGTGCCTCTTTAGAATGAGGTTTTCCTTCAGCCGAGTCTGGGGCCAGCCCCAGCTCTCCCTGGGATGCCATGAATGTACACACCCTTATGGGAGGCACATCAGAGCTCAGGTTCAGAGAACAGCAGCCCTGCCTGAGAACTCAGTGCTCAGAGGAGCTCTCAGAGGAAAAGGGTCACTCTGGATGCAGAAAGGTGAGCGGAAATGTTGACAGGCTGGGTGACTCTTGCATGAATACTTCAGGGAGGGAGTAATGGATACGCATCCAAGAAGCAACTGAGCACTCCCCTGGGCTAAGGGTGCCTGTGGTTATGGTGGCATCGTACGATCCCAGCATGGTGAAGCATCTCCTTTCCTCTGTGTCCTCTACCCTGTGTTTGAAGCTATGTCTGCCTCTTCTGCAAAAATGGTTAATTGTTGATGGATGATCTCAACCAGACTTCTCCTAAACTGGATAAACCTGGACTCTTCATCGACTCTGTGCATGGGAGACTCTCCAAGTTAGGGAATTCCCGGAGTGACATTAGAGGTATCCACTGCCTCCTTCTACCATTACTGCTCCAAACAGCCCCAGAAGTTTAACTCGAAGCTGTTCAGTCGTGGCTGAGCCAGACAGAGATGCACTCAGCCAAGTCACACATCGGTCACAAGGACACAAGAAGGTTTGAAGCCCAAGAGGCGTTGGAAAAGAGGAAATAACCCTTAGCTCACAGGACAGCTGCATAAGCAAACTCTGTCAGGACTAAACTCCCTTGGAATTGTCCCAGAGGAGCAGATGGAGCCCTGTGAGCCCAGGACTGAAGCTGGGAGGGGTGTGTCCTCAGGGAGTCTCTTGTCTGCAGGGAGGATGTGGTCGTTTCCCTGGCAGTGCTGAACCAAGAAGCTTTTGTGCCAAGGGGAAGAGTAAAATGTCAGGCCTCTGAGCACACAACTTCCAGAGAATTCTTGCCCTTGCGAGGTGGGTGCGAAGCCCAGGAATCAGGATATCTGGGGAGGAGAAAAGAGAACCCCCAAGCAGGGGCAGGGGTGGCTGAGCCCTTTCTCACCCAAGGACTCAGAAAGAGTGTCTTCTAAGATCCGGGACCCTCCCTGGACCAGTGCCCCCAGAAGACCTGAGTCCTTCCAGAATCTAGCAACTGCTGTCCCCCTGCCCTGGAGCCCAGAATCTGAAGGTCTCTCTTGTCCAGTCTGAAGAGCTGTATTCCTGGACAGGGCATTCCTGGGAACGGCACACTGCACGGTGGACTTCCAGGGTCAAGCTGTCTCTCCCTTCCTCCAGGGTGCCTCTGAGGTCTGTTCACCCAGAGGACAGCCCCGACCATGCCCAGGAACAGGGGCAGCTTCAGGAAGACCAGGAGCAGGAAGTGGATATTGCTGAGCCGGGACCTGTGGGAGACACGGTGACTGGAAATGAGCTGCCTCCTCTGGAGGAGGTCCCAGGTCCCTTCCCACCCCACTTCTCCCTGCGCCCCGACACTATAGCCTAGATAAAGTGAAGTCACTCAGTTGTCTCCAGCTGTTTGCAACCCCATGGACTGTAGCCCACCAGGCTTCTCCATCCATGGGATTTTCCAGGCAAGAGTATTGGAGCGGGTTGCCATTTCCTTCTCCAGGGGATCTTCCTGACCCAGGGATCGAACCTGGGTCTCGGATTGTAGGCAGACGCTTTACCATCTGAGCCACCAGGGAAGTTCCTAGATAACTCAGGAACAAACCCAGAAGACCCAAGTCAGGGCAGCCCCTTTCTGGGACTCCTGTCATCATTCCTGCCTCAGGAACTGCTCTTGGGACTCTCCTTAAGGGGAGGGGAGGGAACGGAAGGAGGAGAGGGACTGGGCAGTGCCCACTTTCAGAAGTGTGCGTCCAAACTCATCTTCTCCATCCCTTTCCTGCACACATAGTTTTCCCCGTTATCAGCTGACTTCTTGAAACCAGTCCTCACCCACACTTTAAAGCCCTCGCCCCCTCATTCCCTTCAGGGTCTGACAGTAGCATCACAGCCCTTCTGGGTATCTTTGGAAGAAGGAGACAGACCTAAATGTCAGCCTGGAACTAGCACACCTCCCACAGACCCCCACAGGCAGCTCCTGGAAGCAGAATCTCTGGTAGAGCAAAGAACTTTAGATGAGAGCCTGGGTTAGGGACCGTGGAATCAGCCCTCTGCATCCACAGCCCGGTGAGAAGGGAGACAGGGAGGGTGGGGATGGGAGGAGGGGCTTCAAGTCCACCTGAAACTACCCTCCATCTGTGTCCCTGCAGCTGCCCCTCAGGGGAGAGGGTTCACAGAACGGGTGCTGTTTTCCACTCTGCATGCAGCTTTGGAGAATATAAACATCAGAACCAGAGCTGGAGGGAAACCCAGCAAAGGGTGAGGTACAAAGGTCACGGTGTGCTGCCAGGCCCCGCCCCAGGCCTGAGCCGAGGGCCCCTGAGGCTGCTGACCCTCCTCCCCAACGGTCTCCCAGGCCCTTACCCCAGGCAGTGGGCCAACATCTCCTTGGTGCTGAGGTTCTGTCCATCACTCACTGTCTGGAGGGTGTCCGGTACAGCCAGACAGGCGGTGCTCCCTGGGGTGGTGCTTGGTGCTGGAGATCAAAGCATGGCTCAGGCATCACTCTTTCCCCAGTCCCACACTAAGCACCCATATGGCTCTGACGTCACACAGAATCATCCAGTGACCACCACTTTCTACCAAAGCGAGTCAGTGTGTTCAGGGGTCTCTGCCTCTCTGTAAGGGCAAGGATGGTGCCCTGTGTGGGGTACCTATGCCCCCCAGCCCATGCCAAAGCTGAAGGGTCAGCTGCCTTTCTCCCTGAGCACACCCTAGGCTCCTCCCAGCACTGCTGAGACAGAGGACAAGACGCAGGACACTGTTCATCCTTGTCCCCCATCTTTGTCCACAAGCCCACTCTTTTCCCATAAGCTCTGCTGCTGGACCAAAGGGAGCTCTTACCTGGGAAAACAGACACCTCAACCTGGGCCGAGGGGTCCCAGGACAGCACGTCCAGGATCCAGATGGTCTGAATTCGACACCAGTAGGATCCAGCGTCATTCATGTTGAGGTTCTCCATGGTCACTGTGAAGGTCAGGTTATCCGCGTGGTCTCTGATGGACACACGGCCATTCCTCTTTTCTTTCTCTTCTCCTTCAGTCTCCACAATCTTGCGACACACTCTGCCATACTTTCCTCGGCACCAATATTTGTTATGCCCCTTGTATGCCTTCTCATACTGACACCGGACCCGCAGAGAGCTCCCCGTGGTGCCCGCCACAAAGCCAGGGCCCATCAGTGACAAACAGCCTGGAAAACACAAGTCAGATCCCAGGACTCCGTCCCAAGAGGCCCCACCAGCAGCTGTTTTCTTGAAGCCCAAGGGGAAAGTTACCAGGGAGACGTGGACCATTCCAGGCTCAGGAACGGGGACCTGGAGAGACACCTTGATTTAAGACCTAAGCCAGAGGGTCTGGAGACGGCGGTCAGCAGAGCCAGCTCAGACCCGTGCCCGGCGAGCCCAGACACGCTGCCTGGCTGCACGGGCACCCTGTCCCTGGGAACAAGGGGAGTCGGGCCACGGTTGGAGGTGGGAGTAGAGAGGGCTGGCAGTCCTGCCCTGTTCTTTTTTGTTGTTTGCTTGTTTTGTTTTAATTTAAACTTTTAATTTCCTATTGGGATATAGCCGATTAACAACATCATGATGGGTGAACAGGAACAATTTGTTTGAGGTGAACAGGAAAGGGACTCAACTGTAAATACACGTGTATCCATTCTCCCCCAAACTCCCCTCCCATCCAGGCTGCCCCATAACATTGAGCAGAGTCCCCTGTGCTACACAGTAGGTCCTTGTTGGTTCTCCATTTTAAATACAGCAGTGTGTACATGTCCATCCCAAACTCCTCAAGTACCCTCTCCTCCCATCCGTCCCCCCGGCAACCATAAGTTTGTTCTCGAAGCCTGTGAGTCTCTTTCTATTTTGTGAGTCCCTTTGCATCATTTCTTTTTAGATTCCACATGTAAGGGATGTCATGCAAGGTTTCTCCTTCTCTGACTGACTTCACTCAGTGTGACACTCTCTAGGTCCATCCATGCTTTTTAATATCCTGCCCTGTCCTTAACCCTCCAACCTTTGCCAGGCATGAGGTTTGGGCGTGTAACTAAAACACTTCCCTTTGAAGTAAGATTTCTGCATCCTGGGTGTTTTGTAATTCAAACTATTTCTTTAAGAGTATAACTTCTTGGGATTTCCCTGGTGGTCCACTGGTTAAGAATCCGCCTTGTAATGCAGGGGACGTGGGTTTGATCCTCGGTCAGGGAGCTAATATCCCAGTGCTTCAGCCTTAGCATAGACGAACCCTCACACTGCAACTAGGGAGTCCATGACGCACAACAAAAGACCACCTGGCAGCCAAAGGCCTCATGTGCCACAGCCACAGCCTGACAAAGCCAACACATTGTTTAAAGACTATGACTTCTTGTCTACTCTGCTCTCCACATGTTCTCAAGGGAGAAAAAATAAATCTCTGGCTCTCATCACAGACCCTCAGATTTAGAAGGTGGATTAAAATAGCTCAGCCCAATTTTCTACCTAACCCACAAATATATCAAAAGTGTCCATGAAATATGTTGACAAGTGATACCAAGTTACTGGTGTTTGAATGAGGAAGCCAGAATGGATTGGGAAGGAGCTGGTAGGTCTAAGTTATAGGTAGCATCCCAATTCTTGGGTTGGCCAGTGAGCTCACAGAGGTTTGCTAAATTATGTATGATTAACATAAAAGAAGGACTTCCCTGATGGCTCAGAGGGTAAAGCGTCTGCCTGCAATGCAGGAGACCCGGGTTTGATCCCTGGGCTGGGAAGATCCCCTGGAGAAGGAAATGGCAACCCACTCCAGTACTATTGCCTGGAAAATCCCATGGACGGAGGAGCCTGGTAGGCTACAGTCCATGGGGTCACAAAGAGTCGGACACGACTGAGCGACTTCACTTTAACATAAAAGAGGGCCTTGTATGGACGAATGATGAGAAGGCATCCAGGCAAGACCAACCCATTCTGGACACCAGAAGTTAAGAAAAAGAAAAGAAGATTCTACTGATTCCAAGAGAGTACTCTCCTCTGTCCTGCTAGAAAGTGCCTGGATGCAAGATTAGCAGGTCTTACATGGGACCGTATAAATTCATGTGTGCCTTTTTTAAAGAAAGTGTTTGCTGGTTGCTTACAGGAGCTCAAGTTGGAGAGCAATGAGTTCATAATGGAAACACTAGGTGGTCAGCAGAGCAATCTGCAGGACGCACCTTGAGCAGTTTTGTGAATATCACAGGCTTTGCTTTGTTCTAGATACCCCGTGGGCGTTGGAAAGAGCCCTGGGGAGGAGGCTCATCTGGATTTAATTTTCAGTTCTTTCACTTACTGGATATGTCACTAATCCCTTCAAGGTTTTATCTGTGAAGTGGGAATGATACTAACTGCCCTGCATCATGAAGTTACTCAGAGGGGAAGGCAGGAAGGTTCCTTAAAAAACTAAAAATAGAGCTACCATGTGACACAGCCATCCCACTGCTGGGCATATGTCCAGAGGAAGCCATAATTCAAAAAGATACACACACCCCCAGCGTTCACTACAGAAGTATTTACAACAGCCAAGACCTGGAAGCAACCTAAACGTCCATCAACAGGGGAATGGATGAAGATGTAGTACATACACAATGGAGTGTTACTCATCCATAAAAAAGGATGAAATAATGCCATTTGCAGCAACATGGACGGATCTAGAGTTTGTCATACTGAGTGAAGCCAGTCAGACAAAGACAAGCATCATATGGTATTGCTCATCTGTGGGATCTAAAACATGGTATAGAGAGTCACAGAGGTAGGAAGCAGTGTGATGGTTATCAGGGGGAAAGTGGGGGAAAGGATAAATTGGGAGGTGGGGATTGAAATATACAGACTACTGTATGTAAAATAGGTAACTAACAAGAACCTACTGTATAGCACGGGGAACTCTACTCTGTACTCTGTAATGGCCCACATGGAAAAGGACCTTAAAAAGGGTGGATACACGTGAATGTGTTGCAGGCAGATTCTTTACTGCCGACCAGCAGGGAAGCAGCCTGCAAAGCAAGAGACGCAGGCTTGATCCCTAGGTTGGGAAGGCTCCTTGGAGAAGGGAATGGCTACCCGCTCCAATATTCTCACTTAGAGAATTCCACAAAGAAGCCTGGTGGGCTACAGTCCATGGGGTCGCAAAGAGTCACACACAACTGAGCGACTTTGACTTATACCCGCATGACTGATCCACTTCGCTATACACCTGAATGCTGTACACAGCATTGTAAATCAACTGCAATCCAATACAAGTTTTTGAAAAGATGCTCAGAGGGCTAAATTGTACCATAAGTTTGAAAGTGTTGCAGGGTTGTAAAGAGCTTAATAAATATAAGTTCTTTTCTTGCTCATTTTATACCGGAATTCACTTCCTCCGTCTCCATTCTTTTTCTCTTTGCTCTGGAATCGCCCTTGCCATCTTTCTTTATATCCCTGACAACCCTCTTGGGTGCCCTCCATAAATTTAAAGTAATCACATTTTCTCCATACCATGTTTGTAACCCCAGACGGGTGCACAGGGTGGAGGAGGGAGCTGGGATGAAAAAGAAGAACTGAAATTTAAATCTTTACAAGTGACTTCAAAGTTCCGATCTTAGCCCATGGGAAACATCAGCTGCAAATGTTCTTAAGATGGAAAAATGAGGCTGTGGGTCTGGAAAGTTCAGCCAGTTCCTCAGAAAGGGTGGGAAGAAGTTTCCATCTTCAGTTTAGCTGCACCCAGGCTGGGGCACTTAAACATTTTATTAGATTTAAGCAAGAAGATTTAAACAAGCACTGATAATGCTGGTAAACCAACTCCCTAGGGGAGAAGCCTGATTTGTAGCGTTTGCCAATTTCCAAGGTGTGAATACTCTAGCCCATGACTGGTTTCTTTTTCCTTTTTTACTTTTTTTTTAAAAAACTTTTTATTTTGGAGTATAGTTGATAAACAATGTTGCATTAGTTTCAGGCTGTACAACAAAGTGACTTAGTTATAATGTGTAATGTATTCTATACATATAGTAGATAGATATAGATCCTTTAAATAGATCCTTAAAATCTCTCCCTTTTCTACCCACTTTTCCAGAAGAATCTGTCTACATTGGGCAGGCTCTACATTTTGTGAGGGAACCTAACAAAAAAATTACTCTAAAAGCATGAAGAAAACCCTCTAATTTTTATCTTAAACTTACAAATATCATATATTAACGCACATATGTGGAATCTAGAAAAAAATGGTATAGACGATCTTATTTGCAAAGCAGAGCCGCAGATGTAGGGAACAAACATGCAGACAGCAAGGGTGGAAAGGGGGGCGGATGGGACGGATTGGGAGAGTGAGACAGTCATACACACATTACTATGTATGAAGTAGATGCGAGAACCTACTGTAATGGCTCAAGGAACTCTATTCAGTGCTCCGTGGTCATACACACGTTACTATGTATAAAGTAGATGTGAGACCCTCCTGTATAGCTCAAGGAACTCTATTCAGTGCTCCACGGCAACCTAAATGGGAAGGAAACCCAAAAAAGGGGGGTATATGTGTACGTATGGCTGACTCATAGACTGTACTGCAAAAGCTGATGCATCACTGTGAATCAGCTCTGCCCCAGTAAAAATTAATGTTAAAACTGTGCTCTCATGCACTTTGAATGTCTCCTTAAAGATTTTCTCTTCTGAAATTTCAACCTTTGAGGAACAATTTGATCATGCTCTCCCAGGAGAGAGTTAACGTAGAAGCTGAGGTTGCCCTTCTAGACTCTTCGTTCATCCCTCCTGATAAATCTTTCGTACCCCCTTCAATGGAGCCCTGACCAAACAGAGCGGCTGCTCCTTCCTGAGCTTTCTCTGGTCTCTAGCATCTCCACGCTTTGGCATCAGCTACTCCGATTTTCCACTCAGCTCACTCATTCATCCTTCCAGACTAACTCCCAGTGATGCGTTAGGGAGACCTGTATCCTTCCAGGAGCAGAACTGGGGGTCCTGTGTGCACACTCATCACCATATGAGTGAACCTCTTCTATAGCAAGTCCTACACATGTCTGACTCTTTGAGACCCCACTGACTGTAGCCCTCCTGGCTCCTCAGTACAGGGAATACTCCAGGCAAGAATACTGGAGCAGGGGACTCCCCTGGTGGGCCAGTGGCTAAGAATCTGCCTGCTAAGACAGGGGACGTGGATTCAGTCCCTGGGCAGGCAAGGTCCTACATGGTGCAGGGCAAGTACTGAGGCTGCACACCTCGAGCCTGGGCTCTGGAACGAGAAGCCACTGCAACGAGAAGCCACACCACAGCAGAGTAGCCCCTGCTCGCCGCAACTAAAGAAAGTGACAAAGACCCAGTGCAGCCATAAATAAGTTCTTTTTAAAAAAAATTAAAAAGAATACTGGAGTAGGTTGCCATTCCCTTCTCCGGGGGAATCTTCCTAACCCAGGGATCGAATTCACACCTCCTGCATTACAGGCAGATTCTTTACTGTCTGAGCTAGCAGGGAAGCCCTAGTTTCACGCAGTAGCATAGTAACTTGACACCTTCATCCAACCACGAGTTCCTGAGTGCAGAAATTGCTCTGAACTACCGCATTCAGAACAGTCCTGGCACACAGTTGGTGCTCAATAAGTGCATGGAGGCACACAGATGGTGCTCAACAAGTGTGTGTAGGACCATAAGATGAATGTTTAAATGTATAAAAGGATATACAGACAGATGAATTGATGTGTCCCTCCCATTTCTGCTGATGCTCTGCCTCTGGCTTGAACCCAGGACAGACCTTCTATACCCTTCCACGATCCTGCCCTCTGCAATACCAAGTTCCCAAAGGCCCCAGCCCCACTCACCTGGGAGGCAGAGAAGGAGAAGAGCTGAGGGCAGCCACATGGTCCTATCTCCCTGGCAGGTGGCCCCAGAGGATCCAGGTCCCAGCTGAAGTCTAGGTGTCGACAACAGAGCCCGGGTCACCCACCTTCCACTTGTTCAACATTCCTGTGTGTTACTTGCTCATTTACTTCCCTTATAATCTCTTAGCTACTTCCTAATTTGAAGCCTTACTTAGAAAAAGGGGAAGGGTGGCAAGAGACACTTCAGAGAACAGACAAATCAACGAGAGAAATCTACCCATTTTTTTGTCCATTTAGTGACAATATAAGGTTTGGCTCACACCTTGAGCCTTCATGATCTCAATCCCGAGATGTAAAGCAACAGAGGAGCCCCCTTGCCCCTTGCCTTTCTCTGTCTTCCCTCCTCTCTGGCTGCCTACTTTTGCTATTGCTGTTGCTTTGTTTTGTTTTGTTTCTGGACACACCACATCACACGTGGGATCTTAGTTCCCCGACCAGGGATCGATCCGGAGCCCCCTGCACCGGGAGTGCAGAGCCTTAGCCACTGGGCCATCAGGGAAGTCCCTTCTCCTGTGTCATTTCTTCAACACTGATAACAGCTGGAGGGAGGCTATGGTTCTCATGTTATTTGATCCACCAAGAGGATCAAACAAATTTCCAGTCCCTTCAGTCTTGCTTTTCTGTTGTTTTCGTCTGCTTTCTTTTTTTAATTCCTCAATATGATCCTGGAGTTGTTTATAAAGTAAAGGAAATCCAAGTAAGCAAAATCAAGTGCTGATGGCTTAAAATATATATAAAATATGACTAATGTGGTCACATTTCACTAAAATCCAATAAGAAAGCGCACCCACTATGGTAGATGAGTCAATACAGAGACTTCCTCCTAGACCCAAATAGGAATTCTGTATAAAACACAACTCTGAAAGTTGTAATATATAACTGAGGTCAAAATCATCCAAAGAACATCCCCAAGTGCCAGAAATGGAAAGGGAATTGAAAGCCAAGACCAGGAGTGGGACATGATACCGAACAGCTAATGGAAACCATTAGAAATGGATAGTTCTCTTTTAGGAGGTGAGAGGGGCATTTAAACAGCCACTCGGGACCGGGAGGTCCAGTAGCTAAGACTCCACTTTCCCAGTGCAGGGGGTCTGGGTTCGACCACATGCCACAGCTAAGACAGACGCAGCCAGATAAATCGATAAATATCCAAGTAAATGAAGAAACAGCCACTCAGGGCCAGGAGCCGATGTCTCAGGTCTATATTAGGCAGGAGCTGGAGCTCCCTGCCAAAAGCTGGCATCCGTAAAGAGACCCTACAGCCTCAAATCAGAGTGAAGGGAAGCCTCATGGAATCATGACACCATCCTGACCCCTTACAGCCACGTATTAAAGAGTCTCCCATAGAAACGGGGACCTAAGTTGCACCACATACAAATATGAGCTTCAAAGTCACAGTTTCTCATGACATGGCAAGTAAAGTAATATAGATAAACTCCCCAGCGATCTGGTGGTTAGGACCCCATGGTTTTACTGCTGAGGGCCCAGGTTCAATTCCTGGGAACTGTCAGGGAACTAAGACCCCACAAGCCACACAGTGCAACACCACCACCCCAAATAAGAAACAAATATAAAAGCACCCTGGCAATCAATGAGGCTTGTAAGGTTGTAAGAGATGAACACAAACCCACAGCCACACCCCCAGCCCTCCCCTTTTTTTGCACAGCCCATGAGCTAAGGACAGTTTGACATTTACAAAGAGCTAGGGGGAAGATCAAAAGCAAAAATATTTCATGACATGTGAAAATCTCATGGAAGTCAAATTTTAGCCTGCATACATGAGTTGTGTGGGAACACAGGTACCCTGCTTGACTTACACGTTCTCTATGTGGCTTTCCGGCTCCAACAGCAGAGTGCCGTGGTTGTGGCAGAGACCACGGGTCCACAAAGTCTAAGAAGCGTGCTGCCTGGTCCTGACAGAAAGAGCTTGCCGTCCTCTGCTCTTAGGATGCAACCCTCCCCACGTGTGCCTAGCGGTCATTCCTACCCGCAATTATAGAAGCAGGACTCTGAGAGCAGAACACCCTTGGGATAGTCAGCGCGTGGGTAACAGGAGCTACGTTAGGTGGTGCGATGGTTTTTCAGGGTCCAAACAACCTAGAAAGTGACCTCAGGCCAAGTCCAGCCCAGCTCAGTCCAGGCCAGTTAGAGACCTGGGTGCCTCTTCCTGGCCCCCACCGTCTTTCTTTGATGGCCCAAGATGTGGGCACTCTCTTCTGGGTTCCATTCACTTGGTACAGCCCCATGTGGCTCTGGAAGAAGCAGGTGGGCTTCACCCATGGACAGCCCCTGGCCCCCTAAGCGGCTCTAGTCACACCTGGCATTCCTGCCCGGTGTCTCCAGCCCCTCGCCCCAAGGGCCCAGCTGAGCCCCATGACCTTGGGACGGCTCCATCCTGATTCCACTGGCTTCTCCAACTCAACACAACCAAAGTCTAGCCCTTCTCCCTCGCTCGCCCACCACCAGCACCAGCAGCATCCCGCCTTTCCTCCTCCACTCTCTGGGGCTCCCGCTCCTGACCTTTCACTTCCTGCTTTTGTGTTCGTCATAAGTGCTGCTGTTCCAAGCTGCCCTGAGCCCAGGAGACACCCTCTTTGATAGAAGAGAGAAATTGGCCAATGGAAAAAACCACTCTAACTAGCTTGAAGTTTACTTCTGATACAGATAGACTAATTGCAAGTAATCAAAAGAGAGAACATATAATGAGATGTAAAATATGCTTGGGACTTCCCTGGTGGCTCAGAGGGTAAAGAATCCACCTGCAATGCAGGAGACACAGGTCCCATCCCTGGGTTGGGAAGATCCCTGGAAGGAGGGCAGGGCAACCCACCCCAGTATTCTTGCCTGGAGAATCTCATGGACAGAGGAGACTGGCAGGCTACAGTCCGTAGGGTTGCAAAGAGTCGGACACGACTGAAGCGACTGAGCATATAATTAAACATGTTGAATGTTAAAAGTAGTCTCCTTAATATATTTCATGCAAAAAATGCTGTGTATATTTAATGCTTTAGAAAGCTCCTAAATAGGCCAGTTTATGGAGATTTAGAGTGTATTTCTGCCAAGAGTGGAGAAAGGACTCTATTTCCCAGGCACAGAGCGGGAGGAGCTGGTCCCCTCCAGGCCCCTCTGTCTGCAGGAAGGAGACTACTGTGTCCTGCAGGAATTACCCAGAGAAGCTGACGCCTGTGGATGAGGAGAGGAGCAGGGGGTCAGGCAGGTAGGGGACAAGGAGCCTGGACATCCAAGGAGGAGAAGGGGCAAAGTCAAGGACAGGGTGGGCTCTGGGAACTCAGGGTGAGTGTCCCCCGGGCAGAGGGGACGTCCACCTGTGGAGTGAGACTTCCTAATGACGTGCTTTCACAGCCTTGAGAAATTTCACAGGAACAGTACTTGGAAGAACAGCATACGTTAAGAAACTGTGTTATGATTATTCTTCATGTTTTTCTTAGAATAGGAGCCTTGTTACAAACCCCAAGGCCAGACCCAGAAGAGTATGACTGGGATCATGAAAGCATGGACTTTGGAACACCAAGTCAGCGGCAGGTATGAACACTGCCCACGCACTTGCTGACTGTTCCCAAGACAATCAGAAACGGCCTGGGGCAAAAAACCAGGAGATCCGGACTATGTCAATGCAGTGTCTTTGGAAAGATAGATCAAAGAAAGTGTGGTAGTCTGCAATCAGGAATAAAAGCTGGACTCAGAGTGGACGCTACACCTCCAGTCCAATAGAGGCTGAAGGTGCCCGGACCCACTGCACCAGATTTCATGTTCTGTTTGCATTTTCTTCGCTCCCGGACCTTTAAGGCAACACACCTGCTTGGCCCTAGAACAGGAAACAGCACTGTGTGTAGCGAAGGGGCAGGTCCCGAGCTGGGTGTCCAGAGCTGTAGAGCCGAGCAGGAACCAAGCCAGACTCGAGTCGGGGCTTTGCTTCCTCAAAATCAGCAGCTCTGCCACCGCCCCTTGAAGCCCGTGCACCTCCGCCAAGGGCACCCCGCCCCCGCGCTCCACACCCAGAGAAAGCCCGCTCACAGCAACCAAAATACAATTTAAAACTAAACGAAAAATAAAGAGCTATGGCTTTCAGCGGAGGGATTTTTGCCCCTAGGGGACATTTGGCAAAGCCTGGAGACAGTGGTGGTTGTCCAGTCGGGGTGGGGGACGTGTTACCGTCATCTAGTGGGCAGGGGTCAAGGATGCTGCGTTCACAGCAGTGCGCGGGACGGCCCCACCACCAGGAGGTACCCAGCCCAGAGTGTCGGCGGGGCCGGGGCTAAGAGAGAAGCATTCCAGGCCGAGGGAAGAGCAGACGCGAAGGGCCTGAGATGAGAAATCACTGGATGAATTCAAAGAACAGGAAGGAAACCAGGAGAGCCTGGCACACCGTGGGGAAGAGAGACGCAAGGGTCTGAGAGGGGGCCTTGCCGAGCGCGGTAAAGGGCTGGAATGTTCGGTGACAGCCGTGGGAAACCTCCGCAAGGTCCGGGGCAGGGTGGGCTCTGGTTTGTGTATTAAAACAACCACTCCACTGTGCAGATGCGGGAAAAGGAGAAGCAGGGAGGAGCCCGGCTCTGCTGTCACCCGGGAGGGCAGTGGCGGCGGCCTGACGCAGTGATGCACCCAAGCCTACGGTCCCGGGGGCTTCCGGGAAGCAGAAGCATCAGGATTTGTGACGAACTAGCATGTGTCTGTGACGGAGTTTCTTCTTATAAAGACGCCAGGTACTGGGTTAGGACCCACAACAATGCCCCCATTTAAACTTACTTCTTTAAAGACCTGGTCACCAAATACAGTCACATTCTGAGTCACTGGGAGTTAGGACTTATTTCTTCTTCTTTATTTATTTTTTTGGCTGTGCGAGGTCTTTGCTGCTGCCCAGGGGCTTTCTCTAGTTGCAGCGAGCAGGGGCTCCTCTTCACTATAGCGTATGAGCCTCTCATTGCAGTGGCTTCTCTTGCTGTGGAGCACAAGTAGCTGTGGCTGGCAGGCTTAGTTGCTCCACAGCATGAAGGATCTTTCTGGACCAGGGACCAAACCCGTGTCCACTGCACTGGCAGGCAGATTCTTAACCACTGGACCACCAAGGAAGTCCGGGGGGTAGGACTTTAATGTAAGTTTTCAGGGGACACAACTCAGCCCATAAAACTGGTGACGCTTCCTAAGATGGGAGAAGGGCTTTGACAGTGCGGATGGATTTAGAACCCCACAAGGATGTAGTAAGCTCCCAACATCCATTAGACGTCAGGTGGAGATGTTAAGAGGGGACCTGAATATGCAGTGAGGGAGCCGGGTGCGAGACACCCATTTGGAAGACCACAGTAGTTACTGGTACTTCAAACCGTGAGACTGTGTGAGGTACGCAAAGGACCAGTGGAGAGGTCCAAGAGCTGAGCTGCCAGGCTTGGAAATATCTTCTAAATCAAGAAGGGGAGAAAGTGATAAAGTAAAGTAAGGGAGGAGGAAAGCGAAGCAGGAGGTAAACCAGGAGAGTCTGAAACCTAGGAAAGGAGCCAGTTTCCGCCAGGGAAAAGTGATCAACGAAGCCAGATGTTGCTGAGAAGCCAAGGAAGACGCGGACGGAGATGGTGCCTTTGGACCGGTCAAGAGCATCTCTATAGACTGCTGGGAAGACCGATGAAAAGCACTGCAGAGTGAATGAGCAAAGAGGAGACCAACAGCTGGAGAGGCTGGGGGCTAAGGGGCGTGTCCTTCTCAAAAGGAGGACGCTTTCCCTGTGCCGCTCGGCTGTGAATGACCAAAATGTGATGCTGAACCTTCAGCTTATTAAAAACCCACACTAACTGTGAAGGGCAGTAACATAAGGTGTGCCAGGAGATGACAGACGGGCGGGTAGACAGCGAGATGAAGGCCGAGGAGCGGACCGCAGGGCGGACAGGCAAGTGACCAGTAAGCTTCTTCTTCTTCTTCACCTCCTTCGAGTTATAGGAACATCACTTTAAGGCTTCCCTGGTGGCCCAGGGGTCAGGACTCTGCGATTCCACAGTAGGGAGCACACGTTCGACGCCTGTTTGGAGAACTAAGATCCCGCATGCCACAAGGCACAGCCAAAAGCATAAATAAACATTGCTCTAAAATTATTCTGCAAACTGCACATATATGTTTTACACAGCCTTCTCTAAGCATGATATACATTACATTTAAATGGACATATATGATTACATATATATATATATACAATTAAATATACATATATATGTAATGGAGCAATCTCCATGGATTTTGAGAGAGAAAATCAATGCCCAAGAATGCTGCACTTTATAGAGAAAAAAAAAAACAAAAAACATGGTTTTGAAATACAAGGACTCCACATGTACATTATCCATTTGTAGTCTTTAAAAGAAAGAAACAGAAAAAATAATTCAAAGCACTCCACCCAACCAAGAAATGAACCCAAATAATTTTAGTTTGAGGAAGAAACGATATAAAGGAAATAACAGTGGAAAACAAGTCAGTTAAGCTTTAGAAGTTATGTCTAAATCATTATTAGTATGGTTATATTTATTGAAAATGCTAAAGTTAATTCTTGGAAGAAGACATATCATTTTTTTAAATTAATAAACATTAAAGAGCCAGGTCTCAGAGGTCGTATCACCAAAGACACCTCTCACTTCCTTCGAAGATTCCAGGTAAGAAAAGGGTGCCTGGGTTAGTGGGTTCTGCTCAAACATGGACGGGGGTGTGGGCCCTTCTTCCTGGGCAGGACTCTGTATGTGGAAAATCAAATGTTCTGGTGGAAAGCTGAGTGGGAAGCTGGCCATAGGGCAATGTGAGCCGGAGTTTCTGGAAAAGACCAAGAGCATCTCAGGGGAGCAGTAAGTGGAGGTGCAGCCGTTGGAGGAGGCCAAACAGGGTTCCTAGTTACAGCAGCTGCTGTCCTGCCTCGAGCCCAGTGCCAGGGGCTTTGCCCAGATTATTTCTAAGACATGCGTGCATGTCTGCTCAGTCATGTCCGACTCTTTGAGACTCCAAGGACTGTAGCCACCAGGCTCCTCTGTCCATGAAATTCTCCAGGCAAGACTACTGGAGTGGGTTGCCATTTCCTGCTCCAGGGGATCTTCCCCACTCAGGGATCGAATCCAGGTCTCCCGCATTGCAGGTGGATTCTTGAGCCACCAGGGAAGTCCAGTTATTTCTAAAGCTCAGATGGGTACCATCATCCCCAGGTTACAGATAAGAAGACGGAAGCCCAGACAGGCCCTGAAACCAGGCATCATCTCATCAGGCTCACAAGTCCCAGTTCCGTTTGGTGTCCTTTGGGATGGTTGGGGAAAGCCAGGGGAGGGAGCAGGAGATGTGCTTGTAGAGGAGACAGAGGGCTGGGTGGCCAGGAAGTAGGCAGATTCTTTTCCCCAAGGAATCACAGCCTAATCCCCAGTCCTGCTGGCCCCCTGCTCCCCCGAGCCGGGTGTTGAAGGCTCCAAGGGACACAGGAGACAGGAGAGGTGCCATCTGGGCCTCTCACCACTGCCCAACCCATACCCGCCAGAACCGCCCAGAACATGTGCATTTGGGGGAAGCCACCACATGGAAGAGGCTAAGAATCCGGAAGAGAAGCTTCTCTTCTCTTCACCAAAATCACATATATCCTCAGGTGCCCCCTCACCTCTCCTGAGCAGGTCCTCAGCGCTCTCTGAGAGGCTGTGTCCCAGGACCTAGTCTTCTGCTGTTCACTCACTAAGTCATGTCCAGCTCTCTGCGACCCCATGGACCGCAGCACGCCAGGCCTCCCTGTCCTTCACTACCTCCTGGAGTTCACTCAGACTCATGTCCATCGTGTCGAGGATGGCATCCAACCATCTCATCCTCTGTCCATGAAAGATGACTCATCCTCTGTCTCATCCTCTGTCTCATCCTCTGTCTCTCGCTCCTTCTCCTCCTGCCATCAGCCGCTCCCAGCATCAGGGGGAAAAAATTAAAATGAGTATTTTCTGTTCATCAAAAACACAGTGTAGAAAATGAAACGGCAGGACAGAGACTGCGGGAAAATGCCTGCAGCGCACCGTGGACATCTGAGCACCGGGCGTCTAGAATATATAAAGAACTCTTATAAATCAGCAGTAAAAAGGGGGAGCAACTCAAGTTTTCAAATAAGCCTAGGATTTATTTGAACGGAAACTTCACTGAGGAAGATACGTGAAGAGCTAACGCACACATGAAAAGGTATTCAGCTGCATCCGTTTTCAGAGAGACACAAGTGAAAACCGCAGTGAAAACTGGGTGGATGGTTGGGCAAAGAAGTGAGTATATACTCAACGCCACTGAACCGTGCACTTTGAAACGGTTTAACTGGCCAGTTTTATGGTATTAATATGTATATCTCACCACAATTTTTTTTAAAAAAGAACAGGAAATGGGCCTTCCCTGGAGGTCCGGTGGTTAAGACTTCGCCTTTCAGAGCAGGGAGTACAGGTTCAATGCCGAGGTTCAATCCACCAGGCTCAATCCCACGTGCTTGGTGGCCAAAAAACCAACACATTAAAAAAAAAAAAAAGAACAAATTCAATAAAGATGATAAAATGGTCCACATTAAAAAAAAAACTTTTAAAAAAGCACATTAAAAAAAATCATAACCTGAGCTTGTGACCTTTAGGTCCCCACATGTGCCCTGTTCATTTTTTATTGTAGTTTTGTTTTTTATCTTCTAACTCCACACCCACCCCTTGCACCCACCCAAACACCGTCTCTTGAGTATTTCTATTAGATAACATTTGAGCTGAGCAACATCTCCTTCAGCTGCTTTCTCATCTGAAATTCAAAGTTCTGAGATTCATCCCGGAAGCTGCTGGTTGAACCTCCTGACGGATGGAGACTCTCCCACCCCTTCCGGGTGCCATACTGCATTGGCTCTTTATACACATTTCTGACCAGGGACCTTCACAGTCCATCCTGGAGTCACCCTCGTGTTCATCTCCTGTGTGTCTGCGGCCAAGGGCACCCCAGGGAACTTCCCTGGGCAGAGCCTCAATCCCCAGGAAGAAGAAAAAAAAAGGGTAGGTGTCTGCCTGAGTTGTAATGCTAATTAATGCTTGGCAGAGTCGGGATTAAAATGCCAGCCACCAGATTCCAGAAACCATGTGCGTCTCTGGGCCAGGAGGCTGGAGTTGGCAGGAAACACATGTCTAACAATCAGGAAAGAAAGGAAGGAATAAATAGTTGCCGGAAGTAATGTGTAACAATGTTACAATGTGCCACAGTGTGTTAGGGTCTTTCCAATAGCGACTACAGCCTGTCTCTGAGAGCATTGTTGTCGTTCAGTTGCTCAGTCGTGTCTGACTCTTTGAGGCCCCATAGACAGCAGCACGCCAGGCTTCCCTGTCCTTCACCATTTCCCAGAGTTGGCTCAAACACATGTCCATTGAGTCAGTGATGCCATCCAACTATCTCATCCTCTGTCGCCCCCTTCTCCTTCCGCCCTCAGTCTTTCCCACCATTAGAGTCTTTTCCAAGGAGTCGGCTCTTCACATCAGGTGGTCAAAGTTTTAGAGCTTCAGCTTTAGCATCAGAACTTCCAATGAATATTCAGGGTTGATGTCTTTTAGGACTGATTGGTTGGATCTCCTTGCTGTCCAAGGGACTCCCGAGAATCTTCTCCAGCACCACAGTTTGAAAGAAGCATAACACAATTAAAAAACAAAACAAAACAAAACAGCAATCTGGATCAGCTCAACATAGGTGACTGCCGACAATACTCATTCTGGATAACCGATTCTTGTTTTCATCAAGCAGCGTTCAGACTGGTCATTTGGTCTCCAGAACAAACCTCGACACAACCCCGCCATTCTCAACTCTATCTGGGCCCACCCAGCAGAGAGTAAGGATTACACTCTCCTACTTCTGCTTTTTTGTCTGTCTCATCACTGCGGCTTTCATTCACAATCACAGCCATTGTTTATTCTGCTGCTTTTTTTTTTTTTAAGGAAGAAACTGAACAGAAAACCTGTAAGTGTCTGGCAGACAAGCACTAGAGGAAACAGCAGTGTGACCTCCTCCTGTGCTCACAGCCTGGAAACCCCAGCAGTACTGCGGCCATGGAGAGAAAATCCATGTGCCGAGGGCCCAAGTGCTCATGGGAGGGTCTCCTCGGAGTGTCAGCAGAGAGAGCCCTGGACACAGATGCTCCTGAAGGCTTTATTCACAACTGTCAAATCTTGAGGCAACCGAGCTGTCCTTCCAAACGTGTCCTTCTGAGATGTTTGGTGACTGGCCAAGCAAACTGTGCTACATCCCACCAAGGAAGGTTATTCAGTGCGAAAAAGAAACGAGCTGGGACTTCCCTCATGGTTCAGTGGTCAAGACTCGGAGCTCCCAGGGCTAGGGGCCAGGGTTTGACCCTTGGACAGGAACTAGATCCTACGTGCTATAACTAAAGTTCCTGCATGCTGTAACTAAGACTCGGGATAGCCGAATATATGTATATATATATATATATATATATTTTTTTTTTTTAAGGAGACACAAGCATAGAGAACAAACTTGTGGACACGGTGAAGGAAGAAGGTGGAATGAAAAACGAGAGTAACATTGAAACATATACATTACCGTGTGTAAAACAGATAGCTGATGGGCGTTTGCTGTATGACTCACAAGCTCAAACCCGGTGCTCTGTGACAACCTAGAGGGGTGGGATGGGGTAGCAGGTGGGAGGGAAATTCCAGAGGGAGGGGACATATGTATGCCTATGACTGATTCATGTTGAATAATGTAGAAACCAATGCAATACTGTAAAACAATTCTCCTCCAATTAAAAAGAAAAAAACTTTATTTTTTTAGAAAAGAAAAATTACAGGTTGATATAATACATAAGGCAAAATTACAAATGAAAACCAGTAAGTGTTTGGCAGACAAGTACTAAAGACAAGGACTTTACTGAATTAAAAATTAAATAAAATACTCACAAGAAAGAAAAGAAACAGGCTAAAGCATCACAGTGGCAAAACACATCCCTCCTTTCTCAGTAAGTTCAGTTGCTCAGTCATGTCTGGCTCTTTCCAACCCCATGGACTGCAACACGCCAGGCTTCTCTGTCCATCACCAACTCCCCAACTTCACCCAAACTCATGTCCATTGAGTCAGTGATACCATCCAACCATCTCATCCTCTGTCGTCCCCTTCTCCTCCTGCCTTCAATCTTTCCCAGCATCAGGGTCTTTTTGAATGAGTCAGTTCTTCACATCATGTGGCCAAAGTACTGGAATTTCAGCTTTAGCATCAGTCTTTCCAATGATATTCAGGACTGATTTCCTTTAGGATGGATTGGTTACATCTCCTTGCTGTCCAAGGGACTCTCAAAAGTCTTCTCCAACACCACAGTTCAGTTCAGTCGCTCAGTCGTGTCCGACTCTTTGTGACCCCATGAACCGCAGTACACCAGGCCTCCCTGTCCATACCAACTCCTAGAGTCCACCCAAACTCATGTCCATTGAGTCAGTGATGCCATCCAACCATCTCATCCTCTGTAGTCCCCTTCTCCTCCTGCCCTCAATCTTTCCCAGCATCAGGGTCTTTTCAAATGAGTCAGCTCTCCCCATCAGGTGGCCAAAGTATTGGAGTTTCAGCTTCAACATCAGTCCCTCCAATGAACACCCAGGACTGATCTCCTTTAGAATGGACTGGTTGGATCTCCTTGCAGTCCAAGGGATTCTCAAGAGTCTTCTCCAACACCACAGTTCAAAAGCATCAATTCTTTGGTGCTCAGCTTTCTTTATAGTCCAACTCTCACATCCATACATAACTATTGGAAAAACCATAGCCTTGACCTTTGTTGGTAAAGTAATGTCTCAGCTTTTTAATATGCTGTCTGGGTTGGTCATAACTTTCCTCCCAAGGACCAAGCGTCTTTTAATTTCATGGCTGCAATCACCATCTGCAGTGATTTTGGAGCCCCAAAAATCAAGTCAGCCATTGTTTCCCCATCTATTTCCCATGAAGTGATGGGACCAGATGCCATGATCTTAATTTTCTGAATGTTGAGTTTTAAGCCAACTTTTTCACTCTCCTCTTTCACTTTCATCAAAAGGGTCTTTAGTTCTTCTTCACTTTCTGCCATAAGGGTGGAGTCTTCTGCATATCTGAGGTTATTGATATTTCTCCAGGCAATCTTGATTCCAGCTTGTGCTTCTTCCAGCCCAGCGTTTCTCATGATGTACTCTGCATATAAGTTAAATAAGCAGGGTAACAATATACAGCCTTGACATACTCCTTTTCCTATTTGGAACCAGTCTGTTGTTCCACGTCCAGTTCTAATTGTTGCTTCCTGACCTGCATATAGGTTTCTCAAGAGGCAGGTCAGGTGGTCTGGTATTCCCATCTCTTTCAGAACTTCCCACAGTTTATTGTGATCCACACAGTCAAAGGTTTTGGCATAGTCAATAAAGCAGAAATAGATGTTTTTCTGGAACTCTCTTGCTTTTTTGATGATCCAGCAGATGTTGGGAATTTGATCTCTGGTTCCTCTGCCTTTTCTAAAACCAGCTTGAACATCTGGAAGTTCATGCTTCACGTACTGCTGAAGCCTGGCTTGGTGAATTTTGAGCATTACTTACTAGCATGTGAGATGAGTGCAACTGTGCAGTAGTTTGAGCATTCTTTGGCCTTACCTTTCTTTGGGATTGGAATGAAAACTGACCTTTTCCAGTCCTGTGGCCACTGCTGAGTTTTCCAAATTTGCTGACATATTGAGTGCAGCACTTTCACAGCATCATCTTTTAGAATTTGAAATTTGAAACACCACAGTTCAAAAGCATTCAATTATTTGTCACTCAGCTTTTTTTATAGTCCAACTCTCACATCCATACATGACTGCTGAAAACCCACAGCTTTGACTAGACAGACCTTTGTTGGCAAAGTAATGTCTCTGCTTTTCAATATGCTGTCTAGGTTGGTCATAGCTTTTCTTCCAAGGAGCAAGCATCACAGTGGCAAAATACATCCCTCCTTTTTAACCCCCCTTTCAGGAACTAAAAGTCAGCATCCACAAGCAAAGGTGCCTCTGTGGGAGTTATGGGATCCAGCACCATACACCAACGGACCCGGGTGGGGTCTCAATCACCTATGCATTGAGTAACAGGCAGACAGATCTTGCGAGAGCCTGTGGAACCAGCCGAAGCCACGGGACTGGTCCCAGCCCTGCTCAGCCACAGCTGGGGAAAGCCTGGTGAAGCCTGACCTGGGCAGACACCCCCGTACAAGAGTCTCTGAAGAAGCCCAGGCTTCCCGGGGCAGATGCCAGCACTGCGCTGGACCAAAAATGCACTGGAGAAGGAAATGGCAACCCACTCCAGTATTCTTGCCTGGAGGACCCCTTGGACAGAGGAGCCTGGGGGGCTACAGTCCATGGGGTCACTAAGGGTCAGACACTGCTGAGCCACTGAGCGAGGAGGGAAGACAGTTGTGCAAGATGATGCTGGAGGATCCTGTTTCTCTCCTGCAGAATCCAAAGTACTGAGGCGAGACCACCGTGTGACTCGGGGGAGGGAGGCGCTGCAAACGAGGCGTCAGAGGGCACCTGAGGGATGTGGTCCCTACTGGCTGCGCTCAGGAGCCCGGCAGGAAGGGTGCCCAACAGCCACTGGGAAAACGTCACCGGAGGATCAATCGCCCCCTGGGGCCCCCAGGCACGCCCAGCTCACTGAGGGTTAAACCCACTCTTCCTCTACTCTGCAGAGAGCACCCCCCGAGCCCCGGGAGACAGGGAGGGAGGGCCCTTGGGAAACAGGCTGGGCTCTGCGGGGAAGGAAAAACAAACTTGAGCGGTAGCGCCACCTGCTGGAAAATGAGAGTTTTCCAACAGCCAGCCTGATGAGTTGTACAGTCTAGAGAAGACATAGCAGCTTAAGAATACTGCCCCCAAGGGACTTCTCCGGTGGTGCACTGGTTAGGAATCTGCCCTTCAATGCAGGGGACCTGGGTTCAGTCCCTGGTTGGGAAGATCCCCTGGAGGAGGAGTTGGCAACTCACTCCAGGATTCTCGCCTGGAAAACCCCCTGGACAGAGGAGCCTGGCGGGCTACAGTCCATGGGGTCGCACAGTTAGACACACACACGCTCACGCGCTAGACCACTGAGAGCCTTAAGAGGGTAAAAACAAACAAACTAGAAGGAGACCTGAAGGAAGAGACAGTATATGGGCGCGGGAAACCAGTAAGCAGCTGCAAGTGCAGAGTCTGGTTCCATCTCTGCCGTTCCCCCCAGGCCTGAGGGTTCCCACCTGCAGAAGGAGGAAACCAGACCCGTGAGTGCACCAGACCCCAGAGCGCCCTCCTGAGGTCCTGGTCAGCCTCGGGGCGGTGTCTAGGGCAGGACAGATGGAACCAGCCTCCAGGGAGCTTCCGGCTCCAATTAAGGTAGCTTACAGATGAAATTTTATTTAAATAAGAGCTTCTGCATTAAATACTTCACGCAAAGAGTACATCAACCTAGAAGCAAATGATAAAGAATAATAATAAAATGTGTGTGTGTTCCCCACCCAGCTTAAGGAAATTTCTTTAGTGTTTCTTTTTTTTTAGTTTTTAATTTTTGTTCCCTGATTTAAATGTAATATACTCGCTACAGGAATTTTACAAGATGCAGAATACTGAGAAAATAAAAATCGCCATCGTCTCATTATCTTACTGCTAATGGTCTGGTAACAATGTTGTTGTTTAGTCGCTCAGGTGTGTCCAGTTCTTTGTGAGCCCATGGACTATAATCTGCCTGGCTCCTCTGTCCATGGGACTTCCCAGGCAAGAATACAGGAGTGAGTTGCCATTTCCTTCTCCAGCGGATCTTCCTGACCCAGGGATGGAGCCTGTGTCTCTTGCATTGACAGGCGGGCTCTTTACACTGAGCCACCAGGAAAGTCCTTTCTGGTAACAGCACTTTCCTGTTTAGTCTGAATGTACTATTTTTCTGAAATTGAGATTTTTTAATACAAATTGTCCCTTTTACACATCATGACCACTTTCCTTTGACAGCTAATTTCATATCCCTTCATCTCCAAATTTCCAAGAAAATGACCCCCATATACCCTTAGTTTTGAACAGAGAGTTAGTTTTCCAAAAAGAAGCAGAAGCAGGAACTAGTCGATGGGGAAAATCTTTCTTGTTGGGCTTCCACCTGAAACAGAAACTAAATTGAGAGGTTGATAAAGTGCCTCCTGTCGCCTGGCACAGGGCAGTATCTGATGAGTAAATGTTGATTGATGATTGCTTCTCACGTGCCTGAAAGCATCTCGAGATAAGAGGGAAAACAGAAGCCAGTGCTTTCATGATAAACAAAGATGCCCAAAACGCCTTCTCTTAAACCCAAGCCAATTTCTGAGTCCAGGGTGGAGTCTCCACACAGACCAAGCCTGCTTATTGTCTGTGCTTTGTCACTGCGCGCTTATTTAATCACTATTTGTCCAGAGAGTAAGACACAGCCTTGGGTGCTTTGAAGGAGGCAATGAAGAAGCCAACATGGGCTTATGGAATGGATATCCTTTGACGCTAAACCCTTTGCGTGTAGCTTCCCATTAAGCAGTCAGCCATCACATCAAATGCCTATGCTGTGCAATATAATAAATTATTTCTAATAATAATAGCTAATATATATTGTCACAAATTGCACAGATCTGACCCAAAGCTCATATTCTCACCCATTCTTTCTACTACCTTCCCACTAGTGGACACAATATAAAGATGTAAATTATCCAGAAGGGGATAATAGGTGACAGAGCACCCCCCCCCTCAGCCAGCCCCTTTCTTAGGACCTTCCACAAAGAAAATCTCTGCTTCTGTGTCTACCTCCATCTGCCTCCATCCCCACCAAGACTCTTCCCCAGCTCTCCGACGGAAACAAAGTCCTATTTGAACCGTGTTTTCAGGTGCGGTCCTTGCTTGGATCAAGCATCAGTTCCAGACAGCTGCAACATTCAGCTGGCTGCCCCTTGTCCCCAGGACTCCTCCTTGAAATCTGGATCGCTCCTTCAGTGGGAAAACTGCAGGGCTGGCAATGAGGTCATGTAATGACTTGATATATAACAGAAACAGACAGTGCCAGACTGGGAAATTATTCAGACTGACTTTACTTAGTGTGTCTCACCTGGCAGACTGCGATGCCGCAGCTGATAAGGCAGGACAAGATAGCTCTGACACCTGCATTGACCTCCCAGAGATGAGATGATCCCAAGACCAAATCCCATCCTCAGAGCTCGTCTTGGGTGTAGGTGGCCCCTCGAGTCTAGCCACAGGCAGTGCTGTGACCTCACTTCTAATGTGGCTGGGAGGTGTCAGGCCACTGACATGCACCTGACTTCCTGTCCTGTGTCACGAGCTCCCTGTTGAGGAAAGTATTTTTGTCCCTGTCCCTGCCTGGCTTTTAGAGCAGGTAGATGAAATAAGACCTCCCATCTGTTCCCACTTCTGAAATATCAGGTGGAAAGGCATAGTCTCTCTGAATCAAAAAGTTTCCACCCTTTACTCTCCTTTTCCCCTTCCTCTCTTCCTCTCTTCTCCCTTAATTCCTCTCTACCCAACTCTATCCAGCGGCTCCTACACTTGTCCTCGTGTATGAGTCATCTCTTTTTGTTGTTTGGTTTGTTTAGTCCCTAAGTTGTGTCCAGCTCTCTGCAACCCCGTGAACTGCAGCCTGTCAGGCTTTTCCATCCATGGGATTTCCCAGGCAAGAATACTGGAGTGGGTTGCCATTTTCTTCTCCATAGAGTCATCACAGAGCTTTATAATAACAAATTCCCAAGCCTTACTTCCAAGAGATCCTGATTCAGAAAGTCTGGGGAAATCTGTACTTTTGATAAGGGCACCCAACTCCCCCAATTCTAAGGAAACTCACCTGAAGTCTGTATGAAAACTTAGTAGACACCCTCCCTCCAAATCCAGGATTTGAAACTCAGTCTATGTAAGGAGCTAACACTACAGCCCAGGTTAATAATAGCAGTGCCTACTATGCGGCAAACACCAGCACAGGGATTTATGGATTATCTCAATCACACAAAAGCCGCAGAGCTCAGTATGATTACTAGAGCCCACAGGGAAACTGAGACTCCAAGAGCCAAGTTAGTGTGTTGATGTTGTTCAGTCGTGTCCAACTATTTGCAACCCCATGGACTGCCGCACACCAGGCTTCCCTGTCCTTCACTATCTCCCAGAGTTTGCTCAAATTCATGTCCATTGAGTCGATGATGACATCCAACCATCTCATCCTCTGTCACCCCCTTCTCCTCCTGCCCTCAATTTTTCCCAGCATCAAGGTCTTTTCCAGTGAGTCAGTTCTTCACATCAGGTGGCCAAAGTACTGGAACTTCGGCTTCAGCCTCAGTCCTTCCAGTGAATATTCAGGACTCATTTCCTTTCCAGTTGACTGGTTTGATCTCCTTGCAGTCCAAGGGGCTCTCAAGAGTCTTCTCCAGCACCACAGTTCAAAAGCATCAATTCTTTGGTGCTTACCCTTCTTTATGGTCCAACTCTCACACCTGTACACGCTACTGGAAAAACCATAGCTTTTATACAGATGTGATGTCTCTGCTTTTTAATCACTTCCTTCAATAGAAGGGATGAAAAAAACATGTGGTCTCTTCATTCAACCAAACACACAGAGCAATCAAAACAATGAACCGCATCAACAAGCAAAATATAGAAGAATCTTAGCAATATAATCTCAAGTCAAAAGAAAATAAAATTTTAAAAATGTATTTTGATAAATGCATGTAGATGCAATGGAACTATCTGAAAAAGGAAAGAAGGGAGTGATGGACAGAGGAATCAGGATTATCATAACCTCAGATGCAGGAGACAAAATTATGGGTGGGTTGTGGGGAGGGAATATGATTGTATATAGATCATTGCCAAGGTCCTAGCCTTTGGTTTGGGTTTGCACATTCTTATTGCATTATAGTAAAAGAAGGAAGGAAGGAAGAGAGGGTAGGAACCATTCATGGGTGAATGTGCTAGAACACATTGCTTTGATTATCCCAATTCTATGCACCCTGAAGTTCAACTGAAAGAAAAAATGGGTTAATAGATGAATAAATAGTTTGAGATCCTTGCATCATCAGCTCTTAGAAGGGGGACTGAATTTTCCTCTTCCCAATTCTGATGCTCAGTTTTGTACCTTGAGGAGAAAAATCACAAAGGAGAGAGAGTACCTAGGGGCCCAGAGTACCTTCTGCCTCTTATGAAAAATACCTGAAATTGAATCTGCTGATCCCTGCAAGCAGGTGGCAGGCTGCATAAGAGGGCCTGCTGGCATAGGATCGTGGCCAGGTGGTGTGTGATTTCAGCAAAGAAAGACCCTCAAAATATGATGCCTCCTACAAAGAGGCGTGCAACACACACCTGCTACTATGGATAAAAACCATTTGTTAATCCTCACAGCCAAGTTGCTGTTTGTCACTAAGTTGTATCCGACTCTTGCGACCCCGTGGACTATAGCACACCAAGCTCCTCTGTCCATAGGATTTTCCAGGCAAGAATACTGGAGTGGGTTGCCTTTCCATTCTCCTGGGGATCTTCCTGAACCAGGGATCAAACCCAGGTCTCCTGCATTGCAGGTGGATTCTGCACCACCTAAGCCACTGATGTGTAAGGGCACTGCAGGTCTGACTTCTGTTCCTGCTCTGCAAAAATGTCCCTAGAACATGTTTCCACCTGTGAGTGTTGCCAGAGTAATGAGACCCAGATGTGGGGCTGGAGCCATAAGGGGGCCAATCGACTAAGGCCACCGGAGGCGTCCTTACCTTCCTGGCTGTCCCTGCTGGGGACAAATGTCCACAAGGAGGAGACAGCGAGTTACAGAGAGCTTTGAGCTCAGTAGAGGAGCCTGCCCAGATGCTCCTTGAGTCTCTTGGTCTGTGCAGCTGGCCTGTGCATGAGACAGAAGAGTGCTCCGGTGTGGATGACTGAGAGAAAGACCCCCGGTTTATGGGTCCTAGCCATAGGGGGTTGTCACAGTTACCCAGATTCCAGGGAAGAGAGGCACTGGGACACTGCCCAGGGCTTGGCGGCAGTCCCCTGTATGTGCCCGGAACGGGGGTGCTGGAACAGAAGTGGCAAGACTACCAGCATGTCCGTAGCCCTGGAGAGGCAGACCCTATTAGCGTTTCCTCCCCTGAACCTGACGGAATGGCAGGAAAGGTTGGCACTTGGAAAAAGCGCCATCTATAAAATCAGAAGGAGAGCCTCCTCCTCCCAAGGATTATTGGGTTAGATTAAATTAGACAATAGCTGCAAAGGAGACTGACAGATGGTGGGCATAAGACAGGTGCATTCGCTATTCATCCCTGTATCTCCCAGAGAGTGCCCAGTAGAGGAGCTAAGAGAAGCCAAGGCACGAAACTATAGTTTCGAGATAAGTTACCGCAACGGCTTTAGAGTGAATTTCCCTTATTGGAAGCTCTTGTCAATTGTCAAAGGTGTGACTCCTTGGTGTCCTGGGACAGGGGACGATACCAGTCGGGGGCCTTTCTCAGAAAGGAAGAGTTGGTGCTTGGAGATCCCTTCCTGGGTGAAACCCTTCCCGGCTCCCTCATCTCCAGGCAGACAGAATTGATCACCGTCTTCTCCAGACCTGCAGCACTCATTATTCTCAGTATTATTATTCCCAATATATATCAGGTCATGGGATGACCATTTCCCGTGCCTTATTTCATTTCATCCTCATGACAATCACATGAAGGAGGGAAGTGAAGTTTAGCAAAAGTGAAATATTGGGTTGGTTAAAAAGTTTGTTTCAGATTTTCCACACCAGCTTAGAGGAAAACCCAAACAAACTTTTTTTGGCCAACCCAATAATAGTGTCATCCAGATTAAAAAAAAGAGAGAGAGAACATGGCAGAGCTGGGATTCAGCTCTGGGTCTGTTGGTTCCAGTGCCACACCACCTCCCTGACAGCCCACCGTGGCCCTTCCCACCTGGTGTGCTATTTCTGTGTCTGTTAGTCACTAGTAGACTGTCAACTCTTCAAAGGCAGGAAGCCAGAGGGTCTTCAATCTATCTCCAGCACTTGGTACAGCACCTGGCCAAGAATGAATGAATGAGCAATATTCTCCAAAGCCCCAAGGAGGGAGATAGCCCCATTGTTCCTCGCAGGTCGATATGATTCATAACCTCCATCCTCATCCCAGCTTGCAGGGGGGAGGGGGAGATTTGGGGGGAAGGACAAGTGGCTGCATATACCATAATCAGGTGGCTCTTTCCTATAGTGAATTTCTCACTCACTCCAAGAGCCCAGTGCTTGATCACGGGAGCTGTGCCAAGCGCTTCACGAGAGGACCGGCGTTGCTGCACCCTTCACGCTAGAAAGGCCATCCTGTCTCCTCCTTTCACGACTCTATGCAACATTAAATTATCATGGAGTTTTATTCTGAGTGTTTCCTTCAAATCCACTGTCTCAGAATCCTCCTGTTTCACTTTTATTACTGTGGCTTGTAGATTATTTCCTTCGAGACCCAAAATGGAACTGCCACTTAATCCCCACCCAAGGTTCAGCTCAGCCAAATAAGTAAATAAATATTTTTTAAAAAGAAAAAAGAAAACCATGGATCAAGACAAGATCCTAAGAGTTGCCAAAGAAAAACAAGTAATAAAACAGGCCATTTTCATAGCTGAGGAATTAGTCTGGCAACACCTCCAGTTAGCAATACTAACTCCCATTAGTGAACTGGAAGACGATGTAGTAATGTCTTCAAACTTGGGGGAAATAGACTTCACCTGGAATTCCAAATTGAGCTGAAATTGAGTAAGGTTAGAACAAACACTTTTTCAGATAGGTCAAGACTCAGGAAGTTCACCTCCCATGCCCCCTTTCTCAAGAAGTTATTTGAGTACATTCTCAAGAAACTTCCTCAAATACTTATTCACGAGCAGTAAATTAAGAAAAGCAAACCAAGCTCTCGAAGGAGTAAGCTGAGAACGAGGAAAGTATGACTCATGGGAAATACTGAGTCCACATAAAAATAAAACTAAAACACCAGAGTTACAGCTACACAGCAGGTCCAGAAAGCAACCAGCTCAGCTTGGAACGAGAAAATAAAGTCCTAAAGCATAGACGTTATGAGATAACATGGAAGAGAGCTTGGAAAACAAGCCTTGAGCCCAGGATGAAGGCCTGGAATTCAGCTGATTTGTTTACTGGCTGCGCCGCGTCTTCACTGCGGCACGTGGGCTTTCCGTGGCTGCAGCGAGTGGGGGTTACGCTAGTTGTGGCCTGCTGGGTTCTCTTTCTGCGGAGCACAGGTTCTAGGCATGCAGGCTTCAGTAGTTGTGGCCCAGGGCTTAGCTGCCCCAAGGCATGTGGAATCTTTCCGGACCAGGGATCAAACCCATGTCCCCTGCGTTGGCAGGCAGATTCCTAACCACTGGACCACCAGGGAAGTCCCAGAATCCAATTTTTAAAAGCAATTAGACACACTCAAGGAAAAGGAGATATAAGAAAGTCGTTATCTAAAGACAAAGAAACCAGCACATATCAGACCAAGAAGTCACTGAGATTCAAGAAAGAAATGGAATGAATACCACAGAAAAAGAAAAGTAAAAAGACAGAAGATCTGGGAGGTATAATAAAGATAGTGAAAGTCACTCAGTCGTGTCCAGCTCTTTGCGACCCCATAAACTAAACAGTCCATGGAATTCCCCAGGCCAGAATACTGGAGTGGGTAGCCTTTCCCTTCTCCAGGGGATCTTCCCAACCCAGGGATTGAACCCAGGTCTCCCACATTGCAGCCAGACTCTTTACCAGCTGAGTCACAAGGGCCCCTCTTTCAAAAAGCAAAAAAGAAAAGCAATCACAAACATCAGAGAAAATAACAAATACACAAAAAGACAAAAGACAGATTAAAACAATGCATGATTTTGAGCAATGGGGGTATATAAGAACAATCTTTCTGAGCGTGGTGATGTAAACCTTTGGAAATGAAATGAAAACATAATAGTAATATATTATCTGGCTCTGCAAGTAAACTGTATTTGCCTAAATATAGCAGTTTAAATGGGCTTCCTTGGTGGCTAAGTGGTAAAAAAAAAAAAAAATCCACGGTTTGGAAAAGGATTCAAATTTCAGAATAAGTCTATAAAGAATCAAAAACATTATAATATATTTACATATTATATAAGTATGGTTACATAAAATACATTCCTTCTGTCAGTTGAGAAACTTTACAAGCAAAAGTACATCTGATAATATCCCAGTAGCAATGAACATATCAAGCACCCAGATCTTGGTCCAAATATTTTCTCCAACAAAATGAACCAGGGGTTCTTGGAGAAATGACTGATTCTAAGTCTGGGCAGAAATGTATATGATAACCCTAACTAACAAATACACGCTGTTGAATATAAGATAGATGAACAACAAGGTCCTACTGCATAACACAGGGAGCTATACTTAACATCTTATAATAATAACATGCAATGGAAAAGAATCTGACTTTGATTATGTGTGTGTATCTGTGTATATATATATCTAATCACTTTGCTGTACACCTGAAATGAGCATAGCTTTATAAATCAACTACTCTTCAATAAAAAGAGGGGGAAAGAAATACACAAGGTAACTCCAGAGCTAGGACACTTGAATCCTAGGAATCTTAGTTCCAGAGAGAAAGAAGTGCTCCAAAAAAAAGGAGAATGTTAAAGAGGAGATAAACGTCAGTGGGTGAACCTGTCAAACACAACCTCAGTCAGATGATCTGGGTTTACACCATCAATAAGTCATACTGATAGTGCATTCTTGGGATGTGATGTCTTGATAATGGCATAATCCCATGTTAACCATGAGAAAAATGTCAGACAAATCCAAATTGAAAGACATTTCACCAAATACATGACCAATACTCCTCACAGGGTTGTCAGAAACAAAGCAACTTTGAGAAACGCTCATAGTCTGAAGAAGCCTAAGGAAGCACAACAATTCAGTGCAATGAAATGTCCTGGATTGGATCCTAGAACAGAATGAGGACTTTAGGTTTAAAAAAAAAAATGATATACAAATAAAGTATGCTGCTAAGCTGCTAAGTCACTTCAGTCGTGTCTGACTCTGTGCGATCCCATAGATGGCAGCCCACCAGGCTCCCCTGTCCCTGGGATTCTCCAGGCAAGAACACTGCAGTGGGTTGCCATTTCCTTCTTCAATGCATGAAAGTGGAAAGTGAAAATTGAAAGTGAAGTCGCTCAGTCGTGTCCGACTCTTTGCGACCCCATGGACTGCAGCCTACCAGGCTCCTCAGTCCATGGGATTTTCCAGGCAAGAGTACTGGAGTGGGTTGCCATTTCCTTCTCCAATGCATGAAAGTGGAAAGTGAAAATTGAAAGTGAAGTCGCTCAGTCGTGTCCGACTCTTTGCGACCCCATGGACTGCAGCCTACCAGGCTCATTAGTCCATGGGATTTTCCAGGCAAGAGTACTGGAGTGGGTTGCCATTGCCTTCTCCAAAATAAAATATGGGTTGTAGTTAAAATAGTACATCAATGAGAGATGGAGAGAGTGCACTAAGTCGTGTCCGACTCTTACGACGCTGTGGACTGCAGCCTGCCAGGCTCCTCTGTCCATGGGATTCTCCAGGCAAGAATACTGGAGTGGGCTGCCATACTGGTTCATAATTGTGACAGGTATGCAACTGTGGATAGTAAAGGACACTGGATATGGGATATACAAGAACTCTATACTCTGTGCAAGCTTCTGTAAGCATAAAATAATTCTAGAATAAAGGGCTTTATAAAAGTATATCTGATACAGCTTGGGAAATGTAAGGGGAAGCAAGGCAAAAGGAAGGATAGGGGTGCTAATTCTTCATCTTACATCTTGGGGACTAAAAAGATACAATCTATGGCTAATGAGGCAAGAAATGGAGGTTTTGGTCTCTTGTACGAAATGGTAGCGAAAGAACGGAAGACAGTGACATAACTATATCAAGAAGGAAGAGCAGAGGAAATATCGGGGTACAGGCCAACAGAAAGTGTTTGTGGTTGATAAACATAAAATTGGCATCAAAGGAACTAAAAATAAGAAAGAGCTAAAAATAAGGTTGCTGAGACGAGAGAGATTGGAAGTTGAGAGAAGACCCCTTTCATAGCATTATATTTTCCTTTTTATTTTTTTAATTGAATATATCATTCTGTATTTTGACTTACAGACATTTATTGCTTTTTCATCTCTGAGATGAAATGAAAAAATAAAAATTTTTAAACTTAGTTCAGTCATGATAGATATGGAAAGGAGCCCCACCAAAAGTGATTGCTATTCCCAGACAAAGGACTGAAAGTTTCCTACTAAAATGTAAATGAGGGAGTTCCCCGGTTGTCCAGTGGTTAGGAGTCTTGCTTTCACTACCGTGAACCCAGGTTTTATCCCTGGTCAGGGAAGTAAGATCCCACAAGCCATGAGGCACAGCCAAAACAAAAAAAAATTTTTTATAAAATAGATAAAATAAAATGTAAATGAGTGTTCTTAAGAATCCCCTCTAACAGGGAGATGCTGATAGAGACAAATTTCTCAGAGTGGACATAACCTGCCATCGATATGAAAATGTGGATTGTAAACCGTGAAAGCAAAGCGGAAGCTGACCACTGAAGTCACATAGCCCAGCACTGCTGATCACTGAAGTTTTGCACAGATAAAGAAAGAGAACTGAGCATAGAGAATTCAACAGATCCTGAAATCAAGGGCTGAAAGAAGAAACTCGGAACCACATGCCCCAGCAGAATTCGAACACCATTTCCCAGCAGGAGGGGGCTAGACCCAGAGGCAAACCTCAGAAAGGGGAACAAGCAGTTGGCTGGATGTGTAACACAGTTGCCCCTCTGGTGTGAGAGTCCCTGTGCAAATAAATACTTCCTCAGCATATGGAGACAGCTGTCAACAAAAACCTAATAGTTGATCTAAGAAAGAAACAGATATTTGTATTTATTTACTTACTGAAGGATAATTGTTTTACAGAATTTTGTTATTTTCTCTCTAACATCAACAAGAATCAGCCATAGGTACATCCATGTCCCCTCCCTCCCATCTCCCTCGCCATCCCACCCTTCTAGATTTTTACAGAGCCCCTGTTTGAGATACTTTTATTCAAGACAATCTAAGGGGATTTCCTGGATGGTCCAGTAAGCTAAGACTCTGTGCTCCCAGTGGAGGATGCCTGGGCTCAATCCCTGGTTGGGGAACTAGATCCCAAATGCTGTAACTAAGACTCAATGCAACCAAATAAAATAAATGAAATATGTATTCAAAAAAAAAAAAAAGAACAATCTAAGGATTTAAACCCAGGAGTCAGTCTTTCAGAAAGCTCTGAGAACTGATATATATGTTTTTGAGACAAAGGGTTGTACCTCAGATGATGTATCTGATGGTTCACACAATCCAGATTTGCACGTACAAAGCAAGCTGTGGGTCATCATGATCCCTTACAAAATTACAAGGAATGCTACCTTCTAAGGAGATCGCTGCAAATGTGTGACACACACTGTAGGGGAGGGAGGAGACCAAACAAGCAGACAAATAAGTCATTTTTTTTCTTACCTCATCATAAAATGAGTTTTATTTCATTGCAGTGTAAGAAAATGTCACCTCTAAAAAATTTAGACCAGAGAGCCCCATAAAATGAATCACTCTTCTGAGATAGGTCTGCAGATACGTAAGCAGATAGGATTGACGGGGGTCCCTAGAGGAAGAGAACCAAACACAGCTTTCTTGATATAAAAAGAAGTCATTTTGAAAGAGACACATGTACCCCAATGCTCATCGCAGCATTGTTTACAATAGCTAGGACGTGGAAGCAACCTAGGTGTCCATCGGCAGACGAATGGATAAGAAAGTTGTAGTACATATACATAATGGAATATTACTCAGCTATTTAAAAGAATGCATTTGAATCAGTTCTAATGAGGTGGCTGAAGCTGGAGCCGATTATGCAGAGTGAAGTAAGCCAGAAAGAAAAGCACCGATATAGTCTATGAAAGCATATATAAGGAATTTAGAAAGATGGTAACAATGACACTATATGTGAGACAGCAAAAGAGACACAGATATAAAGAACAGTCTTTTGGATTCTGTGGGAGAAGGTGAGGGTGGGATGATTTGAGAGGATAGCACTGAAACATGTATATTACCATACGTGAAACAGATCACCAGCCCAATTTCGAAGTATGAAACAGGGCACTCAAAGCCAGTGCATGGGACAACCCAGAGGGATGGGCTGGGGAGGGAGGGGGGAGGGGGTTCAGGATGGGGGCCACATGTACACCCGTGGCTGATTCATGTCAGTGTATGGCAAAACCACCACAACACTGTAAAGTAATTAGCCTCTAATTAAAATAAATAAATTAATTTTTTACAAAATAAAAAAGAAGGCCTTCTAAGCCTAAGCCAGCTTGTGATCTAAGGCTGGCCACAGTACCCTTGCAGAATGAGTCTCATTAGTAGTTAGTGATTTCAAGGGGAAAAAAGAATGTAAGAAACATTAGCTATCACCAGCCCAGGGAGATAACTTAACCATATCAGAGACACTATCAGTTACGAAGACCCGCCAGTTCTGTTTTGAAGGTAAGGCTAGCCTAAAGCACATTCTTGAGCTATTTTGCAAGATCCAAACCCCCTAAAGCAATCAACCACCAGACCAACCGGAACCCAAGGAATAATGATGCTGATCTTTGCTGACCATTCTGTCTTCAGTCAGCTAGAGCCTGGACCCTGTCTACGCCCCAACTCTATGCTGCATTCTCCTCTACTCAAGCCCCTTCATGAATAAATATGTACCCTTGCTGTGCTGTGCTGTTGCTGCTGCTAAGTCGCTTCAGTCGTGTCCAACTCTGTGTGACCCCATAGACGGCAGCCCACCAGGCTCCCCCATCCCTGGGATTCTCCAGGCAAGAACACTGGAGTGGGTTGCCATTTCCTTCTCCAATGCATGAAAGTGAAAAGTGAAAGAGAAGTCGCTCAGTCGTGTCCAACTCTTCACGACCCCATGGACTGCAGCCTACCAGGCTCCTCTGTCATTGAATTTTCCAGGCAGGAGTGCTGGAGTGGGTGCCATCGCCTTCTCCAGGGCTGTGCTGTACTCAGTTGCTAAGTCATGTCTGGCTCTTCTGTGACCCCATGGATTGTAGCCTGCCAGGCTCCTCTGTCCATGGGATTTTCCAGACAAGAATACTGGAGTGGGTTGCCATTTCCTCTTTCAGGGGAGTTTCCCAATCCAGAGATAGAACCCAACCCAGGAATCCAACTCACATCTCCTATGTCTCCCGCATCAGCAAGCAGATTCTTTACCACTGAGCCATCTGGGAAGCCCAGGCACCCTTAGCTTAAAATTTTCCCAATTTTGCTGTTTGGGGAGAAACTGCTTTTGGGAAAGACCCCTAGTGTTCTCCTTATTTACTGCAAGTAATTAATCCTTCCTTCTCCCACCCTTTGGCTTGGTTGTGTCTTTACCAAAGAGGTAAATCCAGTTTTCAGGTAACAAAGTTTCTTGCCAATGACACTTGAGCAGCTCCAAATATTAAAAACATACCAATCCAAAATGTAATTTCTGTGAGAACAAGGTGTTTTCAAAAATTATTATGTTGATTTAAAATGTTACAAAAAGGTCCAGAAGGCATGAGGCCCAGAAAAATAGGTTGGAAATCAAATTTCTGTTTCTTTGGTTGGTTTTACAGTTTAAAAAGAAAGAAATATTTTTCACATAGTTGTCTTATTTACTCCTCACAAAAACCCAATGAGATAGGCACAAATTGTTCTACCTATTTTACAGATGAGAAAACATAAGGTATCCCAGAAGACTTGCATGGTTTGGTTAAAGCCACCTAGCCAAAAACAGGAATTGAAACCTAGAAGTAAAATGTACCCTTTTAATCTTAGGCCTGGCCCTTTCCTTCCATATTGTATTGTCTCTAGAAGCTGGTGGTGATAGAATTGGTGTCTAATGAGGTAGTTGCTTGCTGAATGCCAAAGTCATCATATGAGGATAACCTCTGAGACCACATCTCAGCTCCCAGTTCCCCTAGGGGTCAACTTCATGTTCACTTTTTCAGGTGGTAACAAAAGCCTGCAAATTGCTGGTCCCAGCAGCAGGACTTTCCCAGTGTTTAGGAGAGGTAGACAGAGTTCTCATCCCCTTGTCCAGAAGGCACAATAGCTAACATTTTTTGAGTTCCTAATACATGTCAGGCACCGTTCTAGGCTCTTTATGTGAATGAACTTATTAAAACCTCAGAACAACACCATGGCGTAGGTACTATTATTATTTCCACTTTGTGGAGGCTTAGGGGAAGTTAAGTAACTTGCCGAGGTTACACAGCTTATCATTTTCAGAGTTGTGATTTGAACTCTGGAGCCCGTACCCTTAACCAAACAACCCTTCTGCCTCACCCAAGCCAATTGTTCTTAAGTCGGTCAGCCATGTCCGACTCTTTGACCCCATGGACTATACAGTCCATGGAATTCTCCAGGCCTGAATGAATACCGAAGTGGGGATCCTTTCCCTTCTCCAGGGGATCTTCCCAACCCAGGGATCGAACCCAGGTCTTCCCCATTGCAGACGGGTTCTTTACCAGCTGAGCCCTCAGGGAAGCCATCATTTTTCAGAGTTATGATTTGAATTCTGGAGCCCAAACCAAATAGCCCTTCTGCCTTTCCCAAGCCAAGTGTTCTTAAGTTTGGGGGAGGGGGACATACGCATCCTAGAGAGTGTAATTTAAGCTCTGGACCCTCTCTGTAGGGAAATGCAGGTAAGCAGAATTGTGCAAATTATTTCAGAAACTTCAGGGACCCCTCTGGGCCCTCATCTGTCGACCTCATACATCTTGTAGGGAACCGTCTAGAGATCAAAGAGAAGTGGCTCCAGCGCCCCTGGGCTTCGCCTCTGCAACCGCAGGAGGAGAGCTGAGCTGCGTGGTGTGACGGGGATGTTCGGTCACTAAAAATCAGGAACGGTGAGCTCCCGGGACCACAATGCCCTGAGAACGCAGCCGGAACGCTGAGATCCTGGGATCCGGTAGCTGAATGAGATTCGCACGGACTGCCGGCTAGACTGAAATCTTCCATCCCTCCCTACAGCCTGGAGTCGCGAGACCGGGGACGGGATCTCAGAACTCTGGCCCTGGGAGCGCAGGGGCGGTATCGCTGTTCCTGGTGCTGAAACACTGCGGTCACGGAAGGGAGAGGCCGCCTGCTCTTAGGGTACCGCGCCGCAGCGGCTGCGGGAGCTGTCCAGTGCTGAAACGGATGGGGCCGGCCCGCCGGGCGTAGACCCGAGCCTGCTGCACCCCTAGGAGACCGGACGGAGCTGACGCAGAGCGGTGGGAGAGCGGGGAACAGCGGGCTCCAAGCCAGGAATGGACCTGCAGAGACTCGACTCCTATCAAGGGGGAGCCGGCCCCGACTTCCATGAGCACGTCCTGCATAAGGTAAGGATCTCCTCGGGTCACCCCCACCACCACCCCCACCCCCGGCTCCCATCTCAATCCTGGGCGAGGGCGCCGTCACCAGTTCTCTCTCTTCTCTTGGCTTTGGAACTTAAAGGGAAACTAGACCATTTCTGTGAGCCTGGGGGCTCCTTTCTGCTTGATGCTGTTTGTTACTTAAAACAGATGCGTGTACACGGGGGAGGGGCTGCCGCCAGAGGTTCAGATCGTCAGGGGCTTCATTCATTCATTTAAATCACTTGGATCCCTTTCTCACATCCTCTCTCCTGACTCTCAACCCTGTGACCCTCAAGAACCTTTGCATTCCATAACCCTTGTGGAAGGGTACATTGTTCTTCCACCCTTGCCTCCCAAGCTCCAGTCCCATTAAGTCTGGTGGTTGTGGTCAAATACCCGAATTCCTGGCCAACTTGGCTGAAATTAAACATCGAAGTGGTCTGCAGCAAAAATAAACTGTTGTTTTCAAACCAGACTCCCTTGCACCTCCGGAAACCTGCCCTCCAGCCAGGACTCACTCATAGCTTCCTGAAAGTGCTTATTTCATAGCTCACACTCACCCCTTGCTTCTCTCATTCAAGATTTTTATATAACTAAGTTATCAGTAACATAACTAAATTATCAGTAATGTAAATTATCAATAACATCCTCTTGAAGTGGATTGTTGGGGAAAACTAGCAGCCTCTCTCTAGGCAACACTTTTCAACTCAAACCCATCAGTCAGGACTTCCCTGGTGGTCCAGTGGCTAATACTCTACACTTCCAATGCAGGGGGCCTGGGTTCGATCCCTGGTCAGGGAACTAGATCCCACAAGCTGTAACTAAAGTTTCCTGCATCCACAACTAAGACCCGGGGCAGCCAAATAAATAAATATTTGTTTAAATCACTGTGAATAAGCAGAATATATATTTTGCCATAAGAAGTCACCATTGTTCCTCATCTCTTTCTCTGCCTTCTTCGTTCAGCCCTTTTATTTCCTGCTTTGTTAACACTGGTTTATCTTTTAGTCCCTGAAAGGCAGCACATAGTCCTATACATGGAGATTTTTTTTAATCAAGGTATCACTCTGAAGATTCCATGAATGTAAGCTTTGAAGTAATCTCATCCACTTTTGTTCTCTACTATACAGTTGTTGGCCTTCCCAGGTTGTGTTAGTGGTAGAGAACCCACCTGCCAATGCAGGAAACATAAGAGATGTGGGTTTGATCCCTGGGTCAGGAAGATCCCCTGGAGGAGGGCATGGCAACCCGCTCCAGTATTCTTGCCTGGAGAATCCCATGGACAGGAGCCTGGTGGGCTACAGTCCTTAGGGTCACACAGAGTTAAACACGACTGAAGCCTACTAGCATCCATGCATGCCTACCAGTTGATATTTGAGGAAACTCAAACCTGGAGTGGTAAAGTGACTTGCCCAAGTAAACAAGGTAGTGAATGGCAACATGCTAAAAGCCAGGAATTATATTCAGTCTAATAGTCTTTTCTCTATATAAGTGAAGTCCACAGACCTGCAGCATTGACGTTACCTTAGAGCTTGTTAGAAATGTGACATCTCAGGCTCCACCCCAGACCTGCTGAATCTAAATATGTGTTTTAACATGATCTCTAGAAAATAAATATGCACATTAAGCTTTCAGATACTGCCAGGTGCCACACTGGCTATTTCTGATACAAATTGTAGAAAGCCAGCTACGAAGAGAAGAGGGCCTATAGATTTGATGAGTCCAGTGACTTCTCCCTTTAGGCCCCTGAACCTGTAAGGTATAGAGAAGAAGAAAAATGCTTAACTTCCCCAGTTAGGAAGTTTAAAAACCACCACTGTTTGAAATAAACTAGAATAAGGTCTGTGTTCTTAGAGGTGGTGAATCTAGCCTCAGTCAAAAGTGCATGCAAACAAAAGGGAATGTAATTGCAAATCAATTACAAAAGCATCCTAGTGACTAGATATATGGGTCTCTCCAATCCATCCTATAAAGATATAAACATCCATTTAAAAAGCTTTAAGACTTGGTGGTCCAAGTTTCAAAATTATTGATCATGTATGGTCTTTCCCACCTCAGTTACCCACACAGGAAATCTAGGCTATAGCCCATGAGAACGTTCACTTCCTTTGGGTTTATTGATTACCAAATTGGAAGGGAGCCTATTCCTACAAGTTCCAATACATTTGAAGACAGATGTCTACTTACCACCAGTAAATGCTCAATATCTTCAACTTGGTTGTGAGCATCTTGAGGGTAGAAGCTGGCCTTAAACCTTCTGTGATACCAAACAGGGTAACATATGTGGGTAGCAATTTTCCTTTTCTTATAATACTGGTCACCTCCTCCTAGTATTATTTTATTATTGTACACGACTTCTTATTGTGATCCACTTAGAAACCTTTTTGTAAAGGGACAGGGTATCAACATATTTGTATCATTTTAAACTTTACTGTGTAACAGAGTCCAAGAAATTCCTGTTGGTTCATTATAACAAATTGACTGTAGGAGGGAGGGCTCCCTTCCAACATTAATTGCTAGGGAGGATTCTTTTTAAATAAACATTTTATTGAAGAATTACACATACAAGAAAAGCTCAAACCATATGTCTATACCCTGATGGGTTAGCACAAAGTGAGCGCTTCTGTGCAACCACTACCAAAATGAAGATAGAACATTACTGGGACTTCCTTGGAGATCCAGTGATTAAGAATCTGCGCTTCCTGGTTTCCCTGGTGGCTCAAGAGTAGGGAACCTGCCTCCCAGGGCAGGAGACAAGGGTTCCATCCCTGATCCAGGAAAATCCCACACGCCGTGGAGTAACTAAGCCTGTGCTGTAGAGCCCTCCAGCCACAACTGCCACATGCCACAGAGAGTTTAGCGTATGCACCACAGAGCCTGTGAACACCACAGCTGGAGAAGCCAACCCAGTGAGAAGCCTGAACACCGCAGCCAGAGAGCAGCCCCCACTGGCGGCAGCAAGAGAGAAGCCGCCCAGTAGCAAAGATAGCACCGTCAAAAATAAGCAAATAAATTTTAAGAAAAAGGAATCTGCACTTCCATTGCAGGGGCACGCGTTCAGTCCCTGGGCAGGGAACTAAGATTTCACGTCACGCGATGCAGCCAAAAAACAAATTAAAAAAAAGAAGAAGGAGAACCTTACCAGCTTCCCAGAAACCACCCCCAACGTTTTTCCCACACACTGCCCCCGTCCTCCTCCCCAGAGGTCACCTTTTCAGAGGGTGAAGTATTATTTAATGTTTTGACAGAGCTACTAAATTTTATGTAAGATAGTCCTAGAAACCTGCCAGAGAAAAGATATTGCTGTATGGTGGAAAGAAACCCCAGACTTGGAATCAGACCAGACCTTGATTTGATTCTGAAAGACATCTGTGAGCCTTATTTTTCTTATCTATAAAACAGAGATAATAATACCTGGCTTGCTGAGGGTTTGCTTTTTTTTGAGTGAAAATGTTAGATAACATAATGTAATATCTTTATTTATTTATCAGGTGTATAAGAAAATCAATAAGTGGTTGTTATTAGGACACCCATCTTGAGGTCCAGAACAGCTTCAGCAGGTGTCACATTGGGTCTCACCTAACATGATGAAGCTTCATGAGAAAAGCAGCAGCTTCATACACAGAAACACACACAGACATTTCACAGACACGATCCCAGGGGACTGAGCTGACACAGCCACCTACACAAAACTCCTGACTTCTGTGTGAATATCGCAACCCTGATTTCCTAAGGCGAACATCTCTTTTCTCTGGGAAGTGAGGTATGGGACGCTGTTTCACCAAAAGTTTTACTTTCGTTTGAAGGATTTGTTAACAAAAGAAACTGCTTGTTACACACACATAAACAATTCCAATATTTAATAGAGGCTTATTTGACTTAATTTCAATATGCTGTCATTAAAAGAAAAGAAATAGAAACAACAGACAAAGGTAACAGGTTATACATCACCAAATCAGGCCCACCACCTTCAACCAGACTTGAAAGCACTGGGAAGTCCCTCACTGACAGCAACCTAGAATCCCAACTGGGAAAGGGTCTTCCCAGGTGGTGCTAGTGGAAGAAGCTGCCTGCCAATGAGGGAGACGTGAGAGATGCAGGTTCCATCCCTGGGGTGGGAAGATCCCCTGGAGGAGGGCATGGCAACCCGCTCCAGCATTCTTGCCTGGAGAACCCCATGGACAGAGGAGCCTGGCGGGCTGCAGTCCGTAGGGTCACAAAGAGCTGGGCATGACTGAAGCGACTTAGCACAGCACAGCACCCAGATGGTGCGTCCAGCCCATGGGTAAGACATCAAATTGCAGTTTGGGGGGGGCTCTCGTTTATAATCCCAGATCCCAAACTGATATCATCATCAGTTTGCGTGCAAAAATGCATCTCTGGTTTAACTTTAACTTTTACAATACTGTTTATTTCACCTGGTGAGTCATCAGACTTCTTAGATGCAGGGAGAAGGGGGAAGTTCTGGCCAGGTCCTCAGGGACTTAAGAGATTCCAGGACTCACTCCCTTTCTTATCTAAAGTGTCACCTGACTTGCTGTGCCCGCAGGCAGGCCAGGAATCTAGGTAGTGTCCAGGTGGGTCAGAGGCCTGCTCCCCTGCTTGTGAAGCCTGAAGTCCTCCTTTTTAATTTCCCTAATGGATACAATGAGACCTCTCATTAAAATTCACTTATCTGAAACACATTCTCCAAGGATCATCAGCCTTGGATGGCCCCCGCACTTAACTCATCCCAAGAGGTGAAGGCTGAACCAAATGAGCCTGAGAAATTCTCAGAATATTCCTTGAGTCTGGGCTGGGAGCTGGGAACTGCCTGGAAGCAGAGTTCATCCATCATATGCTTGGAGATTTTAAATAGAGTTGGTGTTGTTCTCACAAATCTGAATATTTGATGCGGCTAAATAATTTAAAACATGTAAACAACCCTGCTGCTCTTTCCATCAGAGAACTCTCAGCCCTCTCTTGCTAACAGTACAATCTCAGGAGCCACCAAAGGCAGCAATGTGAGTTAGGGGCTCAGAAACCTTCCATGCTGGGTTCTTGCTGTGCCAGGGCCTGACTATGAACTCTGGGGAAAGAGTGGGGGCACCTTTTGCCCCAGATGCTGGTGAATCAGGACAAAGAGACTTCAGTTCAAGAGCTCGCTTCCTAACTCACCATCCCCAGTGCTACGATGAACACCCACAAGCCAGTTTTGTTTCAAGAGGAGCAAATATTTAATATACTAAAGTCAGTCTCCTCCATAGCACCTCAGCAAAACCAGCAACCGGGGAGGGGGAAGGGAGGCATAAAGACATGAACTGTCCATCCATTCATGCAGGGCTGGTCCTCATTGGGGAAAAATGAAATTACTAGGGAAATAAAATCAATAGGTCCCTGTCCTACAGGATTCCCATTCCTTCTAACTCTGCCCCCAACACCTCTTCTACGTGAGTGGGACACGGAAGCAGGTCACCTCTCCTCCCCTCCCTCCTCTCTCGGGCTGATCTTTCACATCCCTCTCGTACGTTTATCTCCCTCAGTAGTCCACGTGCCTCATCTAGTCATTCAGCAAACATTTATGGATCGTTTCCAAAGGGTGAGAAACTATGATGAGCGTTATAAAGGATGCATACACATAGGCACACACACACACAAGCACACACACACCGAAACTAGTTCCCACCTCCAGCAAGCCCTGGCCCGTGATACATGCACACAAACCGCTATAATACTCAGGAGGGTCTCAGAGGTGCCCTAATAAAGGTCTGGGAAGATAACAGGGAGGTAACTCAGAAAGAAATGTTCACTTCTAATCTCAATTTGAGGCTTCTCGCTCATGGCCTCTGCTGGAGAATTAATATCTAAGAAAGGCAGAGCTCTATACACCAGCCAGCCTCCCTCCCACAAGGCCACCACCCATTCACCCTAGACAACAATCTGGGTTCAGTGGTAATTTTCTTCCCTATCAGAAAATTTTATCAGAGGAAGGCAAATCAATCAGCAAAAGACCATACCAGCTAATCTGTCTCCTTCTAACCATTCCTTACCCCGCGGGGACATTTTTTCCCATCAAACAAAGTTAATGAAACACAAATTGGTGGTCAAAGAATCTGCTTTCACAGAAAAATCCATGCCTTGGAGGTGAAGAGATTTCACTTTCAAAGTTCATCATCTCAATAAAGTGGTTTTAAGAAAAGAGAGGGAAAAGGAGGAGGAGAAAGAGAAGGGAGGAAGAGATGGAAAAGGAAAAAGCAAAAGAAAAAATATATTAAAAAATGAATGCGCGAGAAGACTAGGTCCAACTCTTGCCTGATTTCCAGTCTCAGCTCGGAAACAAACAAGAAAGCCTAGAAAGATTAGCTGTCCCACTCCTTGTAGAATATTTCCATTTGCTTGTTTTCCTCTCTTGCTCACTCTGGAGACCTTCCAATAAACAAATGATGTGTATGTTACATCAGTAACAATCTCTGACCATCTGGGACTCCTTGGGCTAATCTGTCAGTCTCGCCCAGATCCCAGCTCAGCCAGCTGGCTTGGGGAGGGATGCTGGCTGGTTCTGTTGGATAAGCTTAGCAGGAAATGATCATGACTCTGCCCAACCTCTCCAGGTCATTTTCCAAAGTCTCAGGCTTCCCACTCCAAACACTTCTGCCCTCTAATTTAGAGTTCCTGGGACTGTTTGTGAGGAAACATCTGAAACTCACTAGTGTTGCTGTGCTAGTGATCCTCTCGTGAGCTGTTCTGGGAAAGGACTGGGCCATCTCCCTTCATCTTCAGGGCAGGAAATCCAGCTTTGCTGGAAGTAAACAGCCAGAGGTGAGCAGCAGGGTAGGGGATTGTGGAGCTAGACACGTGAAGTGGCTCTAAGCGTCTCCCAGCATGTTTCTTGTTTCCAACCTCCTCCCAGACAAGAGGAACAATCCCTGGAGATTACAAGCAATGATGGAGATCACAGCTTCTTTGCTACCTAGCAGAGAGCTCAGGTAATGCACCTCCCCAACTGGAACAGCCCTGGACCACCCTCCCATCTGCCAGGAGAGGAAGCTTTCTGGGGGACAGCTAAGAGAGCTCCAAGACAGCAGCAAACAACAGACAACAGATCTGGACATCTTAACCCCTGACTGCACCCGTCAAGGCCTTCCAGACCTTGTGCCACTCATGACGTTAGTGAGGTCCCAAGTGCTGCTTGCTCAGTCCCTTCAGTTGTATCTGACTCTTTGCAACCGTATGGACTGTAACCCGCCAGACTCCTCTGTCCATGGGATTCTCCAGGCAAGAATACTGCAGTGGGTTGCCATGACCTCCTCCAGGGGATCTTCCTGACTCTGGAGTCGAACCCGTGTCCCCTGCATCTCCTGCATTGCAGGCTGATTCTTTACCCACTGAGCTGCCTGGGAAGCCCCTAAGTGATGCCATGAAAATAATGTAACTGTTGAAACAAGCAGAGCTCACAATTCCCCAAGCAAATGATCCTTATTTCCCTGACCTTGATGCCAAAGTCTACTCCCTCCCTTCTCATTTGCATTTCTGCTTTTAGCAGACAATTTTTACCCATTAACATAAAGGTATCTTTTTAATAGTGGTGCTTATGTAAGACCCACAGATACGCTTTTATGCGTCTTGAACCAAGTTCTGCTTACGTTCGTCTTTCCTTTTGCTTTCTAGCCATCTACCTACCCCCAGTTACCAACAGCAGAAACCCCCCCCACACACACACACACACACACACTCATAAGGCACAGGCAGGCCCAGTGATGAGGTGTTCTTATTTCTTGTTTCTTATCTTTTATTGCCTCTCAAAGGCAAAGCAAATCTTTCCCCTCCTCCTCCCTCTGCCATTTGAATTTGCAACCGCATCACTAACAGCGACTCTGCTATTTAAAAGGCAGCTCTGCCATGTATCAGAGCAATACCCTCAGGGGACAGTCAGGAACTGGCACCAACTTCTTCCAGCCTCTCCCAGCTTCACGCAGAGAAGCCTCTTAACCTCTGGGAGGGAGTGAAGCTGCTAGTACAGACTCAGAGCCTCCTCCAGCCCCTGAGGTACCCCCTTCCTCTGTGGGGAGCGGTGCCAAAGCTTCTCTTTACCCACTTTCTTCCCTCTTCTCTGCTCCCCTTCTCAGGTTTCACTAGGCTAGGAACTAAGTATGAAAATCATCTGCACTGTCAACCTAAAAAAAAAGCACGACATGACTGTTATGAGTTAAGTTTACTGGGGACAAAATGAGGACTCCAGCCCAGGAGACAGCACCTCAGATAGCTCTGAGAAACTGCTCCAAAGAGGCAAGGGAGGAAAGGTCAGTGTATATGTGATTTTTGGCGAAGCGACTATTTAGTCACTCAGTCATGTCTGACTCTTTGCAATCTCATGGACTGCAGCACTCCAGGCTTCCCGGTCCTTCACTATCTTCAAACTCGTGCCCATTAAGTCAGTGATGCCAGCCAACCATCTCATCCTCTATCGCCCCCTTCTCTGCTTGCCCTCAGTCTTTCCCAGCATCAGGGTCTTTTCCAATGAGTCGGCTCTTCTCTTCGAATCAGGTGACCAAAGCAGCTTGGGCTTCAGCATCAGTCCTTCCAATGAATATTCAGGATTGAGTTCCTTTAGGATTGACTGGTTTGATCTCCTTGCTGTCTTCTCTGCCACCACAGTTCGAAAGCATCAATTCTTCGGTGCTCAGCCTTCTTTACGGTCCAGCTCTCACATCCACACATGACTACAGGAAAAACAGTAGCTTTGACAATATGGAGCTTTGTTGGCAGAGGGGGAACACACGCGATCAAGCACATATTTTTCCAAAAGGTTTCTACTAGTCTCGTGAGGCCTTCGCTAGTCACGAGGAACGGTCATCATGATGAAGGATTTTAGTGCTTTTCTAGATATGAGGACGTATAAGAATTGGGCTCATAAAATCAGCTCCTGATAATATCTGAAGACCTGTCCGGCCAGTTTTCGCAGAGCACAGAGTGCCTCATTCCTGCTCTCCACCCTGAACTCCTTCAGGGGGTGTTAAAGGTCAGCAGCTGCAGCAGCTCTTGATTTAATCTTTGTAGAGGTAGGCGTCAAGCACGCATGGCAAGAGCCAGTCTGTAGCTGACAGCATACAGTGCAGAGGGACCCCGAGAGACTAATAATTGTTCATTATAAATGATAAAAATAAACCCTGGGTTCATTTGTGGAGCATTATAGTTTAAAAATAAAACTTATAATACATTCTATGACACTTTACTTTTGCCCCATGCTTTTTCCAATAGATTGTATTATTAGTTCCATATGATAAACAAGGAAACAAAAGCCAGATTAAAAAAAAAGTTACTTGTTCAAGGTCACAGCAGGTAGGTATTATGGAAATTCAAATAGCAACAGCAGATCCTACAAAGCACAGATGAACCAGGCACTGTGCTAAGCTCTTAACAGCCTTCAACCCTAAACAAACCTATTTTAATCTCATTTTACAGATGAGTAAACTGAAGCACAGAGACATTAAGGCACTTGCCTAAGGTCACACAGCTAATTAGTAGCAAAGCCTAGATTCAAACCCCAGCAAGCTGGAAATGCAAATGGATGGATTCAGCAGAGGGCAAAGGACTTCACCAAGAGGATCACAGACTGTCATCTTTTTCGGGTATTGACAGGGTCCCATGTGTGGCCCCCGCTCTGTAGGATCAGAGACCCAGTTTTGCTCACTCAGTCAAGAGTGGATCCATCTCAAAAAAAAAAAAAAAGGCATTAAAAATAAAAGCCAAAACATGCACACACACAAATACACAAAAAAACCCAATGGACCCATCTTTCCAGGCAGGCTTGTGTTAATCAAACTCACAAAACTGGTGTATTGTCCTGGATATCAAGCCATATTACAATCAGGGGATGGTTTGCTAAGCATGAAATTCAGGGAAGATAAAAGAGAGGGAGACCTGGAGAACTCAGACGCTGAACGATGTCAGGACGATGCGGTTTGCTGGCTGAAAGGATGGCCTCAGTCTACGGCTCCCTCGGCCCTTTCTACCCTCGGGTCCTCTCCTCGCTGATCTCTCCCTCCCTCGGCTGTGTTTAACTGTGACCCAGGTCAGGCAGGCACTCTATTCTCCCCAGATACCCAGTTTCCTGCACCCCTTTAGGGACCACGTGCCTCTGAGCTGGAGCATGCCCTGGATTTGAGCTGGTTGTGGGGAGAGAGGAAGGTGGCCAGGGCGGGGGTGCGGGATGCTTCCTCTTCAAGAGTCTCATCATCCCGATGACACTCACAGATGTGGACCCACAGCTCTGCCTCTGTCCTGCTCAGGGGTCACATCAGGGCCTTAGGGATCTGGGTTTTAAGGGCAAGACCGAGAAAGAGACAAAAGGGGATTGGGGTCATTTCCTTATACCCCACCACTGTCCCATTCCACATGCCCCCCTTGAAAGTGGATATGCTTGATTGAGAATCTTGAGAATCGATTCAGCAAACATTTGCGGGGCACCATTTGTGTCTGAGAGCCCAGGAACAAGACCCGTTCCCTACCCCAAGGAGCTGAGTCAGGCAGGCTGGGTGGCTCAGCAGGCTGGCTCAGAAGACTGGCTCAGAAGACTCAGGCCATATCTGACTTCAGCCCAACATGGACACATGGATATTGGTGCCCATGAAGATGTCCTGAAGTTGGGGACCTCTAGTCTCACATGATGGGAAAATCAGAGGACCAGGTCAAATGCTTGTGGCAATCTCAGGGTGCCAAGTTTGGGCTCCTAATTCAGTGACTCATCCGAAAGGCTGTAATAGCCACCCCTCCAGGAATGAGCCCACTTGTGAAGCTCAGAATGGCTCCAGGCACCCAAGACAGGAATCTCTTCAAGTCCAATATCCAAGAAAGGAAGTGTTTCTTCTGAGACATGCCCAGAGCAAAAATGCATGGCCCAAGCATGGCAGAGTCAGATTCAGAGAAGCAAAGCTGGTACCCCTCCATCATCATCTCTAAAGATCCAAGTAAAAAAAAAAAAAAATCCAAACTCAAAAGTGCCAAGGCCCTGGCGTTCCCTGGTGGCTCAGTGGTTAGGAATTCACCTGCCAGTGTGGGGCACATGGGTCCAACCCCTGGTCCAGGAGTTCAGATGCTGCAGAGCAACTAAGCCTGGAGCCAAACTATGAAGCACTCACTCCAGAGTCCACGAGCCACAACTATGGAAGCCCGCAAGCAACTCCTGAACCAGCGCAGGAGCCTGGAGCCTGTGCTCAGCAACAAGAGAAGCCACTGCAATGAGAAGCCCCGGGCACCGCAATGACGTGCAGCCCCTGCTGGCTGCAACTAGAGAAAGCCCATGCAAAAACAATGAAGACAGTGCAGGCCAAAATAAATACATAAAAAGTCCTAGAGCTGATGCTCATTGGGCTGAGATGGGTCGATGTCACCCGTGAAGGTGGAGTCAGTCCCACCCGTGCCCTAGGGATGGAGGGTGGAAGAGAGCATTTTTTCAGGAGAATGGGGGTGACGTTAGCTGTGGGCTCGCCAAGCAACGACAGATGCCCCTATGGTAATCCCAGTTGGACCACAGGACCTTTTCAGTGTTTTAGCGAGAAGGGACTGGAAAAGAAATGAACTGAGCTTGTCACTCTCCCACCTAACTGGGCTGGTTGTGTCTCATTCTTGCTGTTGCTGAAGACTAAATCGTCCAACTCAGTTTCTTAATGACCAGACTCAGGAAATGAACTGACGTCACCCTCTAAAGGGCCTGGTTTATTGGGGTTGTGGAGCCAGACCTCACCCTGGGGGTGGGAGTAGGTTTTCCAATGGAGGAGGATGACCCAACTTCCAATCTCCCAGGAAGGAGGCTGATGGGGGGGAGGGGCAGGAGGGGGCCGGGGGGAGGCAGGGGATGATGATGCAGGCGGTGATGCTCAGGCTGGAATGGAGGGAAGCTCTTCCTTCTCATTTTGGGGTCAGAGTCAGATGCCGTGAAGAAGCCTGGATTTTTCAGGGGGGAGGAGGTGCGGCAGGGTAAGCTGTGAGCAGCCCATGGATTCATAAAAGCAGGTGAAAAGTGAGGCAAATGAGGCCAGCTTCATAGGCATGCCACCTGGGCCATCACACCAGCCCCACACCTGGAAGGGCCCTATGATGGGCTTAACACTCTGCTGGTTTAGTATTGGTTTAATCCTCTCCCCATCTCGAGACTCTTAATTTTTATACAAGGAGCCCCATATTATTATTTTGTGCTGAGACCCACAAAATCCATAACCATCGCTGCTGTCAAATAGGACGGCCTGCAGGGTCCGAGCCTAGGTCTCTGCAATGGTCCTGAGCTGTTCTCTGGATGTGCCCTCCTTTCTTTTGGCCTCACCCCATGCCTGGCTTCAGAGGAGCTGTGAGGAGCCAGAGAAAAGTGATCTTATGCTCTGGGCCAAGTGGCCAGGAAGTGAGCTGTATTCCTCCCCAGGGCCAGCTTTTTAAAGAAATAAAAAGCCTTGAAGGAGCCTTCCCTGGGGCCTGTGCAGCAGCTTCTGGGGGACCTCTCAGAGAGAGCTGGGGTTGGCTGGACAGACGTCAGCGAGGCCCAAGCTATCACACACTGGGAACCAGAAGGTCACTTCGGTCGCTCTGAGATCACAGGCTAGAGGGCCTGTGGCCCTTTGGTTAAAAACCATCTGGCAGAGGGATGAACAGACCCTGAGAGACATTCTGTGATCGTACAAGGCCACCCAGCAAATAAGTAAGAAACAGACAGAACCCTGGGGCTTCCCTGGTGGCCCAGTGGTTAAGTAAGACTCATGCTTCCACCACAGGGGGCACCGGTGTGACCTCTGGTTGGGGAGTTAAGATCCCACATGCCACGTGGTACAGCCACAAAAAGAAAGAAAAAGACAGAACCCCAACCTTGGGGCTACCCAGACACCATTGAAAAGTAGGTCTCGTGCAATGAGTCCCAGGAGCAACATTATCCCCTGGGGAATTTGCCTCCATAAAAACACAACTGCAAAAGATAAACAAGTCCTACTGTACAGCACAGGGAACTATCTTCAATATTTATAATCCATAAGGCCTCCCTGGTGGCTCAGACTGTAAAGAATCCGCCTGCAATACAGGAGACCTGGGTTCGATCCCTGGGTCAGGAAGATCCCCTGGAGAAGGAAATGGCAACCCACTCCACTGTTCTTGCCTGGAGAATCCCATGGACAGAGGAGCCTGGTAGGCTACAGTCCATGGAGTCGCACAGTCAGAATAATCTATAATGATAAAGAATCTGAAAAAGAATATATATATATATATATATATATATATATATATATAAAACTAAATCACACCTGAAACTAACATAACTCTGGAAGCCAACTGTATTTCAACAATTTTTTTTTTTCAATTTAAATAGCCAGCTGCAGGATAATAGCCACAGGAAAGCACACCAAGGTTTGCTGACACCACGATGGCTCCAGGGAAGAATCTCCTTCATTCACCTCCACTTTCACTTCTCTTCTCACGTCTCAGCTATTTTTAGGGGTTATCTCTCTGCTGGTCCTGCTTTCATTTGCCACGCGACAGGCATCAGGGTGTTTCAGTGGGAGGACAAGGGCCTCCGGAGTTCAGTCCTTCTGCTTTCGTGGCTTATTACCAATCTTGCAAAGGCAAAGTGAACCTTTCAAATGAGTACATCGCCTGAACTTTGCAACTCCTTCCAGTGACCAGGCGGCTGGCACTGGGCACCATGGATGAGACCTGGGGTTGTGACCTGCTACTTCCTTGTCACAGAAACCCTCACCGTCTCTTACAGAGGGCAGTATTCTGCATGGGGATGCTGGAAGGAAACTTGATGAGGCTGCCCTCCCAGCATCACCAGATCTTTAAAGAGCATAAAGGCACAGTCAGACGTTGGCTTGTAGCTTTATTGAAGGAGAAAAGTTGTATTGAGGTAGGAAGGGTTGTGCGTAGATTTGTTAATTTAGTACAGAATGCTGCATAATGAAGACCAGCTCCTCCGATGGCTTTGGTAATTAACATGAAGGCAAGGAGAGTGGGTCAGGGGCTGTGATAGAAGCGTACAGCCACCATAGGCAAGCACAGTCTTCCTTGGAAGAAGCAAAAGACAATGAGCTGAGTGGTTTCAGTGGTAACACTCCATTTCTTCCCTAGGATGGTGAATAGGGAGTGTTTGCTTCCCTATCCTTTAAAACAAATACCCGTCTTATGTAGACATATAGTCTGCACCAAGTATGTCATTCAAACTTGTTGTTCAGTCACTAAGTTGTGTCCAACTTTGCAACGCCATGGACTGCAGCACGCCAGGCTTCTCTGTCCTCCACTATCTCACAGAGTTTGCGCAAATTCATGTCCATTGAGTCAGTGATGCCATCCAACCATCTCATCCTCTGCCCAATAAAACTCAAAATGAAACAACTGATGGAGGTAAGGATTTCCCTGGCAGTCCAGTGGTTAAGATTCCAAGCTCCCATCGCAGGGAGCATAGGTGTGATCTCTGGCCGGGGACATAAGATCCCACATGCTCTGTGTCATGGCCAAAGATAATGAGAATAATAAGGTAACAAACAGCGGGACTAGGGGTATCTGGGTTTGTGACTGAAGATGGAAAGGGTGATGGGGAGGATGTGGGAGGTTTCAGAAAGTCCCCATGTGGAGTTTTTATTTTGGAACACAAGATAAGACATCCCTCCTTTCTGCTAAGAGCGGCTTTTCTATCACACAGAAGTTCAGAATGTCTCTTCTCTATTTCTGATCCTTAGGAACAGTCTTGAAAGTGAAAGTGTTAGTCATTTCAGTCGTATCCGACTCTTTGTGACCCCATAGACTATAGCCCGCCAGGCTCCTCTGTCCATGGGATTCTCCAGGCAAGAATACTGGAGTGGTTAGCCATTGCCTTCTCCAGGGGATCTTCCTGACCCAGGGATCAAACCCAGATCTCCTGCATTGCAGGTGGATTCCTTACAGTCTGAGCCATCGGAGAAGCCCCTGGAACAGTCTTACCCACCCACCCCCAACTCCGAAACCGTTCTTAGAGGTTCTTCAGTAAAACCAGGGTCCGGTCACCTTTCGTTGGTGCTGGAACTGCACCCATTCAGGAAGGGGCCGTGTGAGTTTGTTATCGCAGTGGATTATTCAGGGAAGGGCTTATGCTGAGCAGGGGAATCTGAGGGACTGAAGCGGCTCTTTTCCCTGCTGATGTAAGGTCACAGGGCCCTCATGAGTGACAACCTTAGCGTTCAAATGAATAAGTTACTAGGAGGTTTTAGGGGGATGCTGAGCTTCCCAGGTGGCGCTAGTGGTAAAGAGCCCGCCTGCCAGTGCCAGAGACGTAAGAGACACGGGTTTGATCCCTGGGTCAGGAAGATCCCCTGGAGAAGGGCATGGCAACCCACTGCAGTGTTCTTGCCTGGAGAACCCCATGGACAGAGGAGCATTGTGGACTACAGTCCACGGGGACGCAAAGAGTCAGACACGACTGAAGCAACTTAGCACGCCTGCGCAGACCATGTGAGCACCAGCCCTTGACAAAGCATTAGTCAATTCGTAGGAGATCTATATACATAAATCCATGTTGGCCCAAAGTCACCAATTGTCCTCATGGGAAGCACCGCCTACTGTTCTGATTTGGGGCACTCACATGTCCTTTCTTTTATGAAACTATGGTCATAACAGATGGTTTAGTAGAAACTGTCTTAACTAATTCTTTTTTTTTTTGGCCATGCCCTAAGGCATGTGAATATTAGTTCCCCTCCCAGGGACTGAATCCTATAGTGCAAGTGCCAAGTCTTAACCACTGGACCACTAGGGAAGTTCCAAACCAATCCCTTTCTTAATCAACTTATTACAGCAACCAACACCTTTCAATCTCTTGGTGAGAATACTGTCTTTGTGCCTGTGGCAACGGGTAGATTCTCTTGAAGTTTCCCTTGCTTCTGCTCTTCACGCATCACCCATTGAGATACATGTTTAACAAGAGTCAACTGCATCCAGCCCAAACCTGTTTAGGCCGGTCATACCTGTGAATTATAATTATGCAATTTGATGAATTCATCCATGAACAAACCAATTAAGGGTATAAACAGAAACAGTGTTGACCAATGGCAGGGAGTGTAAACAAAAAAAGTTATTTCTACAAAATTGAGGCGACATCCCTGGCAATCCAGTGATTAAGACTCCAAGCTTCCACTGTAGGTGGTGTGGTTGGTTCAATAACCCTGCAGGCTGTGTGGTGCGACCAAAAAAATTTTTTAATTTTATAAATAAATAAATAAATCGAGTGTTTTAGAAAGACTCAATTAAAGCATATCATTTTTTAACAGCAAATTAGAAATGAGGGAGAAGACTATAAAATATTCATAATGAAAGCATACAAATGAAAAAGGATTTTGCAATCAGATTGCTTCATCAGTATCTGCAATGTCTTGCTCTATGTCAGGGAAACTGGAACTAGAAACTCCAGGACCAGACAATGTGTGTAGTTTGTGGACTACAAAGGCGATTAATCCCTTTTTCTTTTTCAGCAGATTCATCAGCAAAGAAAAGGCTTAGATCTACATCTTGACACTGTTAATAGCCAATGATGACACATTTAGATATTTTGAGCCAAAGAAAGCATTTAGAGACAGAATATATCTTTTGTGTGATTCCTTGATAGAACCAACTTTTCCAGTAAACAGACCATTAACAATGCCAATTACACTGGGTAAAAATACACCTACTTGGTAAGATAAAAGCCTGACCGCTATATCAGTCCTTCCTGGTCTAAAAAGTTCTTATATGTGAGGGACCGCCCTGGTGGCCCAGTGTTTAATTCTTCCGCTTCCAAGGCAGGGGGTGGGGGTTCCATCCCTGGTCAGGAAGCTAAGATCCCACATGGCCCATGGCCAAAAAAACCAAAACATAGAAAAGAGAAGCAATATCGTAACAAAGTCAATGAAGACTTTAAAAACATAGTATGCTTCTTAACAAGTCTTGCCCTTCTTTAAAAAATAAAATAAAATAAATAATCACTGATGCATGAAATCAACTGATTTTAGCTGCCTGGCCCTTCCAAGATCCAGTGGCTATGAACTCTGTTTTCAACAAAGGTATCCAACAAAGGCAGCCTTCAGCACCACTTCAGTCTATATATATATATATATTTTTTTTTTAACTTTTTGACCATGCTATACAGCATGTGAGACCTTAATTCCCCAACCTGAGATCAAATCTGCGTTGGAAGCACAGCATCGGACTACCAGGCAAGTTCCAATCCAACATATACATATTAATGGTATATGACTCTCAATTGACCCTCAGAAGGGCCTGGTCCATTCAGAACAGACCTGTGGTTGCCAAGGAGGAGGGAGGGTGGGAGAGGGATGGACTGGGGCCTGAGGTTAATGCAAACTCCCACAGGATGGGCAAACAACGAGGTCCTGCTGAACGGCACAAAGAGCTGTATTCACTATCCTGCGACAAACCACAGAGAAAAGGATATTTTAAAAGAATAGATATGTATAACTGGATCACTTTGTTGTACAACAGAAATTAACACTGTAAATCAGCTATACTTCAGTTCAAAAAAAAGAAAAGTGGCAGGGGCGCTCTGGCTTCTGAAAGCCAGAAATACACACGTATTCTCAAAAGGAGACTATCCAAACCCTCCAGTGTTTTATAAAGTGGAATCTTTAAATATTAATGATTCAAAAACCAAAGGAGGGAAACTCCAGCACCATTGTCAGGCTGTAAATAACTGGGCACTCAAACGGAACTGAGTGCTTAAACATCTTGGAGTTTGTCCTGACAGAGTGTGCTTTCCTGGGAAATGGTAACCGCTGCCCTCACTCGGGCCAAATGAGCCTTATCTGAATTTTCTCTCCCTTGCAACCAAGGTGCTAGTCCAGAACCCAACGTCTGCCGCAGCAAAGTCTCTGTGGAGCAGCCGGATACGGCTGAGACAACACCAAGATGGTAATCTCTAAACATTAAGAAACGGTTTCCTTCGGCCCTCTTGCACATGTTTGCCTCCCTTCCCCCATCCTGACCATTTGCCCAGCGTGCTCAGGCTTGAACAAATCGGGCTGGATTCAAGACAGATTCCTGCAGTCATGACCCAACCCCGGAAGAACCGAAGTGCCTCCTGTGAGGACCGCCACTCAGAAGTCCTCTGCCTGGCTAGCTATAGAATGGACTGGACAAAGTTTACAAATATCAGGGCCTAGTCAACTCCATCTCTAAGGACACGAAAAGGTCCCTTTTCAAAATGCCATCCATCCAGATGACCGGAATCTGGGATAAAAAAAACTTTATATCCAGCTATGTATCTGGTAGGTGCCTATTTTAAAGGCTGACTGAGGTAATTAAAAGTTAGATGGACAGGAGAAAGGCTAGTGAGGACAGAGCAGGGCAAGCCAGGGGAAGAGTAACCAGAAAGAGGGTCCTGGGGCAGACCCAGATCCACGGGTCCCTGGCCCCAAGCAGAGAGTGATCAGGCCTGTGCTTTAAGGAGATCCCTCTGGCTGCTGGGAGGAGGGTGGACTCAGGGGCAGAGAACAAGAAGGACTCCAGGCCAGGGACTGGACTAATTTGGTAACCATGGAGAGGACGAGCTGAGTGCAGAGAGAGTGGGGTCGGGACCCTAGAATAAGGCAGTAAGTCTGGCAACTGTAATATATACATTTTTTAATTTGGCTGTGCTGGGTCTTAGTTACGGCAGGTAGATCTTTGATGTTTAACCGTGGCGTGCGAACTCCTAGTTGTGGCATGTGGGATTTCATTCACTGACCGGGGACCAAACCCAGACCCCCTGCGTTGTGAGCTCAGAATCTTAGCTACCGGCCCACCAGGGAAGTCCCAGTCCAGCATCTATAGATACTCACTGACTATCTCTGTGTGAGCAACTGTGTACACGCACGCACACACACTCACACACACTGTCCTCCTTATACACAGAGTCCAGGTGGTGGCCCAGACTCTGGACTCTGGAGCCAAAATGCCCAAGTTCAAATTTCAATTCATCACTTGCTAGGGGTAAAACTTGGTAAGTCACTGACCATCTCTGTACCCAGATTCCTCATCTGTAAGGTGGAGACAGTAATGAAAGCATCTTCTTAGGGTTGTAACGAGGAGTAAAATAGTTACTGCAGGTAAAGCATTTAGGGACGAATGCCTGTCACAATAGTATATTTTTCCTATTGCTCCTGTAACAACTTACCACAAACACAGTGGCTTCGTGAAAATATTAATTTATTCTCCTGTAATTGTGGAGGCCAGAAGTAGGAAATCAGTCTCACTGGGCTAAAGTCAGGGTGTCGGATGGGTTGACTCTTCTGTGTGCCCCAGAGAAGGCTCCGTTCCTGCCTTTTCCAGCTCCTGGAGGCTGTGGCATTCCCTGGGTCCTGCCCATATCGTCCTGACCTCTGCTACTACCACCATCACCGCCTTCCTCTCTGTGACCCTCTCACTTCCCTCTTATAAGGACCCTTGGGCTTATACTTAGGGCCCAGCTGGATAACCCAGAATAATCTTCCCATCCCCAAATCCTTGACTCCATTACATCTACACAGTCCCTTTTGCCCCTGAAGGTAATGTTCCCAGGTTCTGGGGATTTGGATGCAAATAACTTCAAGGACCATTATTCAGTCCATTGTTCATGATAAAGTGAAAGTGTGAGTCACTCAGTTGTGTCCAACTCTTTGTGACCCTGTGGACTGTAGCCTGTCCACGGGACTCTCCAGCCAAGAATACTGAAGTGGGTTGCCATTCCTTTCTCCAGGTGATCTTCCCAATCCAGGGATCAAACCAGAGTCTCTAACATTGCGGGCAGATTCTTTACCATCTGAGCCAAGAGGGAAGCCCACCACCCATGATAAGCAATAAATAGACGTGAATTACTGTTATTACCATTATCATCCTGCTTACTCCCTCAGCAGCTCCAGATTGTATCCTCAACCCTGTCTCAAGCTGTGTGGGAGAGAACGGGATGTGGAAAGACCCCTGTCTAACTCTCAGAAGCTCCCTGAGACCAGACCCCAAGCCATCAGACCAGAGCTGGCCATGATGCCAGCTTCATCAGTCAGAGACCTCAGTCGCTGGCTGGTCCCCTGAGGGGACAGAAGGGGCAGAAAGCAGACGAATGGAGCAGGAAGGTACTTAGAGGTCTCAAGGGGGCTCAGAGAGGGGCCTCTGGGGCTGAGGCTAAGGCTTTCTGACGGTGCTGTACTCCGTGGACTTCTCGAGGATCCTGCTGGGAGGGCGGGTGTTGAGATGCTCCATGTTGCTGTAGGTCGGCTGTTCATCCGAGGTGTCCAAAGACAGAGCCGCGTAGGTGATGCTGTCCCTGGAAACCTCAGCCTGCAGCGAAGATGTCTTCGGGGTTAGAGGGGTATAGGGGATGTTGTCCCTGAAGACGTCAGCCTGCAGTGAAGATGTCCTCGGGGTTAGAGGTGCTGGCCGGAGGCTGCCCACCCATGGAGGAGGCCTTGGAGGACCCCGGGGAGACAGAGCCTCCAGGACTTCTGGAGGCTTCTCCCAGGCCCTCCAGCCCCTCCTCCCTCCACTCAGCCCGGCACCCTGAGCTCCAGTCGTAGGAGAAGGTGCTCTCCCTCAATTCTGTGCCAGGGCAGCACATTTTGCACAGAATACCAGGTCACTCGGCTGCACCCAGCATACGGACCGTGTCTGACCGGACTCTGAGTCTCCAGTGCTGAGGTCTGGTATGGAGGTGATGCCAAAGGCCAAAAGCCCGCAGGGGCTCTGCCAGCCAGTCTTTCGATGGCTGCATCTTTGCTCAGCGCCCACCTTCCCACATGGGCGAGAGAAGACCCATCCTCAAAGGAAGAGGCAACAGCGGGTCTGGTCCGAGACCCACCAAGCACATACCGTGTTGGCATAGTCCCCGTCCCCTGAGTAGGCCTGGGGGGAGGAGGGGGCCCTCTCAGAGGCCTTCTTCCGGGAGGAGCCAGAGGGCTTTTCAATCTGCTGCAGGTTCAGGTCTGCGTAGCAGATGTCGCTCCCCGGGGGCTGAAGCACCTAGGAGACGAGACTCGGGTTCCACAGAGGGACACACGGCTCCCAGCTTCCGCTGCAACCTCCACTTCCTCTCAGCCTCCCTTGCCCCCTCCCAAGCCCCCTCCCTTCTTGCTGATTCCAGCATCTTCCCAGGCCCCTTCCCAGCCCTTGCAGCTGGGTCATGAGCATACGGGCACTTGGGCACAGGGATTGTCTGAGGCACTTGGGCCTCGGTGCTCCTGGGAGATGGAAAACAAAAAGGGGGGCAAGGTGTCCGGTGTTTCTGTTCTGACCTCGGGGACTCTCTTACCTCCACTGGGGATGTCCCAGCAGCTAAAAGACAAAAACAACCAGAGTTAGAAAGCCCATTCAGAGACTCACCCGTGCCTCCAGGTCTGGGGAAGAAATGAAGTGAATTAAGCTTCAGGCTCAGAGAAAAGAGTGAGTGTGTGTGTGTGATGCACGCTCAATCTCTCAGTTGCATCCAACTCCTCACAATCTCACTAACTGCCGCCCTGCCAGGCTCCTCAGTCCATGGAACTTCCCAGGCAAGGATACTGGAGCGGGTTGCCATTTCCTACCCCAAAGGATCTTCCTGACTCAGGGATCAAACCCGCATCTCCTGAATTGCAGGCAGATTCTTACTGCTGAGCCATCTGAGAAGAGACCTGGTTCTAGATCTCATCCCTCAGATGATAAATAAGGAGACCTCGGTCCATCTATTCCCCACATCGCAGAACTGTGTGATCAGCCAGCTATCAACTCCTCTGGGATTAGGCTCTGCCTATAACTTCTGGAATTCTGCCTGTAACTCCACCATTTCTCAACCTGCCTGTCATCTTTCACGGGTCAACTCAAGTCACACCTACTTTCTGCAGCTACCCAGGCTCTCGAATCCCTCCCTTGCCAGCTCCCAGGTTATTTGATTTATGTCTGTCTCATCACCCTTCCGTGGTAAAGAATTCACCTGCCAGTGCAGAAGACCCAGGTTCGATCCCTGGGTCGGGAAGACCCCTTGGAGAAGGAAATGGCAACCCACTGCAGTATTCTTGCCTGGGAAATGCCCATGGACAGAGGGGACCGGTGGGCTACAGTCCCTGGGGTCACACAAGAGTCGGACACAACTGAACGACTGAACAACAAAACGACGACACCCTTGTCCCATTGAATTGTGGCCAGCCTGCGGGTGGGATGTGGGCTGCTAGTGGCCGAGCCTGTTCTGCGCTTTCCCGGTGCAGGCTGTACCAGGCGCACAAGGGCTCCAGCAGCACAGCTTGCTCATGAGACAGGATTGTTCTAAGCTGCTCTCCAAGTGAAGCACTTGAGCTGAGTCAACACTGTATGGACCAGCTATTTCTTTATCTGCCTGCCATCTCCTGCACCTAGTTTTGGAGACTACAGAGAAATAATATAACCGCCCCCTAGCCCCAGTTTTTAGGGGGAACAGAATGTATTTAGGTCACAGACAATACATTTGGGAGAAAATATGATGAGCCAAGAGTCAGGCTCCCTTCTTCCCAAACTACAAGATTCCCCAGGCTGTTGTTGGGGCGGGGGGAGGTGAGGGCAGCATTGAACAGGGCCCCGTGAGAGCTCGGGTCCTGCTGGATTCCAAGAAGGAGAAGGTGCAATCATTTTAAGAATGTGGAAGTGGAGCTAGACAGGAAAAGGGTTGGTCGAGGCCAAACCTCGTGACTGACAAGTGCAGACTCGTGAGCAGGGGCCCTTCCCTAAAGGGTAAATTTACATAGAACATGGAGGGTAGCTTAAGAAAAGGCTGGAGAAGAGGAAGAGCAAAAATAGGCCTGGGGTCGTCCCCTGTAGCTCAGTGATAAAGAATCCACCTGCCAATGCAAAGCCCCATGAGTTCGATCCCTGGTCCCGGAAGATCCCACATGCCTTGGGGCAACTAAGCCCATGCATGACAACTGTTGAGCCTGTACTCTGGAGCCCATGAGCCACAACTACTGAAGTCCTCACGCCCTGGAGCCCGTTCTCGGCAACAGGAGAAGCTACGCAGTGAGAAGCTTGCGCGCTGCCGCTAGAGATTAACCTCTGCTCGCCTCAACTAGAGAAAAGCCTGAGCAGCAATGAAGACCCAGCATGGCCAAAAGTAAATAGATAAAAACAGGAGTGGCCACCAACCCTTCTGAGGAAATCCAGAGGACTGTATGCGTGTGTCCAAGCTCGCGTGTGCATTCACGTGTGGGCGGTGTTTGCGCATACATACGTGTCCATGGGCTCATGCGCCTGTGTGTCCATTCGCTCGTGTGTGCATAACTTCCTGAGGGTGTCTCCCCTGCCCCCACGTCAACTCAGTCCCTCCGTGACAACCACAGCAAGTGGTGGTCAAGACTCGAAAGGGTGTGGGTACTCTAGAAGGGCTGCCTGCCTAAGGCCATTGTCACCTCCGCCAATCAGGAGAGTCAAATCAGGAAATGGACCAGGAGAGAGAGCAAAGAGGCAAGAAGAACAAAGAGGGATGTTCAAGGCAGACCTGATGTTGAAAGCTCCTGGGCTCACCTCCAAGCTCCAGCCCCTCAAACCGCCAGCTGCTGAGGCCTTCGGGACAGCAACCCTTCCGGAGTCTGCCGGCGATCCATGGGTCCGAAGGCTCCGGGATGACCACGCAGGCCGTCAACCCCACATGCTGCTACCCAGCCCAGCCCACCCCAGCCTCAGCCCGGTCTCCTCACCTTTCTTCAGTCGCTTCGCCATTCTCCAAGCCACGAGCGAGGCCACCATGAAGAGAAGCAGCAACACCGCAAAGATGAGAGGAAGGAGGACACTGAGCCCCAGGCCATCGTTGCTGGAAACGACAGAAGAGGCCCCCGTGGTTGACCTCCCCCCTTGACCTTATCCCACCCACCCAGGGGCAGAGATGGCCACACACCTTTAGACCTTCCAACTGCAGGGTTCTGGTTTCCAGCCTAGGAAACCCCTACTCCTGGGGGCCCTCAAAGATTTTTTTTTTTCCCTTTTCTTGGCTGCACCACAGGGCTTATGGGATTTTAGTCCTCTGACCGGGGATTGAACCTGCTCCCTCCGCAGTGAAATCATGGAATCCTAACTACTGAACCACCAGGGAGTTCTCCAAAAATGTTTTTTTAATATTTCATTTATTTGTGCTGAGTCTTAGCTGCAGCAGGCAAACTCTTTATTGCAGCACATGGGATCTAGCTCCCTAACAGGGATCAAACCCAAGCCCTCCACATTGGGAGCACAGAGTTCTAGCCACTGGACCACCAGGGAAGTCCTGGTTTTAAAAAAAAGATGGGAGAGGACTGTTCCACACGGTGTTTCTGTGGGTCTGCAGGCCAAACAGAAATTGCATGGCAAAGGCTCTGGAAAGTCTTTCCTATTTCTCTGCTTGCCCTCCGTGCAGGCTGAACAGCATCCTTCACCCGGTAGTTCACTCAGAACCTGAGATCCGTTTGAAAGTAAGATCTTTGCAGAGGTCGTCAAGTTAAGACGAGGTCATGCTGGATCAGGATGGGCCTGAGGCAAGTGACTGGTGTCCTTATAAAGGATAAATTGGTGGTCCAGTGGCTAAGACTCCTCGCTAATAATGCAGGGGGGCCAGGTTCAATTCCTGGTCAGGGAACTAGATCCCACAGCTGGCAACTAAGAGTTTACATACCACAACTAAGACTCAGTGCAGTCAAATAAATAAATTTTTTAAAAAAGGGGGTGGGGCAGAAATTGGGGCACACAGACACACAGGGAGAAGGCCATGTGATGTCAAAGGCCAAGGTTGGCGTGATGCTGCCACAAGCCAAGGAATGCCCAGCTTACCGGCAGCCCCCAGAACTGAGGAGACTGGCCTGGGACAGACTCTACTTTAGAGTCCCAAGAAGGAGCCAACCTGCCCACACGTTGGTTTCATTTCTGGCCTCCTGAGCTGTGAGAGCAAGTGAGAGGGGGCCCTAGCATTCTTGAGCCCAAGAGTGCAGAGACAAGCTCTGGCTGGGACCTGGGACTACAAAGGGTGCCCCCTTCCAAGGAGTTTGGGCCCAGTAGTTCATGAGGAATGGCAGCCTCGGAGCTGGCTTACCTGTCTTTGGAGTGGTGGCCAGTTGCAGCTGAGGAGCGAATATTATCTTTTGTGTTGACAGTGGAGGTTGTGGGAATGGTGGTCGGCACTGTAGTTGGTGCTTGGCACAGAGATCAGGTTACACAGCACTCTGCCTGCTCCCCGCCCGTCACCCTACACATGGCTCTGAGTCTGGGGCCTGGGGGTTTGGGGAGCATGGGCCTCCCTGCCCTGAGGATTGGTGAGCATGAGCCTCCCTATCCTGAGTGTCTGGAGCAGGGCCAAGGGAGGGGCCGACAGCCCAGACTGCTCATATCTCCCTGGCCTCCAGGAGACTCAGAGCCTCAGAGGCAGTGGGGCTGGCACAGGTCCAGGGAGGTTAGAGGGGCCCAGGGTCGCCTCAGGCCAAGGGCAGCTGGAGGGAGCGGGATTCAAATGCTCCAGCTGCTTGTGACGGGGCCACAGCTAGTGCCTCCCCCATCTACTTATCCACGAGGACAGGAGTAGAACGGGGGCTACCAGGCAGCTGACACAGCCAAGATCTGCGAAGTCAAAGGTCAGGAATGGCAGCCCTGAGCAAAACCCCGAGGCCAGGAAAAGCCTGCACTTGGAGGACGTTATTAATCACCCACGATGGGGAGAGTTCTCAGGAATGGTGTCAGGATTGAATGAGATGACATAGCTGTTGTACTTTGCAAGTATAATGAGCCTCACAGGTTCCAGGTGTGAGTGGGGGGGCGGGGAGGGGCGGTGACTGTTGACTGTGTACCCAGCCCTGCTTCCACACAGGTGCCCTGTGAGCTGGTACCATCTATCTGAGGATCAGCAGAAGCAGAGCCCAATAGATAAGTTATGTCAAACCAAGATCACTGAGTTAACATGCCCAGGAGTGTTTGCCTTCTAGAAGGATTGAGGAAGAGAGTGTTGTTCAACTTAAATGTATAAATGATTCCTGATGGGGTTTCATGCATCAGAATTGCAGCCTTCTGTCTGTGGAGCCCTGTCCAGACCCCAATATTAAGCACAGCATCCCCCACTGGGCTGGGACTTCCCCCTGAGATGGGATATGGAACACACGCTGGGAACGGCAGCTCTGAAGACCCAACCCTGAATTCCAGAAAGAGCAGGAACACCCCCAGGGAGCAGGAGTCCCAGGAAAGGGCTGGCAGGAAGCAGGGTCTCCAGGTCCCACAGAGGAGGGTCCCTTGGCCCACAGACTGACACGGGGACCACCACCTTCATCCTCTTGGGAGCGGACTCGGGCACTGACTATGCGCAGGGAAACAGGCTGCTGGGAAAGCCTGATCCCGCCCAGAGGCGGCCCTGGAGCCAGGAGAGAGTCGAGGAGAAGCCCAGCCACTCCAGCCCACGTGGTCAGCAGGGGCTCCGTGAGCCCTCAGGACTCCCCCACCCCTGGGACATTCCCTCTGAGGGACAGTTGGGTCCCTGGACAGAGCAGGCCCTGAAGAGACACGTCCACACACACACATAGTCTTACCTGGGTCAATGGTCACATCAACGTCGTCCCCCAGGTCGACTCCAGTTCTCTCAATCCCACACCAGTAAGCGTCTGAATCGTCTAGCCTGAGCTTCTCCATGGTCACGGTGAACGAGCGGTCTTTCCAGTTGTCCTTGATGGACACGCGGCCCTGCTTCACCTCCTTCTCTGATCCATGGATTGTTTTAACAACGAACCGGCAGCTGCTCCAGTCAGCCCCCCGGCACCACCACTTCACATAGGGCTCATACCCAGGGTCGTATCGACACCGCACAGTCAGTGAGCCCTGCTCCACACCTGTCACTGCTCTGGGACCCGAGATGGCAGATGAGCCTGAAAACACAAATCCATGTACGTGTCACCTCCCGTCCTGGAGGCAGGGCCACAGCCTCCTGCATTGTGAATCGTTCAACCAGACCCAAGGGCCTCCTGAGCTGAGTAACAGTCAAGGAAGACAGATCAAGACGGACTTTTTGTCCTTCAAAATTCTAGCCAAAGCCACCAGGGAAATCCCATGAAAGGACAACTGCAGATCTCGAAGAAACCCAAACACTGACACAGAGCAAGAGTACCTTCCTATAATTAACCCCTCTTCCCCTGTCTGCGGCCAGTAAGTCTTTCCATTTCCAGTAACGTCCATTTGCAGCCATCCCTGTGTTATTCTGGTCTGATGGGGAGGAAAGAGCAGAGGACCTATTTGCACAGAAGATGACTCTGTACTGTCGACCTCAGGATGCCCAGGGGAAACATCCCCATCACCCAGCTCTGGAGAAACTGTTCCTAATGGTTCTAATTATGTCTACTGGTTCTATAGTAAACCAGCCTGGTAGGAAAGTGAAAAAGTAAAAGTGAAGTCGTTCAGTCCTGTCCAACTCTCTGCAACCCCACGGACTGTAGCCTACCAGGATCCTCCATCCATGGGATTTTCCAGGCAAGAACACTGGAGTGGGTTGCCATTTCTTTCTCCAGGGGATCTTCCCAACCCACCTTTGAAATTGACCGAAAGAGTAATGCCCATCAGTTTCCCAGTGCTCTGGAATTTTTATTACCCAGATCCCATTTCTTCCCACTGAACTGCTTTGTCTGCTTCATCAAAAAGCAAACGTGTGAGTTCTTTATGGATGTTCCATTCTGTCCCATCGATCTATCCTTACGAAGTTCCAATATTCTGGCCCCCTGATGCGGAGAGTTGCCTCATTAGAAAACACTCTGATGTGGGGAAAGTTTGAAGGCAGAGAAGGTATCAGCATAGGATAGATGGTTAGATAGCACCACCGACTCAATGGACATGAATTTGAGTGAATTCCAGGAGATGGTGGAGGACCAAGGAGCCTGGTGTGCTGCAGTCCATGGGGTCACAAACAGTTGGACACAATTTAGCCACTGAACAACAACAACGAGGCGAATCCATACTGTCTTGAATACTACAGCCCTGCAGGAAAGCAAGGATTATAGAGAAAAGCAGCAGCATTTTCTGATATATATGATTTTCTTGCTCTTTCTTCCATTTCCTCATCTTTGAAAGATCGGAGATACAGAGAAATGTTTCTTTACTGTAAGGAAACAACACCTCAAGCATCACGAAGAATGGCAGCTGTCTCTAGCCCTTGGTGTCAGAACCTGGGAAGTGGTGAGGAGCTCGGCAGTCTGGAGAGCAGATGCCCCTGGATGGGGTCGGGGTCGGGGGCACTTGTCCCACTGTCCTCATGCAAGAAGCAGGCGATGTGGTTTCAGATCTTTACACTTTTAAGGAGTAGCTCAAAATCTGGGTGAAATCTCTCTTTGAAACACCAGCTTAAATAGAAACAATAGCAATCTAGCCTGGGCCTCCCAGACCCATCTGCTGGCAGACCAGTTGTGTTCTGCTTAGGAATATTTTAGAGCTCTAAATGCATGTATTAGAAAAGTAAAGAGGACTTTAATGTATCAAAAATTTATTTCAAAAGTTAAAAAACAGAAGGAGGAGTAGGAAGAAAGGAAAAACTAGAAGAAAGGAAATAATGAAGGTAATAAAAATTAATGAAGTAGAGAGGCTTCCCTGGTGGCTCAGTGGTAAAGAATCTGCCTGCCAATGCAGGGGACCCAGGCTCAATCCCTGACCACAGGCCACATGGTCAACACACATTTGATTTTCTAAAAACTCTTCACAAATTAAGAGTAGAACTTCCTTTATCTGATCAAGATTATCGAGTAAAAGCCTCAGCAAATACCGCAATGATTGTGAGATATTGGCGTATACTTTATAATCATCAACCTGGACACTAATTCTGTATCCACTTTTCTGTACGTGTTACCCATCTGTACATGTTATTTTCTGAAATTCTGACCAACGTAGTGAGACACAGAAAAATATAAAATATATCATTATTGGGGGAAAATAATAACATTTAGGGAAAATATTTAAATCTTTAATTTAAAAGGATTTTCATTTTTAATGGAATTCAGTAGAGTGGCTCAAAACACAATAAATGTATTAAAAATCAGTGGCTTTCCTGTAAACCACCAACAAGTAATTGGAAAACAAAATGGAAAAGTGCTCATTTACAATAACAATAAAAGTATACTAAATACCAAGGAATAGCTTGAACAGAAACAATTAGGACTTATAGAAAAAAAATCATACACAAACACTCTGAAATTTTCTTGACTGACATAAAGGTTTACACATAAAAGAGCTATATTATAATTCTGAATGAAAATGCTATGTATCGCAAAAATTTTCTTCCTTCTCAAATACATTTAAAGATTTAACTCAAAAACCCCCAGAACATTTTTATAACACATATATTTTTTCCCAATAATCTCTGTCTATACATAGGTGTAGTATATATGTGTGCGTGTATATATACGCCTATGCATGCATGTGTAATAAATATTATATGTAATGTATGCTAGAGGAATAAATGAAGAGACAAGAATTTTTAACATCTGAAAGTTGAGCAATGAGTAAGGACTTGTCTGCCAAATATTAAAATGGTATCAGGCCTAATAAAGAAGCCACCTTGGAAATCTAACAAGACTAGGTGAATGCCTCAGTCGAACACAGTCAAAAGCCTAAAAGCAGACCTAGTCTATTTAAGGATTTTATATATGCCATAGAAAACTATGGCAAAAGTGAAAACAAATTAAAGAATCTCTTGATGAGGGTGAAAGAGGAGAGTGAAAAAGCTGGCCTAAAACTCAACATTCAAAAAACTAGGATCATGACATCCGGTCCCATCATTTCATGGCAAGTAGATAGGGAAACAGTGAAATCAGTGGCAGGTCTTATTTTCTTGGGCACCAAAATCACTGCAGTGACTGCATCCACAAAGTTAAAAGATGCTTGCTCCTTGGAAGAAAAGCTTTGACAGTGTATTAAAAAGTAGAGATATCACTTTGCTGACAAAGGTCTGTCTCGTCAAAGCTATGGCTTTTCCAGTAGTCATGTACAGATGTGAGAGTTGGACCTTTAAGAAGGCTGAGTGCCAAAGAACTGATGCTTGTGAATTTTGGTGCTGGAGAAGACTCTTGAGAGTCGCTTGGACAACAAGAAGATCAAACCAGTCAATCCTAAAGGAAATCAGTCCTGAATATTCATTGGAAAGACTGATGCTGAGGCTTCGATACTTGGACCACCCGATGCAAAGAGCCAACTCATTGGAAAAGATCCTGATGCTGGGAAAGATCGAGAGCAGAAGGAGAGGGGGACGGCAGAGGATGAGATGGTTGGATAGCATCATCGACCCAGTGAACATGAGTTTGAGCAAACTCCAGGAGATAGTGAAGGACAGGGAAGCCTGGGCATGCTGCAGTCCATGGGATCACAAAGAGTCAGACACGACTGAGCAAGTAAAGAGCAACAATATAGAAAACTAAAAGGGTAAGCAGGGAAGGGAAGGGTTAGGGCATAACCCTCTCCTGTCACCTCCCAGTGTACTCCATTAGGTAAATAGAGAGAGACTAAGGAGGTCAGCATAAAACAGGAAAGCATTTCTAAAACTGGAAGAAAATAGAAGTGAATATTTATAAAATTTCTAGATGACAGGGAGCAGTTTCGAAACTTGACATTAATGAATGACAGGAAACAAAGAGTCAGTAGGGAATCTGACTACATGCAAAGACAGCATGTGGACATACCAATTAAAAAAGACTGAAAAGGCAAAGAACAGACTGAGAGACATATTTAGAACAAATAACATAGAAAAGGATTAATGGTGTTTCTCTTTCAAGATTTTTTTACGTGGACCGTTTTTAAAGGCTTTATTGAATTTGTTACAGTATGGCTTTTGTTTTATGTTTTGACTTTTTGACTACGAGGATGCTCCCCGACCAGGGATCGAACCTGCACTTGCTGCCTTGGAAGTCAGAGTCTTAACCACTGGACCACCAGGGAAGACACTATTCCCAATAGTGTCTCTCTTGATTAAGCACGTATAGAAGAAAAACATTTAAGACTCCATTTGGAAAACTGATGAGAGATAAGAGGCAAGTCACAAAGAAGAAATTCAGTGGCTAATAAAATTCAAGTGTTCGATTTAAACAACGTAACAAACAAGAAATGTAGAAGACAACACCACTTTTCACATATCAAATCAACCAAGTGTTGACGACTGGCGTTTTGCTGACTGAGGCCAGGTGGTCCAGGCACTAGGAGAAGATGCTGGAAGGAAGGTAACTGGTTCAAACATACAGAAAGCCATAAGGCAGTTTCATGTGTCAGACACAGGCATGCCCTTTGCTCCAGTAATGATACTTCTAGGATTTAGTCCTCAGGAAACAATCGGAGAGGCACACAAGAAGGGTTGCACAAAGATTCATTACATAGTTAGCAAAAATAAAGGAAATAAAACCCACTTCCATCAATCGGGGAAATAAGTACACATTGAAATAATGCAAACACTGATAATGAGGCTTAGAAATATTTTTAATTATGTGGAAAATTCTCATATGAAGTGAAAATTAGGGTTTTTAAAAATCATATACAGTATAATATCAACTAACTTTTTTAAATGCGTAAAAAAGATCAAAACTAAGCTAGAATGTTAACAACTGGTTGCCTTGAGCATTCAGACAGACATGAGGTTTTTTATTTTTCCTAATTCTTCATTTTTTTATGTACTTCACTTTTCTTTTTCCTGTACTTTTCCAAGTATCAATAACAAGAACTTATTACTTTCAAAATCATAGAAAAACAAATGCCTGGACAGGGCTGTTTAATAGTGTAGTGGGCCGAGTAACAACCCCTAAAGATGTCCTAACCCCCAAAACCTGTGAACACAATTAGCCTTACATGGCAAAAAAGGTCTGTGCAGGTGTGATTGAATTAAGCAAAGTCCTTATCAGAGGGAGGCAGGAGGGTCAGGGTCAGAGAAGGAGAGATGACTATGGAGCAGGGGCTGCGGTGATGTAGGGCCACATCCCAAGGAGATCGGGCAGCTTTTGGAAGTTAGAAGAATCAAGGGGTTGAATTCTCCCCCTAGAGCCACCAGGAGAAACGTTGTCCTGTTGACTCGTTTTAGACTTCTGATCTCTGCTGCTGCTGCTGCTGCTAAGTCATTTCAGTCGTGTCCAACTCTGTGCGACCCCACAGACAGCAGCCCACCAGGCTCCCCCATCCCTGGGATTCTCCAGGCAAGAACACTGGAGTGGATTGCCATTTCCTTCTCCAATGCATGAAAGTAGAAAGTGAAAGGGAAGTTGCTCAGTCATTTCCAACTCTTAGTGACCCTGTGGACTGCAGCCTACCAGGCTCCTTCGTCCTTGGGACTTTCCAGGCAAGAGTACTGAAGTGGGTTGCCATTGCCTTCTCCGTTCTGATCTCTAGATGTAATATTCTAAGCTTGTGTTCTTCTAATCCCCTAAGTTTGTGGTCGTTTGTCCCAGAGCCCTAGGGCTCTAACATAGACGGCCGCCTCATCTTTAGTTGCTACGCCTCTAACGGCTTGTAGTGCATTTAGTTTTGGGCTTCCTTGGTAGCAGTGGTAAAGAATTCCACTTCCTTGAATTGCAGTGGGATGTGGGTTCAATCCCTGGGTCAGGAAGATCCTCTGGAGTAGGAAATGGCAACCTGCTCCAGTATCCTAGCCTGGAGAATACCATGGACAGAGGAGCCCGGTGGGCTACAGTCCATGGAGTCCCAGAGAGTCAGACACAATTGAGAGGCTGAGCAGGCCTGCACTGACCCTTGAACCATCTGTCCACTCCCTTCTCTCAGACCCCTCTTCGGGGTGCCTACTCCCCATCAACCTTGCAGAGCACTGGCTCTGCTTTGGGGAACCGTCCTGGCCCAGAGGCAGCCCGGAGCTCCAAGAAGCAGCACCTTCACTGGGCATGGCTACTCGCAGCCTGGAGGATGGAGAATAATCCTAGATCAGGTGGAAACTGAGCCGCAGGGAGGGAGGTGACTGACTCAGTGTCAGTAAGCGACAGGCGGGCCCGGAGCCTGCCTCCAGCTCAGCAGGGGACATCAGCTAGTCTCCGCTCTGGGTCAATACTTCTGGGGTTTGGTCCACCTCCGCCACCACTTACGGTGAGGCTCAAGTGGGACAGGCAGGTAATTTTTCTCTGAAAAAAAATGTTGTTATTATTGCTTAGTCGCTAAGCTGTGTCCAACATTTTTGCCACCCCATGGACTGTAGCCCAATAGGCTCCCCTTTCCATGGGATTTCCCAGGCAAGAATACTGCAGTGGGTTGCCATTTCCTTCTCCAGGGGATCTTCCCGACCCAGGGATCCAACCCGCGTCTCCTGCATTGGCAGGCGAATTCTTTATCACTGAGCCACAAAAGAGAGTCATTGAAAGTCTTGCTTCTCACAGAAAATGAATCGCTATAAAGCCTAGTGGAAAGTTTCTGGGCTGTTTTCTGCGTACTTTTGCAACAGTGAGCTCTCGAGAAGAAGGAAGCAGTGCTGGTTAAACGTGTTGCTTGTGATCGGAAGTCCTATGGTTGAGGCTGGTCACAGGTTGGCACCAAGGTTTGCGCTGGCGACTAGGTTCTTATCAGCACACAGCTGTGCCTGTTCCGCTTCAGACAAACATTCCTGCTCTGTCTTAATCCCTCCCAAACCGTGTACACGCATGCACTACTCTCACATCTGCCAGCCATCACGTTCCCCTGCTCCAGATGTCAGGGGGAAGCACAAAACCCTCTATGTGCCTTCCTCAACCTTGCTTGCCAATTTGTCCCCTAACTTCTCACCCCAGATCTATCTCCTCTGTTTCCACACCGAAACTCGAGGCTGAGCATCCACAAGCCATCTCCAGCCACCCACAAGCCACACGTCTCTCTCCTCCTCTAAGACCTTTTCCCCTAACAAATAAAAGCAACCTCCCCACCAGTGGTTCAGCGGGTGAAGAATCAGCCTGTAATGCAGGAGACACAGGACGTGGGTTCAATCCCTGGGTCAGGAAGATCCCTTGGAGGAAAAAATGGCAACCTGCTCCAGTATTCTTGCCTGGAGAATTCCCTGGACAGGGGAGCCTGGTGGGCTACAGTCCATGGGGTCACAAAAAACATACAGCACAGAACCTCCCAATCAGCCCCAACAGGAGTGTGTGGGGCCTGTAACAAAGGCCTTCTGTTCCTCAGACGTACCAAGGTCAAGCTCATTTCCATAGGAGAGCCTTGCTGTCCCTTGTGCCTGAGAAACTTCCTCGATCTGAAGTACCTGCTCCTTCTTGTCCTCCAGGTCTCAGCCCAGGTGGCTCCCACTCAGAGGGCTCCTTCCAAGCCCACCCATCGAAAGCATTCCTCCCCCCGCCCCCTGAGTCGGGGCATGGCACTTAGCTTTGCTCGCAGGATGCATCGCTGCTTATAAGTATCATTCTCATTTCTACACCTGATGGACTGAATGATCAAAGCAGACGACACAAAACAGTCACAGGTCACAAAGGACTGGCTGGTTGTCGTGCCTTCTGCAGCCTCAGATCCAAAGGCGACCACAGAAAGTTTTCTCTGGAGACCATAACTGCTCCTAACTCTCCTCTCTGCTCTTTGATTATTTTCTTATTGAGATATAATTCACACATCACGCAATTCACCCTTTTAAGTTGTGCAGTTCAGCGTTTTTGTGAGATACTCACGAAGCTGTACAAACATCACCACTAATTCCAGAATGTAGTCATCACCCTAAGAGAGACCCCGTATGAAGGAGTCCCTCCCCCCTAACTTGCTCCCCTGCCCCTGGGGACCAATAATGTACTGTCTTTATGAAGTTACGTATTCTAGACATTTCATATGCATGGGATAATACAACATACACCCTTTTTCGTTTGGATTCTTTACCAAGCTTAATGTTTTCCAGATTCATCCAGACTATAGCATGTGTCAGTATCTCCTTCACTTTCATGACTAGTGCACCGTGGTGAGTACACCAAGGTTTAGATTATCCATCCATCAGTTGACAAGCACTTAGACTGTTTCCGCTATTTAGCTCCTATGAACTATGTTGCCATGAACATTTGCATACACTTGTTTTAACATGGACATATGTCTTCCATTCTCTTGGATATATACCTAGGAGTGGAATTGCTGGCTAGTGTGGTAACCACATGTTTAATATTTTCATGAATGTCAAATTGCTTTCCAAAGTGGCTGCATTGTTTTACAATCCCGTGAGCAATGTCCTCTCCAGGTAATGTCAACAGCCTCAATTGTTTGATTCTATGAAAGTAGAAGGACAAAGATTCTAGGTGGTGAGGTGGGATGGGCATCATAGCAATCACTGCTCCCTGTCCATTAGAGGCATTCACTCATTCAACTAATACTCACTAGTTGTCTCAACTGCACCTGTCCTGGTTGTAGGCACAAAAATCCCGGCCCTCCTGAAGTTTATATTCTATCAAAGTGAGGGAAGGGAGAGGATAAACATGGAGAAAAGTAATGCAAGGGAACTGCTTTTTTTTCTTCTTCTTTTTGGCCACGCCGTGTGGTATGTGGAACTTCCCCAACCAGGAGTCCAACACAAGCCCCCTGCAGTGGAAGTGCAAAATCTTAACCACTGGACCATCAGGGAAGTCCAGAGAATGGCTATTTTCATTAGGGTCATCAATGATGGCTTCACTGAGAAGCAAAGACGGGAAGGAACTGAGGACTGGAGCCTTGGCTCTCTGAAGAAGAGCACTGTGCGGATTGAACATCAAGGGCTGAGGGCCTGCGGCGGGAGTGTGCCTGGCATGGATGGTCACAGAACATCCAAGAGGCTGGGATGGCTGGGGTGGGTTGAGCCAGGGGGAGCAGAGTGGCAGAGGAGACCGGGAGACGGTGTGGAGGGAGACCCGGATGGTACCACCTGGTAGCCTCTGTAAGGACTTCGGATTTGTACTCTAGGATGGAGGTCATTGGACGGTTTTGACCACAGAAGAGACAGGATCTGGCTTACATTTCAAAGGCTCACCATGAGATACGAAAGAAGTGATGGATGCCCCTGGGGTTCTGCCCGAGCACCTGAAAAGATAGAGTTGCCAAACACAAAGATGGGAGAGAAAGGAATTTGACAGAGGAGATGTGGTCAGGCCACACTTGAAATGTCAATATCTGGGACTTCCCTGGAGGCCCAGTGGTTGAGGTTCTGTGGGAACCCAGGTTCCTTCCCTGGTCTGGGAACTGAGACCCCACAGCTCAGGGCGTGGACAAAAAAAAAAAGAAGAAATGTCAACATCTGAGTGAAGAAGTCGAATGGAGAGCTGGATAGAAGATTCTTGAGTGCAGGGAGATGACCAGGCTCGGGATACAAAAACGGGAGTCATCTCAGAGAGGAGGTGAGATCAACAAGAGGCTGACTCTAGAGAGAGAAGGTGCTCAGACACTGAGCTCTGCAGTCCCCCAACCTGTCCAAGCCAAGAAAATCCCCTTGACTTTTAATCACAATGAGATCCATAGGACTTCCCTGGCAGTCCAATGGTTAAGACTCACGCTTCTAACAAGTCTTAACCATGGGTTCAATCCTTGGTTGGGTGACTAAGATCCCTTGTCCCGCATGGCATGGCCAAAAATCAAAAAGGTCTCCATCAACTTCCAGTTGACTTCAATCCTCTGTCTCTGCTCACATCCTAGCCCCCTTTCCCTCCTCATCCTACCACGCTTACCTTCTCTCGACCTTTCCATTCTATTTCCTTCTTCCCCGAAAGCCTAGAACCATCTCTTCCACTCCATCAGGCAAATCCCCTGCTTCCCTTCCTTCCAGGTCCGCCTCACCCTCACCCCTTCTCCAGAGCCTTCCCTTGCTCATAACACTTTCTGGAAGGTGAGAGCAGGGGTGCATTCTCCCCATCTCTCCTGAGCACCCAGGGCGCCTCTGCTTCTCCCCCACCAGTGGCGGCCACCAGTCTGTCCATTCTGAAGGATCAGCCCCCAGAGGTCGGGAGTTATGCCTGGTGCTGGCTTCATCGTGAAGACCACGCTCCACCTTCCGCGTTGGCCTTGTGGGCCCTGAAACCCTGAGCACAGGGTTGAGTGGCTGAAACCCACGGGCTCACGACTGGGAGGAACTGCTTAGAAACAGAGCTGGTGCCTCAGCAGGACGCCTTGCTGAGCCCCCTCTTTCCTCTGCCAGCAGCTTCCTCCCTTCCCATCAACTTTCCCTGGGCGAACAGGCCCGGGCCCCGCTCACCTGAAAGCCGGAGCAAGAGGCAGAACAAAGGCAGCAGGTGCATTGTGTCTTCGCACGGCTTCAGGCGCAGCGCGTCAGGGAGAACCAGCTGCAGCCTCCTTCGCTTCCAGCCCTTCTGCTTTTGCTTACTCTCACTCTCACACTTCCTCCTTCGGCCCTTTCCCACTGGCAAATGAGATGAAAAGCGGAAGGAGGCAGGATGGGTGAAATTTCAAGGCCGTGCAAGAAGCGATCGTGAATAAGCTTTTGAGAAATACCTCCCTGGCCGGAGCCTCAACGGGTTCTCTAAAAGGAGAACTCTGCTCCTTCTCAGCCTTGAAGGTTGCAGACCCACTGGGTCTGAGCGGCTTTTACTCAGTCCTTCTCCCCTGGTGGGAAGATTGGGATAGGGGGAGCCTGGTACCCCTGGAGAAATTGTGGAGAGCCAAGAACTGATGGACACAACGGCCTACATGTGGGATTTCAAGCATAGCTGAATGCTCAGGAGCCCAGAAGCTCAGGAATTCTACTTAATCACAGTGGGGCTTGGGCCAAAGTCACAGGAGAGATTCTAGATTCCAAGCTAGACCAGAGATGGGAAGCAGAGGGTGAGGAAGTATCAAAACCCAGACAACTGGGACTTCCCTGGTGGTGCAGTGGTTAAGACTCCAAGGGGCCAAGGGTTCAATCTCTGGTTGGGAAAATAAGATCCCACGCGGCTCATGGGGCAGCAGAAAAAAATACTTTAATAAATAAATTAATTCATTTAAAAAAAAACAGAGTACCCACTAAAAGAAAAGGGCTCAAAGAGAGGAATATGTGATCAGGGAACTCCTGGTGCAGTGGGCAAGAGGGGCCTCTGTCCTGAGAACATACCAGAAACTCTTATCACTGTGCCCAGCTTACAAGGTAAGCATCTGTGAATATCGATTCTAGCCTGAATCTTCCAGAAACTTGTCAGTTATACCTTCCTGAAGAAACCAGCTCATTGTTCATAGCTATTCACCCCCAGCACCTTACCCCCTCAACACACATTTTGCAATAACTACTTCTTGCAGTGGAAATAAAGGATGTGCCCACCAGCTTCCCCCACTGACTCCCTTTCTTTCTGACAACTCTGTGTTGGCAGAGTTGTCATCCTTCCCTCCCCTTCCCGTATCAGAATCCCAGCAAGACCTGGGATGAAGCCCAGAAATTAGGAAAGGACCAGACCTTTCTCACATTTTGTTCCTGGAGCTTCCTTTGCCGTGTGCCTTACGTACCTGGTGATGTCTTGGGGAGCAAGTGTGTCCCAAGGAGATATCTGAGCCCCTCATGTCCTCAAGGAGAGATCTGAGCCCCTCATGTCCTTATCAGGAGTGACTAGGTATCAGAAGGGTTATTTGCACAGGAAAATGCAGCAGCTGATAAGCAAGGGTTTTCCAGGATGTGGCCACAATTGGCTTCTCACATTACATCCTTCCAAGTGATCAAGTCAGGTCAATGATACAGAGTGAGAACTCGGTCAGCCTTCCGTCCCTACCCTACTGCTCGGCACAGCCAACCTCGGCCTGTGACCCTGAATAGCTATCCTGAGAGACATCTGGTCTCAGCAAACAGAGACATCATTTGGCTTCCAGGGGAAATGACCAATAAGTTAAGTAAGATAGGGCACTCTGGAAAGCAACGGGCACATGCTGTGAGGGGTATGAGGTGATCTTTCCTTTCTCGGGTACAGTCAATAAGAAGCAAACAGTCTCTGAGCTGCTCCAAATTTCAGCCTGTGTCCTGACCCTCTGATCCTGGGCCTTCCTGGGTCAAAAACAGAGATTCTGCTTGGAATCAACCAAAGAGAATTCTCTGGAGACATCCCTGGTGATCCAGAGGTTAAGACACCTTCCACACTTCCAGGGAAGATGCCAATTTCTTTGTATCTTGATTGCAGTAGTGATTACATTGGTATATACATTTGTTAAAACTCTTTCCCTTATACCCTACAATGTGTGGCTTTTATTGTACATAAGTTATACCTCAGCAAAGTTTATTAAAAAGAAAGAAAGAAAGACTTCACCTTCCAATGCAGCCGGTGCAGGTTTAACCCCTGCTCAAGGAGCTAAGGTCCCACCTACCTCATGGCCATAAAACAGAAACAAAGTTATAACAAATTCAATAATGACTTTAAAAGTGACATCAAAAAAAAGAGAGAATTCTCTGAATGTCTCTAAGTGACAGCGAGTCTATTCCTCTACACAAATGCCTCTGGGGACTAGAGGAGTGTCAGGCTATTCTGGGAGCCCTGTGTCTCCAATGACCCGTTTGAGGCTTTCCTCCTGGCTTGGCCATCGACATCCGCACGAGCCTGTTACCTCGCTGGGCTCCCACACCTCCGTGTGGGCAGGAAGGGATGGGACGGGCCGTCTGAGATTCCCCTGCTCTGAAGCACCTGTGTGTGTGAGTGACTCACGTGCGCATGCACGTATGGGCACATGTGTGGTGTGTTCGTGCTTGTACCTGGGCCCGTGTGTGGGAGCTGTGTTACGAGTGTGTATTGTACTGTGTGTGCTCATGCTGTGTGTGCACAGGCGTTGTGGTTCCGTTGGTGTGTTCGACTCTCTGCAACCCCACGGACTGTAGTACTCCAGGCTCCTCTGTCCTCCACTATCTCCCAGAGTTTGCTCAAATTCACGTGCAGTGTGCAGCGTGTGTGTGTTGATACAATCGTCAGGTTGTCCTGATGACTAGGAACAGAAACTTGCTCAAGCTACCTCTCTAGGTCACATTGGGCTTACAAACTACAATCTTTTTCTGGACTCAGTCTTTTCAGGAGCTTCCCAGGTGGCACTAGTGGTAAAGAACCCACCTGCCAATGTAGAAGATCTCAGAGATACAGTTTGATCCCTGGGTCAGGAAGATCCCCTGGAGGAGGGCACGGCAACCCACTGCAGTGTTCTTGCCTGGAGAATCCCATGGGGATTGTTGCAACAGAGGGGTTGTTGCACCTGAGATCTTAGCTATGGCAGGTATGTGGGATTTAGTTCCCTGACCTAGGATCGAACCCTGGGCCCCTGGGTTGGGAGCGCAGATCCTTAGCCACTGGACCAGCAGGAAGTTTCAGGATCCTTTTAAAAAGGGCCTCCAACGTTGTATGAGCTTCAGGCCTGGGATAAATGGTCTCACCCTGGGTATCCATCCCTTGACCCCAGAGCTCTTCTCACAAAAAAGGAAGAGTCTCTTCCCCTCTCTTTGAGTCTGGACCAGACTCGGAACTTACTTTGCCCAAGAAAATGCAGCAGAAGTGATGGTGTGCCGTTTCCCAGCCCCAGCCTGCAGGAGCCTCCTGCATTTCCTTTGTTCTTACGCCTCTCTACTTCCTCCTTGAGAACACACCAGGCTAACCAGAGGATCAAGAGCCACGCTGCTCTGGCCAACAGCTCGCTGACTCCCAGACACGCAAGGGAGCCCAGCTGAGACCAGAAAGACCTCCCAGGCTAACCCGCGGCCTCACAAACTTGCTACACACCACTGAACTTCGGATAGCTCATTGCAGTGTTATTGTGATTGAAAACTAAAAGACGATCCCACGAAATCCAGATCCACCCAACAGCAGCTGCCTCATTCTCCACTCCGCAGCTTTAGCTGCCCTGTGGTTTCTGTTCACTCCAGTCCCCTCTGCCTTCTGACTTTTCCGTGCAGCTCTTCACAGATGGCCCGCTCTGCCCCTGCTATCTCAACACCTCACCTCACCTCTCCCTCTAATGTGGTTCAGATCAGAAGGGCCCTTGGACCACTAGCCATCCGTGGCTTGTGATTCAAAACTATAAGTTGCTCTAAGCTAAGAAAGCAATACAAGTTCATTTCAAGAAAATAAATTGTGAAATACAGATAAGGTTAAAAAAAAAAAAAAGGATATAATTGCCTTCATCTCATCACCCTGAGATAATCACTTTTAACTTTCAGGTTTATACTTCACCCGTCTTTTATCTCTTTATGCAGAAAAGCAAAGTTATTCCAGAAATCAGGAGGGGACACTAATGTGTGAGTTCATATCACTCACTTCTCAACAGATTTCCATCACAAACAACACCATCTCCTTTGAGAAAAAGATGTCCTATAAAACAAATATCATCAAGAAGTTTGGTTTTAGGGAATTCCCTTGCAGTCCAGCGGTTAGGACTTGGAGCTTTCACTGCCAAAAGCCTGGGTTCAATTCCTGGTCAGGGAACTAAGATCCAGCAAGATACGTGGCACAGCCAAAGGAAAAGAAAAAGGATGGCTTTAAAGCTTTGGAGGGCAGAACCAATTCATATTTCTTTTTGGTAGAAATGTCTCCAGGGACTAAAATCAAAAACTCCTCTTGGTCACATTGGACTTGCAGACTACAGTCTTCTTCAATTTGCAAAAGTAATGTGTATTCATTGTTGAAGAATAATGAAACACAGAGGAACCCAAACAGTGCATGGTAAATCAGTTCTAATGCCACCCCAGAGACAACCACTGTTAAATATAAGTATATGTTTCTATTACCAATTTTGTGTTCCTTTCTTTAGAAAAGCAGTTTATTTCAGGTTAAGTGAAAGATCACTCCTGTATGACTTTACTTCATCAATTAGTTTATTACATTTATTAGGGATTTTTAATACAGAAAAATTCCAAAAGTAAACAAAGCCAATAATGCCCACTTTGAAATAATCCCAGTTAACATTTCTTTAAAAGGCAATGCAAACAGAGTTTTTTTAAGTGTGGGAGAGACAAAAGGAAAAAGAAAATTCTCCTTTCCAACCCCGCCTCACCATGTCCAGAACCTCAAGGAAACCATTGTCAGACTCTGTTGCCTCTTTTTAAAAAAAGCTTATGCAGGGACTTTCCTGGTGGTCCAGTAGTTAAGACTCCAAGCTTCCAGTGTAGGAGGCATAGGTCTGATCCCTCGTTGGGGAATTAAGATCCCATATGTCACATGGTATGGCGAAAAAAATTTAAAAAGTAGATTTTAAAGCTTATGCATAACTAGAATATGCGTCTAAGTGAAGTACACGTAACTCATCATACAAACAAACCTCTCTGCCCCTTCGTCTTTTGCTTAATAATATAGTTTTTTCCAAACAGCACATACAGATTTTCCTCATTCTTTTATCATTTACAATATTACATTGCATGTAAATTCTAGAGTTCATTTCACCAGTCCCAACTACTGGATTATCTGCCCCTACAAGCACTACGGTGAGCAGTCCTGTACATATATCTTGGTGCACTTTTGGAAGCAAAGCCCTAGAACTGCTGAGTGGGAAAAAATTGGCATCTGTAACTTTGATCAGTTCAGTTTAGCTCAATTGCTCAGTCATGTCTGACTCTTTCTGACCCCATCAACTGCAGTACGCCAGGCCTCCCTGTCCATCACCAACTCCCGGAGCTTGCTCAAACTCATGTCCATCATGTCAGTGATGCCATCCAGCCACCTCATCCTCTGTCGTCCCCTTCTCCTCCTGCCTTCAATCATTCCCAGCATCAGAGTCTTTTCCAATGAGTCAGTTCTTCACATCAGGTGGCCAAAATACTGAAGCTTCAGCATCAGTCCTTCCAATGAATATTCAGGACTGATTTCCTTTAGGATGGACTGGTTGGATCTCCTTGCATTCCAAGGGACTCTCAAGAGTCTTCCCCAACACCACAGTTCAAAAGCATCAATTCTTCGGCACTCAGCTTTCTTTATAATCCAACTTTCACATCCATATGTGACTACTGGAAAAACCATAGCTTTGACTAGATGGACCTTTGTTGGCAGAGGAATGCCTCTGCTTTTTAATATGCTGTATGGGTTTGTCATGGCTTTTCTTTCAAAGAGCAAACATCTTTTAATTTCATGGCTGCAATCACCATCTGCAGTGTAACTCTGATAGATATTGTCAATTGTTCTCCAGAAGGCCCTAGTGTAGACTCCCACCCATGGTATATGTGTATGTGCCTGCTTCCCCAAGTCTCAGCCAATGTTGACCATAATCAAAGTTTTAGCGAAGCATTCTATATTATTTTTTTTCAGTCAGGGTTCCCCAGAAAAACAGGACTAGTAGGAGATCTATCTATAAAGACAGATTTCGTCTAAGCAATTGGCTTATGCAACAGTGGGAACCAGCAAGCCCAGCATCTGTTGGGCAGGAGCCAATGCTACAATCTTGAGACAGAACTTCTTTCTCAGGGAAAGCTCAACGTTGCTCTTAAGATCTTTCAGTTAACTGGATAAGGCAAATGTGGATTATTGAAGACTTACAAGCCACCAGTCCCAACTGCATAACTACCTGCTCCTACAAATGCTCCAATGAGTGGCCTGGTACACCTATCTTGGTGTAACTTTGCAAGCGGAAGTTGGTTGTAGATGTTAGCCACATCTAAAATATCCCTTCATAGCAATATCTAGATTAGTGTTTGATTGAATAGCAGGAACTATAGCCTCGCCATGTTGACACCTAAAACAAACATACCTACCCAAGAGAAATGAAAACATATGTCCTCACAGAAATGTGTAATAATAGATGTTCATAGCAGCATTATTTATTAGTAGCCAAAAAAAGTGGGAACATCCCAAATACCCAACAACTGATAAATGGAGAAAACCGAAATGTGGGATAGCCATATAATGGAATATTATTCTATAACAGAAAGGAATTAATTACTGCTGCATGCTAACACATCGATGGACCTCAAAAACAGGACGCTAAGTAAAAGAACCAGTCACAAAATATCACATATGGCATGTTTCCGTTTATATGAAATGCTCATAAAGCCTCTCTATCCATAACCTTTGCTCATTTTTCTATTGAGAACTTTCGAGAGCTCTTGATATTGCTAGGTGTTTAACCCTTTACCTGGCACGCGCTGTGGTGTGTCAGTCACTTCAGTCACGTCCGACTCCTTGCGACCCCCAAGACCTCAGCCCACCAGGCTCTTCTGTCCATCTTGCCAATATTTTCCCGCTGTCGTTTCTCATTTGATTTTGTTGCTTTATCTTCTAATGATCAGAGTATTTTTTTTCCTATACAATCAGATCTATCGATCTTTTTCTTTATGGCATCTGAATTTCCTGTCTTGTTACAAAAAAAAAAAAACAAGGTTGCTAAGAACCACTGTCAGAGCCACAGTAACCACTCCATTCATCTTGGTTTTCTAAATGTTCCCCTGAATCACGAAATCACAGGAAAGCAATGTATTTAGACACCATTAGCCCGGCTCCATTGAGAGGCCTCTACAGAAGTGAGAGTAGATGTCAGGCCCCGGCTTTTAGCAAAGATCGATACAAAAGCTGGAGGAAAAGCTTCGCATCTTCTGCAACATTACAAATGCCCATTTTGTCATTCAGGCCTCTTGTGTAAGGATCCATACAAGAGATTCCTCTCAGCAGCTCATGCCAAGAGAAAAAGTACTCACTGATTGAAAGGACTCAGGCATTTTTCCTGGCAATAAAGTACCACACACTCCATCTGGCTTCCCATTTCATCTTGACTGCCAGGAAATCCAGAACCAAATGGAAGCTCAGACGCAGGAGAAACCCAACCTTACTTTGGGGAATTTATGCCAGGCATGATCAGGCAGCATCGTTAACTGCCCTCTGGTATAGCGGTGTGCATGCCCACATGCTTAGTTGTGTCCGACTCTTTGTGATCCCGTGGACTGAAGCCCACCAGGCTTCTCCATCCATGGGATGGATGGGTTGCCATGTTCGCCTCCAGGGCATCTTCCCGATCCAGGGATGGAACCCATATCTCCTGTACTGGCCGGAGGGTTCCTTACCCTCTATGGTGGGTTTTGCTGTAAATCACCTCAGGTCCCTTTTGGATGTGGATGAGACACAAATAGGGACATAAACAAAATGACGAGAAGAGAGAACAAAGACACTTGTCCAAACGATGTCAACGCTAACCCAGAGGTTTCTGTCACAACCACGATTAGTTAACATTCCCATACGTGCTCCCAAAAGTGGAGGTGCCCTGGAAAACCCAGATCTGAGGCTTCTCTGAGCAGTGAAATTTGGAGCACACCCAGAGTAACTTCAGGAAAATCCTGGCAGCTATTGAGTGGAGACACTCCTTTGTGCATCTAAGATAATAGATTAGCCAGACCCCTCCCTAACATTTGGGGGACCAGGGCTAGCATACAAATGGCGGCCCATATACCATGTGTCTCGATATTTTAACAGTCTAAAGCTAGCTAAGAAAAGAATCTATCAAATCAGCATTTCCCTGATGGTTCAGTGGTTAAGAATCCACCTTACAATGCAGGGGACTCGAGTTCAATCCCTGGTAGGGGAACTAAAGATCCCACATGCCTCGGAGCTACTAAATTTGTGGGCTGCAATTACTGAGCCTGCAAGCCACAGCTAGAGAGTCTCTGTACCGCAAGGAAAGATCCCGTGAGCTGCAACTAAGACCCAGGGTAGCCAAATAAATAAACACATATTTTCTTTAAATCTATCAAATCTATGCATCTGGACTTCCCTGGTGGCCCAGTGGTTAAGACTCCATGCTTCCACTGCAGGGGAAACAGGTTAGATCCCTGATCTGGTAACGAAGGGGCTTCCCAGGTAGCACTAGAATCCACCTGCCAGTACAGGAGATGCAGATGTGGGTTCAGTCCCTGGGTTGGGAAGATCCCCTGGAGGAGGGCATGGCAACCCACTCCAGTATTCTTGCCCGGAAAATCCCATGGACAGAGCTGCCTGGCAGACTACGATCCATAGGGTCCAAAGAGTCAGACATGACTGAAGCGACTTAGCACGCATGCATGCTGGTAACTAAGATCCCACAGGCCACACACTATGGCAAAAAAAAAAGTGCATCTGACCTTCCTACCTTGACAAAAATACCTGCCTACCAACGCAGAAGCCAGATTTGAATGTATCATTCTCAGAAGTTCTGCTCCGAGACATAGCAGCCTAGTGACAGATGTCTCCCTATCCTCAGCCCGCCGTCCACAGACATTCCCCTGCCCTCCCCACTCCCGCACATTCCACACCCCAAGGCCCTCAGGAGAGTGTGTATGTGAACACCCAGCCTTCACACCCAAGCTCTGTTCACATCCCAGCAAACAGCCACCCCTTGGCCACGACTCAGACAACACTAGCAGTTAGCTTGCAGCAAACTATAGTCTATAGCGGGGACACAAGTCTTTGAGCTCCATGGACCACTTATTTCATGGGGAGGGACACAGCCAGATAAAGACCAGACATAAAGGTGGCCCTGGGTTTCAGGGGCAATCATTCAATTTCTAAACTGATCAGCTCTGAGCTCTCCCATGGTGGCCCAGAAAAAAAGTTTTCCCCCATCATCAACTGACTCCTAACATGATCATCTTCACGGAGTTGCTGTTTTCAAAAAGACCAGCCCAAGCACATCATCCCTCCCTTGCCTCCGGGCAGAATTCCACTGGATCTGAAATGCTGAACCCCATCACCCTGGACTGAGTCCTCACTGAATCAGAAAAGGTCCCAAGAAAAGGGGACTGTTTTCACAGGAGAGAAGAAGGTGATGGTAACTCTTCACCCTGGAGAGGACAAGGATAAGGGCAGAAAGAATGAGAATCTGTCCTATCTTTTAGTAAAACTGGTAGATGCAGATGGACAGACTGACCCCTCACATTCTAGAATATTCTCTCTAGGAAGCACTTCTTCCAGTTTGAGGAAGTTAGATTTGAGATGTAAATTATTAAAGCCACTGCATACAACAAACAAATGGAGTCTTTTCACCAGGGAGAAAATAAAGGAGAAGAAAGAGAAGCCGCTCAGTCGTGTCCGACTCTTTATGACCCCACGGACTATAGCCTAGCAGGCTGCTCCATCCATGGGATTTTCCAGGCAAGAGTACTGGAGTGGGTTGCCATTTCCTTCTCCAGGAGGAAATAAGAACTGAACAGAATTTGGTTCGGGAAGTGGGACTGAGGAACCGTGGTCAAAGAGCGTCCAAAGGCAACATCGTGAATGACCCCTGCTAGTGATCCAGTGCCATGGTCTGACCCAAGGAGGCCCTGTCGATCTCTACAGTTTTTCATTTTGTTTTTTTTTTTTGTATTTTTATGGTTTTATAAGTTGAGCTAAAGCTGGCATCTCCCAAGTCTTTCCAGTGACCCTGAATGCTTGCCTTTGGACAGTGGCTACTGTCCACTTTGAAACTAATGCATTTACCCAGCCATTCATTCATCGAGGATCCACTGGCTATCAGCCTCTGAGTGCATGTTTATTTATTCCCTATTGCTTATGATTTTCTTTCAGGTATTGCACCTGAATTTCCAGGTAATTCTCCCCACTACTTCCTGCAAGCACAGAAGTAGCCAGACCCTTCTTTCTCAGACTCTGTGTCCCTTTGAAATGTTATCCTCTCCAAGGCCAAGTGCATATTCTTCCCAATGTGTATATCCAGACATCCTCATTTTTTTCATTCTATAGACTTTCCCATAAGGGAGACCCCCAGACACAGGTATTCCAAGAAGCAGATGCCAAAAGGGTTAGGAAATGTTCAGGGATTTTGGACTTCCCTACTAGTCTAATGGTTAAGACTCTGAGCCTCCAACAAGGGTTTGATCCCTGGTAGGGGAAGTAAAATCCCCTATGCCTCGAAGTGTGGTCACAAAAAAAAAAAAAAAGTGCAAGGATATTATTGAGGGAAATACCTATGAGAGCAATGGGGTGGGAGAGGCAGGAAAAGCAGTCAGACTGTGATGAAGATGTCGACTTTAAAAAGATGCACAGCATGACAGTTGCGAGTTAAGTTTCATTTGGGGCAAAATGACTGCAACCCGGGAGACAGCACCCCAGCTGGCTCTGAGAGACTGCTCCAAGGAGGTAGTGGGGAAGGTCAGTATGTGTGATTTTGGTGAAGGGGGAGTTCGTGCAATTGAGCACCTATTTTACAAAAGGTATGTTTCTGCTAGTTACGAGGAGCCGATATCACCGTGAAGAGATTTAGTGCTTTCCTAGATATGAAGAGATGCGAGGACTAGGGTCTTGAAATCAAGTCCTGAAAGTATCTAAAGACCTGTTCTACCAGTTTTTCTGGAGCACATAGTGCCCCCTTCTTCACCCTGAACTCCCTTCCGGGCATCTCAAAGGTCAACAGCTGCAGCAACACCGGATTCAGTCTCCACAGAAGCAGATGTCAGATGCCCTCGCACGGGTGCATGCTAAGTCGCGCCAGTGGGGTCTGACTCTATGCGGCTCTACGGATCGTAGCCTATGTCCATAGGACTCTCCAGGCAAGAATACTGGAGTGGGTCGCCATGCCCTCCATCAGGGGATCTTCCTGACCCAGAGATTGAACCCAAGACTCTCATGTCTCCTGCACTGGCAGGTGGATTCTCGGTAAAGAATCTACCTGCAACACGGGAGACCTGGGTTCAATCCCTGGGTCAGGAAGTTCTCCTGATGGAGGGCATGGTGACCCACTCCAGTATTCTTGCCTAGTGAATCCCATGGACAGAGGAGTCTGGCGAGCTACAGCCCATGGGGTCGCAGAGTCAGACATGACTGAGTCACTGAGCCCAGCATAGCGCCACCTGGAAACCAGCAGATGCCCTTGGGAAGCACCAACTCATGGTTGACCCAGGTCTGTCCCCAGGTGAAGGAGGAAGAGCAGGAAGGTTGGGTAGACGTGTGCAAGGCTGCTCTGAAGTCTCTGGAAGTTTCTGCAAAACTGCAAGAGAGTCCAGGAGCCAAAGTTGGCTTTTAGGGAAGTCTTGCTTCTCCCAGGAACAGACCAATGACGGCCCACAGTGCGCAGCAGTGAGACCTCAGTCAGCAATGCCCTCGGGGCTGGAAGTCTGAGAGGCACATTCTCAAGGTCACCCGAGAGACTGATTAACTTGGGTTGACACAAGATTTCCTTCATCCTTTCATGCCACGTTCAGCGGTTTCACGAGGAAATCCAGAGCTTGGGGTGTGTGTGTGTGTGTGTGTGTGAACATGTGTGTGTGCGTTTAGAAGGAGCCCACTCCCACAGCCCCAGAACCTCTCAGCCCCCTCTGTTGCTCCCTTTCAGACCATCCTGGTGGGGGACAGCGGCGTGGGGAAGACCTCCCTGCTGGTTCAGTTCGACCAGGGCAAGTTCGTCCCGGGCTCCTTCTCGGCCACCGTGGGCATCGGATTCACAGTAAGCACTCTGGGCTTGGGGGCCCTGCTGGGCCTCTGACAGGGTCCCGGCGGGAGACAGGTGGACGCTCACACTGGGTCATTCAGGAGGTTTAATAAAACGGCTATTGGCCGAGGTGCAGGCAGGGGGTGGGGAAACCAGGAGGGAAGTGGCAGGGCCCTTGGGCAGTTTCAGGGCAGCCATCCCACCTGACGTCTGAAGAAAGGGAAGAGGGAACCGTCAGCAGAACCAGGAACAAAGAGGGCTGTGTACAGAGGGCTGCCCTGACCCCAATGGTGGAACACAGCCACCGTCGGAGCCCACCCGGGAGGCAGCCGGGGCAGGAAACTGGCCCCTGTCCCACACTGCTCCCCTCCTGCTCCCCGTCCACCTCCCTCTGGGGCTCCCCATGACCGAAGACAGCTAGAAGGCAAGGGAGCATCCTGACATAGATACAGGGCAAGAAGAAGCCCAGAGAGGCAAAGAGGTAGCTTAAAAATTGCGCATAAGTCCTTGGGACTTCTCTGGTGATCCAGTGTTTAAAACTTCGCCTTCACATGCAGGGGGTGCAGGTTCGATCTCTGGTCTGGGATCTAGGGTCCTGCGTGCCTTGTGCCAAGAAACCTGAACAAAACAGAAGCAATATTGTACCAAATTCTTTATGTTGCTGTTCAGTCGCCCAGTCATATCCAACTCTTCGCGACTTTATGGACTGTAGCCCACCAGGCTCCTCCGTCCGTGGGATTCTTCAGGCAGGAATACTGGCGTGGGTTGCCATTTCCTCCTCCAGGGCATCTTCCTGACCCAGGGATCAAATCTGCATCTCTTAATCTCATGCACTGGCAGGCAGGTTCTTTACCACTAGTGCCACCTGAGAAGCTCTTTATAAGACTTTAAACTATTTATAAAACTTTTTTAAATGGTCCACATTAAAAAAAAATGTTATACACATGTCCAAACTTGGCATTGTCCTGTGGATCCTAGGGCACTGGCAGGTCAAGGGTTAAAGTTCAGGTTTTCACACTCTGTCTCTCCCTGGACACACCACGGGGGAGAAGCTCAGATCGAGGAAGCATCCTCAGGTTTTGTCTATTCTTAGCGCCTCTGCAGGCCGCAGAGCGCTTCCTCTAGCCCACATCCTTATTTCTCTCCCCTTTCACTATGCCTGCCAGCGGCTGGCAGTGACCTTGAATCCTGGGGAAGCCTTTGGAAAGCTTTTTGGCCCTCTCTTGGATGGTGGCAGGGGCAAAAGGGCCTTCTTTAGGGGTCCCCAGAATCCTAGTATCTGGAGATGCGGAAGGACAAATGTCATTTCTTGGGCAGCATGGGTGTTTGTAAGGCCAGCCTCCCAGACCAAACAGAGCACCAGGCCTGGGAGGTGCTGGGACACAGCAGAATCATGCTGGCAGGACCCCCCAGAATCTGGACTTGACCACTGGGTCGCCGTGCAGAAGGCAAGGGACCATGATGGAGCAGAAATGAGAGACTGGCCAGGGTATGTGCCAGCTGAAGTTCAGCCGCAAAAACCAGCACCCAAGGCTCCTAGTGCTTCGAGCAGCGAGGCTGAGTCCAGGAGGGGCGGGGCCACACTGGCAGCCCCCAGGCTTTGGACCAGGGTGCCAGGAAGCCGACCAGGATGGGAGTACCAGGCGTCCTCCACCGCGGGCCCGCATCACCTGCCCCTCAGCATGCAGGGCGCGTGTGTGCCCACAGTCACCCTCCTCACTCACTCCATCCCTGTCCTTCCGTGTGTCAGAGGGTGAGAGGCAGAGAGGGGGTGGGGGAAACTGATTCACGCTCCTCGGAGGCTCAGGGGTGGGACCTCTAACGTTTGCCATCAGCCTGGTGAGAAAAGCGAGGCGACTTGCCAGTGTGAGAAGGAAGAAAGCGAGTGGCCAGCAGCGCACGGGCCGGGCCCGCCCTCCCTCCTGGACCTTGGCTGCGTGCTTGGCCCTGGTTTGGACCTCAGGACAAACCCACGGGTAGCTTATGCTGCGTGAGGGCCTGGGGGCCCGATTCAGGCCTGAGTCTGGGGTCTCCTGGGTCCAGTGCGTAGCCTGGGAGCAGACTGGGCATAAACCCTACCCCTCAGCCCACACTGGCCGTAGAAGGTGGGATGACAGCCCGTGACAGGGGCCACGGCGAGGACATGTGACTAACCCCGGGCCAGGCACCACGGCCCAGCTCCACACAAAGAGGCCTGCAGCATTCATTGGGAAAACACTGGTCTCCTCCACAAGCCCCCTCCCCACTCCTCTGGCTAGTGCCAGGGACTTTCCACTCGTTTCCTTCCCAGAGACGGGTCTCCTTCCAACCCTCTGCTCAGACCAGCTGGATCTCTGCCCAGCAGCTGAAGTCTCCCATGTCCTCTGACACAGGGGCTGGAGGACACGGGGGTCTCCTCCCAACATCAGTGGTCTGGGGGCCCCCAGAGAGCTGGGCTGCCGGACAGTTGATTGTCCACCTGTCGTTTGCACATTAACTTGAAACTCTGCTGACAGCTCGTTGTTGTTAAGTCGTTAAATCATGTCTGACTCTTTGTGACCCCATGGACTGCAGCACGCCATCCTCCCTATTCTTCACCATCTCCCTGAGTTTGCTCAAACTCATGTCCATTGAGTCAGTGATACCATCTGACCGTCTCATCCTCTGTTGCTCCCTTCTCCTCTTGCCCTCAATCTTTCCCAGCATCAAGATCTTTTCCAATGAGCTGGCCATGTGCAAATGTCCTGTGGCCAGCCCTGGCTGTGGTCAGAATTCCTGGTAGCTGGTGGGGGTGGGTGGGTGTCCTGTTGACCCAGCTCATTAGGCTGAGTGGAGCCTGGGCAGCAGGAGAGAGGAGGAGTCCTTGACCTTCACTTTAAAGGAGACAGAGGTGGGGAATTCCCTGGTGGTCCAGTGGTTGGATTCTGTGCTTCCACTGTGGGAGACATGAGTTCAATCCCCGGTTGGAGAAATAAGATCCCACTTGCTGCATGGCCAAAAAAAAGTTAGTAATAATAACAATAAATACAGGAGACAGAGGTGAGTGGGGAGACCACGGGGATCTGCCCGCAGGCCTCCTCTAGAACCTCTGAGCTCATTGCTTCTGGAAGTGGGACCTGCCCAGGTCCTAGGTAGATGGCTCTCAAAGCAAGGTCTTTGCCAACTCCTCTGTCATCATCTGCACCCAACTGGTGGCATAGTCCTGTGGATGAGTTTACTGGGGTGTGAACACCCACAGGGTTCACACAGCAGTCTCCCCAGCCGGCTCCCTCCCCCTCAGTCAGGTCCTCCTGGCTATGTCTTGTCTCAGTGTCCCCTAAACTCTCCAGTCTTGCCTGAACACAACTGTAACATTCATCTTTCTAAAGCCTCATCCCTGGTCCCCACCACCTAGTACCATCAGTGGCTCATCTACTGCCTTCCAATAAAGTTGGAATCCGTCCTGTGCCTGCCAAGGTCTGGCGCGTTCAGTCGAGTGGTTTCCAAACACGCAGGTAATGCACATAGAAACCTCCAGTTTGCCTGCAGTCATGGATCCCAAGCTCACCCACGCGCACGTGGGGACCGGCGGTCAGGCACCTCAGACTCTGATGTAGGTGTTCTCCCAGCTCTGCGGGTTTCTTGCCGCCCCCTCCGCTCTCTCCCCCATCTCCTGAGTGCCCTCCTCTGAACAACCATGAGGCTTCACACAGCAGCATCACTTCCGTACTGGGAGGTTGTGTCAGGGTGTGGGGTGTGACTTGTGTACCGGAGGAGGTCAGGGAGATTGGTTAGGGGTAAAGTGTGGGGTGTGTGCCTTCTGGACTTGGGGGTGATGAGAGGGGCTGGGGTCACTGAGAGACACTGTATTCAGAGGGTTATCTCTACCTCTAGGGAAGGTGGGAGATGTGGGGGTCAGTGAGGAGGGTGTCTGTGCAGTGATGTAGCATGCATGTTGGGAAGTGGTGTTGAGTCCGGTCTGTGACCGTGAAGTGGTGACACGTGTTTGAGGGATGTGAGATGTGTGTGTTTGCAGAGGGGGTGAGGCATTGTGTGTCTATGGTCTGATATGAAGGGCACCCGTGCTCACTGATAAAAGCGGTGCATGCGGAATGATTTGAGGTGCTTATGTGACTTGACTTGAGGTGTGCATGATGTGAGCAGTGTGTGTTTCTGTGGCCTGGGTGGTGTGTATGATTTGAGGTGTGTGTGTGAGGTGTGTGCATGATGTAAGATGTGTATTTGTGGTGTGAGCAATTGTGTATCTGTGGTGTGAGCTGTCTGCTGTCTGTGATGGGGTGTGAGGTATGTGTGTGCCTGGGTGTGACGTGTCTCTGTGTGTGTGTCACATGAGGTGTGTGTGTCTGTCATATGAGGTGTGCACATGTCTGGGTGTGAGGTGTCTCTCATGGGGTGTGATGTGTCTCTGTGTGTGTGTCTCTGTGTGTGTGTGTCTGTAGGTGTGTGTGTCTGACATATGAGGCGTGTGCGTGTCTGGGTGTGACGTGTCTCTGTGTGTGTCACATGAGGTGTGTGTGTCTGTCATATGAGGCATGTGCGTGTCTGGGTGTGAGGTGTTTCTGATGGGGTATGACGTGTCTGTGTGTCTGTCATGTGAGGTGTATGTGTGTGTGTCTGTCATATGAGATGTGCACATGTCTGGGTGTGAGGTGTCTCTGATGGGGTGTGACGTGCCTCTGTGTGTGTGTCTGTGTGTGTGTCACGTGAGGTGTGTGTGTCCATCATATGAGGTGTGTGCGTGTCTGGGTGTGAGGTCGTCTCTGATGGGGTGTGATGTGTCTCTGTGTGTGTGTCTGTGTGTGTGTGTATCTGTAGGTGTGTGTGTCTGTCATATGAGGTGTGTGCATGGCTGGGTGTGAGGTCGTCTCTGATGGGGTGGGGTGTGATGTGTCTCTGTGTGTGTGTCTCTGTGTGTGTGTGTCTGTAGGTGTGTGTGTCTGTCATATGAGGCGTGCACATGTCTGGGTGTGAGGTGTCTCTGATGGGGTGTGACGTGTCTCTGTGTGTGTGTCACGTGAGGTGTGTGTGTCCATCATATGAGGTGTGTGCGTGTCTGGGTGTGAGGTCGCCTCTGATGGGGTGTGACGTGTCTCTGTGTGTGTGTGTCTCTGTGTGTGTGTGTCTGTAGGTGTGTGTGTCTGTCATATGAGACGTGCACATGTCTGGGTGTGAGGTGTCTCTGATGGGGCGTGACGTGTCTCTGTGTGTGTGTCACGTGAGGTGTGTGTGTCCGTCACATGAGGTGTGTGCGTGTCTGGGTGTGAGGTGTCTCTGATGGGGTGTGACGTGTCTGTGTGTGTGTGTCATGCGAGGTGTATGTGTGTGTGTCTGTGGTAAGGTGCTAGGAGTGGGTGGGGTGACGTGTGCCCGGTGTGAGCACTCGGGGAGATGAAGGCTGCCCCAGCGTGTACACAACACTAGAGAGGCCGTCAGGAAGGCTGGACTCCCCAGAGGCTGCGTCCTCCGTCCGCTCTCTCCGCCACCCCTCCTGTCTAAAGACACTCCCCATCTCTGAGTGGGCTGTGCAGCCTCCCTTTGGGGCAACACTTGCCACCCTGGCACCTCCCAGCTCTGAACATCCCTGACCCCCTCTCACTTCTGCCTCCCTGGAGGCTGCCCTTGAACACCCCACCTGACGCTGCAGTGTCCCAGAGGACAGCATGTGACATACTGTGCACACAACACCGCCCACAGGCCCCAGACCCGGCAGGCCAGACAGACACAGCCCAGAGGAGTCCAGCCGGGCCTCTCTGCCATGTTAGTGGGCTTCATGCCCCACTGCTACCAACCTGCCCACAGTGGAGATGCAGCCACACAGCGCTTGTATTTCTCCACCATTTCCAGAGCATTCACACCAATGGGCAACTTTCTCCATCCCAAACCTGCCACAGGACCAAGACGGTCTTGCGGAAGCCGACACAAACCACAGCTGGAGGCCAGAAATCAAGGCATAGGCAGGGCCACACTCCCTCTGAAGACTCAAGGGAAGGCCCCTCCTCGCCTCTCCCAGCCTCTGGCAGCTCCTGGAAGCTCTTGGCATTCCTTCACTCGTAGCTGTAACGCTCCCAGCTCTACATCTGTCTCCACACGGCCATTTTCTCCCTGCGTCCTCTTCTTGAAAGGATACCATTCACGTTGGATTGAGGTCCCACCTCCTCCTCCCTAGACAGTGTATTAAAAAACAGGGACATGACTTTGCCTACAAAGGTCCATTTAGTCAAAGCTATGGTTTTTCCAGTAGTCATGTATGGATATGAGAGTTGGACCATAAAGAAGGCTGAGCACTGAAGAACTGATGCTTTTGAACTGTGGTGTTGGAGAAGACTCTTGAGAGTCCCTTGGACTACAAGGAGAGCAAACCAATCCATCCTAAAGGAAATCAACCCTGAATATTCATTGGAAGGACTGATGCTGAAGCTGAAGCTCCAATACTTTGGCCACCTGATGCAAAGAACTGAATCATCAGAAAAGACCCTGATGCTAGGAGGGATTGAGGGCAGGAGGAGAAGGGGATGACAGAGGATGAGATAACTGGATGGCATCACCAACTCAATGGACATGAGTTTGAGCAAACTCCGGGTGATAGTGAAAGATAAAGAAGACTGGCATGCTGCAGTCCACAGGGTTGCAAAGAATCGGACACGACTTAGCAACCAAACAATAACCTCTCCTCTAAGACCTCATCTTAAATAATTATACCCGCAATGACCCTACTTCCAAATAAGGTCACATTCTGAGTTGTTAGAGCTTAGGACTTGAGCTTCTCTCTGGGAAGGGGGGAACCACAATGCAACCCACATCAGCCTGGTTGGCAGAGGAAAGCCAAAGAGGACCAGACCACATCCCCTCTCTCCTTCCCCCTCAGTCATCATCCTCTTGGGCTAAAACCCTGCAGGGTTCCTGTGTGAGCCCTCAGGACACTGAACGGACTGGGGCGTTATTTGAGACCAAAGCCTGCGACGCCCAAATAGCAGGCAAGAGGGCACATAGGCAGGGCTCTGTGTCCTCCCTGCTCGCGTCCCTCCCGATGTGGCATGAGGTTGTGGCACACCCACTTCCAGAAAACAGCTCCTGGGACTTCCCTGGTGGTGCAGCGGTTAAGACTCCGCGCTTCTAAAGCAAGGTGGGTGGGTTTGATCCCTGGTCAGGGAACTAAGATCCCACATGCTGCACTTTGAGGCCAAATAAATAAATAAATAAAAACAGTGCTCCATGGAAAATAGCTCCAAGTGATGCCTAAAGTTACAGGGCAGGAGGCAGGTGTACACATACAGTTCCCACGAGGCTTATGGTCGCCCGTAAGCCAGGCCTGCCCCTTGTCCCCCACCCCCAATACCTCATTAAAGAGGTGCAGGGCCCCTGCCCCTCTACGTGCCCCTCACCCAGTCCCTCTGTAAAGTACACACCCTGTTCCATGGGAACCTGACTGCACTTATGTAGGATTTGGGATCAGGTAATTGAATGGTGGGATGGCATCACCGACTCGAGGGACATGAGTTTGAGTAAGCTCCGGGAGTTGGTGATGGACAGGGAAGCCTGGCGTGCTGCAGTCCATGGGGTTGCAATGAGTCGGACACAACTGAGCGACTGAACTGAATTGAATTGAATGGTTAGCCCAGGCCAGGGCCCCTGAACTTTGCTCTGGACCACCCCTGGACACACTCTTAGTCTCTGTCAACGAAAGCAGGAGGATTCCTGGGAGGTCCTGGAGACTCAGCTCAAACTGATTCACAACTTTATGAATTCATTTGGTACCAGGCTTTAAGACCTACTAGGTGCCAGAGGGGAGGGCCACACGTGGATAAGGCTAGTCCTGCCTCGAGGAGCACCTGGATTGGGAAGTGGGCCGGGAAGCCCGCCTGGGAAAGCTCTCCCGGTAGGGGACACTCTGGGCACAGCCCAAGAGGTCAGGGGGGAACAGGGGAAGTGTCAAAGTCCAAGCACCGGCCGGGGGCCCAAGCAAGTGTGCTGCATAGTGAGTACCCATCGGTCGGTAAACACAATTACATTCGGATGACGTCGAGCTAGGGCCCCCTAGCAAAAGCGAAACTGCCTGCAAGCTGCGCTCAGAACGCAGGCGTGCTCTCGAACCCCGCGCCGCGCGGCCCAGGGGCGTTTCCACTCTCCCCGGACCCCGCCCCCAGTCCCCCCACCCCAGCCACCTGTGGACCGCAGGCCGGATGGAGCTCGGGCGTCGCCTGCCGGCCGCGCTGGGCAGCCGCAACCCGGGCGCTAGCCCGCGGGTCCCAGTGATGCCAGACCTTCCCCAGAAGGCGGGGTCCCCAGGGACAGCTCCCCGTGGAACCCTAAACCTGGCAGCTGGCGGCCCTGGGGAGCTGTCCTCGGCTGGATTTGGCCTACGCCCTCCGATCGGTGCGGCTCTAGGAGCCTGCCTGCCCCCTTGAGAGCTGACTCTGCGGTCCTGCGCGCCCCCGCGGGACAGCCAGCTCCCCGCCAGCGTCGTTCAGGTGGCGGAACGGAGGGAGGAGCCTGTCGGGGTCCCGGCCTGGGGCGGTGGAGGGGAGAAGGAGCGGGCGGAGCTTCAAGCGGGGCGTTTCCTGCCTGTCCCTCGGCCGCCGCGGGCCCCAGCTCACCTCTGGTCCAGGGACATGACGGGCACGCCTGGCACCGCGGCCACCCGGGATGGCGAGGCCCCCGAGCGCTCCCCACCCTGCGGGCCGAGCCACGATCTCACGGGCAAGGTGGGTGGGCCCCGCGCCCAGCGCTAGGGACTACAGTGCCGGCTCTGGGGTGGGGTGGGGGGCCGGGGGCCGCCCTTCCCCCCCGGCCCCAGCCCCTCTCTGGCTGCGGCTGCGCTGGACTCATCGCATCCCCGCCCCCCCCACCCCCGACAGCCAGGTCTTCCCAGAGTAAGCGGGGGAGGGTCGAGACAGCCCCCGGGCCCATGCCAACGTCCAGGGATCTGGGAGAGAAGAGAGGTGCGTAGGAAGTACTGAGTGACTCCCCACCCCCTGAGGACCCCAGCCCCTTTTCCCTCTGCCTCACTTCGGCCAGTGCGAGCCCCGGGAACCCCGGGCTTCTCGCTAGCCCCTGAGCCCACAACTCAGCGCTTGTGCGCTGGGAAAGACACTCGGAAGGGGCTCCCCCTGACGGCGGGGAAACTTGCGCTTTATTGCCCTTCTCCCAGGGTGGACTAGGAGCCCAGCTGCCCTCAGGTGCGACCTCTTCCCCCTCCCAGCCCTGCAGCCAGCTGCGCACACCTTCTGGGCGGATGTTGCTAGCCAGAACAGTAGACTCACCTGGGAATTTTTTAGACCCTGAGAATGATGGGAGCAGTTAGGCACTAGTATCCCACCTGGGAGAGTTTAAGTCAGCTCTCTGGGCCTGGTTCCCGCTGCGGGTGGCCCTGGTCGAAGGAGGTGGGGTTGCTGGTGGACACTGAGCAGTCTGCCCTTCCTCTGCACCCTGGGAGCAGACAGGAACCGGGATCTCTGAAAGAGGGAGCCCAGAGCTTCCACTCTTCCTCCCTAGGGTAGGGTCGGGGAGAGACGATGAGGGGGCCGGCTTGTCTCCTGCAGCACGACCTTGAAGGAGACCTGCCTTTCTGGGTGCCTTGCTTTCCTCCCTCCACCGCCCTCCCCCCCTTCTTTCAGGGGAAGCTAGTCTGCAAGTCACCCGCCCAGAGCCGTTGTTGAGATAGGCGCCCCAGTGTGGGCTGCAGGCAGGAAATGGGCCCCCAGTGTGTGCAGGGGAGGGGGAGCCACTGAGAACCAGTCCTGGGCCATGGGGCACTGCCTGACCTCCTTGCTTGACAAGCCAGCTGGGTGTTTGCCTAGGAGGTGGCGAGGCTGGGCAACTGTTTGTGTTTGGTGGACTTGCCTGGCTGGGTGGGTGGCTGGCATCGCTTACTCAAGGCAGCTGTGATCTCTTAAGTACACAGCTGCTTGCCTTCCCTCCCTCTCTCCCTCCTGCCCCATCGGGTACTAGTACCCAGGAACCAGGGAGCCATGCAGGCTCCAGAGAGCTCCCCAGCCCCCAGCCCACCATCTGTCCAAGAAATCATCCATCCTTCCTTCTAACCCTGTGGGAACTGCCACAGAAAGGTTAAGGGATCTTCCCAAAGTCCCCCAGTCACCCATGTACAAGCCAGGACCCCAGTTTTCATGCACCTTTTGCTCAACTGGCCATCTAATCCCATACCCATGGTCACAGCAGGAAAGCCTTTGGGCTCCATGGTCAAGGTCAAGGCCCCCCAAAGAACTCAAACCTTAGTCCCTGCTCCACTCATTAAGCATCTCTTCAGCCAGTTGGAAAAAATTTCAGCTTTAGGTCTCAACCCCTGTTCTCTGAGTTTGAGGAGTGTCAGGACAGAGGGATCCCCTCCCTGGCCCCACCCTACCCCATCCCCAGAGCAGAGGAGCAGAGACTGGCCAGACAGTAAAGGGACAGACACACGTCCACACACACTCTCTCCCACCCCACCCCTGCCCCCCCATGCCAGTTTGCAAGCCATTTGTCCCACTTGGGAGGTTACTGCGGAAAGCATTTCAGGCTAAATGTCTCTCTGCTTTAGTATAAATTTGAGCCTTCCCTAATTCACGCAAGGCTTTTACAAACATAAGATGTCATTAGGAACTTCCAAATAAAGGTGACCAAAAATAAAACACCGGAACACGAGCAATTTTAGAATATGCCTTGGCAACTGACAGAGGCCTACCCGCCTCAGATCCTGATACCCTCCCTTGGGTGGGAATCCCTGGCTGAATTATTAATGCTTCTCTTTCTGGCATGGTGGCACGCAGGTGTGGAACACACAGCAAAGGATGGGATCCCAGCGTGGCGTGGTAGGGGGCGAAGGGGGCCAGAATCTAGACGCATGAAAAGTGGTTGTTCTCGGGGCCACAGAGCACATTTGGGGGCCTCTTGGTTCTGGGGTCTCAACTCGGCCAGAAGCCAGATGAGGACAAGAGGGTCCGAGAGAGCAGCTGGGAGGCCAGCAGCAGCCCGGGAGAGTGGAAGAGAGCAGGAGGCAGCAGGCTTTCCAGAAGCAGGTGCCCACTCAGGGCTCAGCATCCTTTCCCGGCCCTCCCTGGGAGCCCAGAGTCTTGCCCCAGCGCCCCATTAACTGCCTCTGCCCCCATCTCCTAGGTGATGCTTCTGGGAGACTCGGGCGTCGGCAAAACCTGTCTCCTCATCCGATTCAGAGACGGGGCCTTCCTGTCCGGGACCTTCATAGCCACCGTCGGCATAGACTTCAGGGTGAGGTGGCTGCAGGCTCCTCCTCCCAGCGGTGAACCAGGGGTCACAGCTTCAGGCACGGGGGGACTGTCCTCTGCTCCCTGAGCTGACCCCTCAGGTCTGCAGTGGTTCACCCTAGAGGTGGCCAGCTTAGAGGAGTCTGGGCTTGCGGGGATCCCTACCCCCCTACAGAATGAGAAATGAGAGATCTTAAAATCCTGCCCCTGAGCAGAGCAGACACACCCCCATGGTGTTAGCCGGCCTCTCGGGCAAGACGTGAGGTCAGCCGGTCTTTCTGGAGCTCAGGGCAGCACCGCAGGGCACGAGGTTGAGGAGCTGGACTGGTCCTATGGAGAGAGAGCAGCAGCCAGCAGCGCACCCCCTCACCGGGATGAACCCATCTTGGGTTGGCATCAACAGATTGGCATCGGGGTTGCCGAGCACTCTGAGCACCGCACGGCCCCAGGGGCCAGGAGGGCTCAGGCCTAACCCTGGCAGCGGGGCTCTCAGAGGCCGGGTGCCTCCTCCCAGTAGAAGGGGAAGCTTCACCTAGCGGTAGAACCAGTGGGCGACCAGGGCAAAGACAGCCCTGCAGATCCGTCCGCTGAGGTCTCCGAGATGCTGGTGGGCACCTCATCTCAAAGAGCTACTTTGCAGCGCTGAGAGTGAGCCCCAGGAGAGGCAGACAGAAACAGGGAAGAGGCAAGACCCCCCGCCCCCACCCCAGGGCTCGGCCTGTGTGTCCTGCTGAGCCCTGGGGGGTGGGGGCAGGCACGTTCTCAGGCTCCCTCGCCTTGGTGTGTTGTGAAAAGGAGAGACGGTGTCCACAGAAGACAGGACTCTGAAGTCGGGCTGCCTGGGGACAGAGTCCCCCTGCCCTGATGGGGCGATCTGACTGGAGACATCTCCGGGGCTCATCAGACACCCTGGTACCCTGGGGGAGCGGCCAGACAGGGTGCCGGCTGTTGTGCAGGATTCAGCAGGATGCAGAAGCCAAGCCGCCTCCCCCGCCCCCTGCACCCACCTCTCCGTCTGCCCTTCTCTCTTTCAGAACAAAGTGGTGACTGTGGATGGTGTGAGAGTGAAGCTGCAGGTGAGACCAGCGGCTGCGAGGGCTGGGGTGGAGGGGGCGGCGGCTCAAGGATAGGGGTGCCTGCCCAGGCTCTTCACCCACCCACAGGAGGCCTGCAGCCCTGCCCTCAGCCTGGGGTAATTTCCTGTGGGGCCCAGGAGAGGAAACGGCTTTTGTTTGTTTGATGTCTGCAGAGAAAGCCGTTCCCAGGCCCCTCTCTTCTGTCACAGGCGGCAGCTCCAAGTGCCTTCAGACAAGCTCAGGCTTGCTGCAAATCCTCCCCAGTGTCACGGGCCTCACATGCTCTAGGAGGCTAGACACCCCTAATCCCTGGACGTCACCACTCAGGGCAACAGCATCAGATGAGAACAGAACTCATTAACTCGTTAACTGCCACCATCTGGCAGGTCACCAGGCGCTCACAGGTCCCTGAGAAACCAAAGAACGAAACCTCTCACCTCCCGCCCCTCATACCACAGCAAGGGTTTTGTCTGCTGAGCACAGAGCTTTCCCGCTTCTGACTGTCTGTCCTTCCCTCCCTAGATCTGGGACACGGCAGGGCAGGAGCGGTTCCGCAGTGTCACGCATGCTTACTACCGAGACGCCCAGGGTAAGGGCCTCCGGCACGGCGCCATTCCCCAGCCCGCCTGTAACAGTCACCCTTCTGCCCCAAGTCCCTCCGCCCCGTATGACCTCTCTCTCCCCCTCCAGCCTTGCTCCTGCTGTACGACATCACCAACAAATCTTCCTTCGACAATATCCGGGTAGGTTCTCCCTACCTAGCACTCGCCACTCTCGGGACCCAGCAGGGCAGGACCACTTCCTGCTTGTGGGAATGGGTGGAGCCTGGAATACTGCTGCCTCACTAAAAACCCGAGCTGTGACTCAGAAGTAATAAACTCCTCGTGGGCAGCTGATTGCCATGTGGGCATGAAGGCCAAGCAGGCTGTGTGCCACTTGCTTACCCCTGCCTGTGATTCATAAGTGCACTTCATGACAGAACGTTCAGAAAGTCCCCAACTCCACCCTGGACAAGAACTCAAGGGAAGAGCCCAGGCAGAAAACGTCTACCATATATGCAGCCCAAGTTTCTAGAAAGTGACTCAGGCAGACAAAATGAGTGGCTCTGTCTTCACAAGCAAACTATCCAGTAGTCGAGGCAATAATTCAATAAATATAAGCACTGACTCTGTGCACAAGCGCGGTGAAGGTTGCATATGCTCCCCGACCTCAAGAGGTTGGCAAGCAAACCGGGGAAACCAGACATATAGAGATAAAACAGCTTACCAACTGGATGGAACCCATGGCATCCCTACTGCCTCCCCCAGCCCCACAGGCATGGCAGACATCTCTAATCGATCACAGTATTTTTGATCACCGAGCCCTTACATGGCCTTAGAACCCTCTACGGGGCATTCAGGGAGAGTGCTGGTGACTAGGGCCGATCTAGAACATAAAGCTTGTGCCTCCTCTATCTTCCATAGAACTGAGAGTTACACTGAAAGGGGTTTAGAGCTATTCAGGACTGGAGAGAGGCCCGAGCAAAGACGCAGGAGAGAGAAGGCCCAGGCTATCGTGTTCAGTGATCGAGGGCAGTGAGTAGCCCAGGAGGATCCAGAGGGGAGAAGCAGGGAAGGCCGGGGAAAGGAGGAGAATGGCTGGGGCTCAGCACGCCCTCTCCCACAGGCTTGGCTCACTGAGATCCACGAGTACGCCCAGAGGGATGTGGTGATCATGCTTCTGGGCAACAAGGTGAGTGGCTCCAGGGCAGGGTCGGCCCATCCTCCCCTACAGCCACCAGAGTAATTGCTGGACATCCTGCCAGCAAAGAACCCTTTCCAGCCTCCAGTTCAGAGGTCAGACCTGTCTGCAAGCTTCTGCCCATCTCATCTGCCCTCTTAAAGCTTTGGAATTGGCCCTATGCAGGGAAAGGTCAGGCTGTTTCCTGAGAAGTCCAGGAATGCCCAGCTACTCTGTTAGATCCTAGGGACTAGGTACATGGATGAAGATCTGAGATGGGAGAGGGTTAACCTCAACTACCGCTATCCCTTCAAGGCTGGTCACCACCCCTTTGCGAAGCGGAGTTACCCACCATCTCCCTAAGTTGGGGTGAGATCCCCCTGCTGGGAGCTAAGAACCTGAGGAGGGAGTCCTGGCCCCGGGTGGATGAGACCACCTGCAGTCCTGCAGGCCACCAGCAGAGGGCGGGAGGTCCTGCTCCCAGGGCAGAGAGAGGGGCCAGTTTGGGGGTCAAGGCGTCCTTCCCCCAGAGTGACCCACCTGGGCTTGACAGGCAGATGTGAGCAGTGAAAGGGTGATCCGCTCAGAGGACGGAGAGATGCTGGCCAGGGTAAGTGACCGGCCCGGGGGTGGGAGGGGAGGGATGGGGGCAGCCCGAGACTGGCCATGGAGCACGCTCTCCCCCTGGCAGGAGTATGGAGTTCCCTTCATGGAGACCAGCGCCAAGACGGGCATGAATGTGGAGCTAGCCTTTCTGGCCATTGCCAAGTGAGTGCTGAGCTGGGAAGGGAGCGTGCAGGGCAGGGTGGCGCCATCTGGGACCCAGTGCTGCCTGGCCCCTCGCCCAGTCCCAGGGCCCATCTACAGCCTGCAATCGGAGGCCGTGGGACTGGGGCAAGGCTCAGCTCCCCACCAACTGCCCAGCCCACTTCTCCTTCTTCTTCAAGGGAGCTGAAATACAGGGCCAGGCGGCAGGCTGATGAACCCAGCTTCCAGATCCGAGACTACGTGGAGTCCCAGAAGAAGCGGCCCAGCTGCTGCTCCTTCCTGTGAATCCCAAGGGTCTGAGAAGAAGCTCCAGAGGCCCCCGAGGATGCAGCCGTCCTCCCTCACCGCCCCCCCCCCACCCCAGACCTGGCTTCTTCTGAGCGGCTGAGCCAGCAGGGAGAGAGTTGGGGGACCCACTGCACAACCCCTCAGGACTCCTGCCCCTCCCCTAGCTCCTGGAGCTTCCCTGCGTCCACAGGGGAGGGCAAAATATTTATCTTTCATTTTAATGATACATAACTTAATCAAAAGAGCACCAGAAAAACCGAGCCAGAGAGCTGGTGGTGGTCCTTTGGCCTTCTAGTACTAGGACTTAGGAGCCTGGGCCTCCTTCCTGACCACCATGAGGGTGATATTGCTCCAGCTCAGCACCAGGGGGCACTGATGCACTTCTGGGGCATAAGGGCAAGTAGTGACACCACCCCCCCACCCCCACCCCAATCCTTCAGCTGGCAAGCAGCTGAGCAAACCCAGGCCTTCATTTCCTCCAGCTCCCCAGAGAGCAATCTTCCCCAATAAAACACAGCCCTTGTGCTGGGAGTCAGACCAAAGCCTCTGGAAGATAAGAGATGTGGAGATTAGGCCAGGGACCTGGCTCTCTGTGGGGAGATCGGAGAGGAGTAGCAGAGATTAGGTCTATCTGTTTGGCTACCTCTGGGCTCACTGGCCCCCCTTCTGGGAGGTGTACCCCTTTTCCTCCAGCCCACAAATACATGAAAGCACCTGGAAACACCTGGTTCCTGTTCTCTGAACCTCAGATCCCAGAGGAGCCTCTCCTCCCTGAATCCCTGGCTTTATCTTTCTACCTTTCCATCTGTGTCTCCAGACACCTAAGGTTATAGACAGGAAAAGGTTATTCTGGTCCCAACCCTTTGGCAGGTATGCAGCCCACAGGCTACTTCTTCAAGCAGCTCTAGCGCTTCTGCTGGACAAAAGAGCCCAATAAAGAGAAAGCAGAGAAAACTCTGATCCTGGCGTAGGCAGGAGGCAGAAGTGAGCAAACCTCAGGCCATTGTGTAACCTCCAAACCCAAGTGCTGCCTCATCCCTGACCTCCCTCATTCCTTTTCTTCTCAGACAGACAGACCAACTGACTGACCTTAGAGCCCAAACTGCTTTATCTCCCTTCTCTCTGACCCTGGTTAGGGAGTGAGAGGTCATCCATTTCCGGGTAAATCAATGCATTGTATGCAAAACAATGTCTCTCTGGTAAGATCTGGGTGGGGAAAGGGCCCACAAGGAGTTTCTGTGTAGCCAAGGTCACAGGTCTTCCCGAGCCCTGACCTCAGCCCTGGGAAGAGGTCAGGAGCTGTGCAGATTGATCTAGAGACACCTTTACTCCAGCTCTGTACACCAGGGGCCGGGAGAGGGGTATGTAAGGTATGTACTGCCCATTTCTCAGGCTGCTGCATTTGCTTTCAAAGCAGAAATCTTGCTCTTGGAGCAGAGTCAGCAGCTCCAACTCAGGCCGATAAGGAAGCTCTGCAGGCAGAGCAGGGAGGAGCCTGACCTTGCAGGGTTCTTCTGGGGCCCAAGGCAGGTTGCAGGCGATCCAGTCACATGGGCTGCTCTGGGCCTCTAGCATTTGTGTTTTTCAGCATTAAATGGCAGTATTTTGGAAAGTACACCCTGTCCACTGTTTCTTTGAGGTGGACATGATGCGGGGGTGGGGGGAGGGCGGCGGCAGTTCATGTTGAAAGGATCGTTATTGTTTGTCACTGACTGCCAAAATCATTTGATCCTCATCCTTAAATGCCCACCCCCCACCAAACTGGTCACCTCACCCTTAACAGACTGCCCCCAGCCTCTGTGACCAGCCTCTCATCTGAAAGTAGGAGCTGAAAGAAGGTTTATTATCTCACGGTCCTAATCATTTTACTTTCTCTGTTGAAAACGTCAGGGCTCCTTTTCCCCAGAGATCGGCCCCCTGACTGTGACCTGCCTCTCCCCTGCCCCACCTCCCTAGCCAAAGGCTGACGCCGATACACAGTTGCCCCTGGGTGGCCTGTCTTCGCTGCGCAGTCCCATTGAAGCCTTGGGCGCTCTGCTGGACCTTCACAGTGTCCCAGCGAAGATCGGAGCCCGCACCCCTACTAGCAGGCCCTGCACTAAGCGCCCCACAAACTGGAAAATATTGTTATTCGAACTACTCTCTTGGGTCCGAGGTGGGCCTGGACCACAGTAAAACTGCGGGGACCACGCAGCCCCGGAGCCGGATTGCTTTTCCTAGCAACAGTCGCCCCCACCCTCACCCCCCAACTGGAGATGCACAGTTTGGCTGAAGGCTGTTAAAGCCTCAAGGTCCTTTACCCGAGGGTTGGCGCGCTCAATCCCTGATGCAGGTGGTGGTGGTGGTGGCGGACGGAGTAAGGGGGGTGGAATCAGAACCGATCTTGCGAGCCACCCAGCCCGGTACCAGGAACCCGCCCCGCACCCAGCGCCCCTCCCCGGGCCTGCACTCCGGACACTCAGTAACAAACACTTCCACTTCCTGAGCGCTCTTTCTTCTCCCGCCGCGGGGCGCCGAGCGGAGCCCGGAGCCCCGCCCCCGGGTGCTCCCATTGGTCAGGGTCCTTCACCCTGCCTGAGCGCCTCCGTGAGAGGCCTCTGATTGGCCCGCGGCGGTCCACACCCTCCGCGCGGCCCCGCCCCCGGGGTATGCGGCTCGGGCGGTTTCTGGAACGCTCAGTCGCCGCGCGGGGCGGGGATCGGTGTTTGATTCCCGGCTTCGGCTCCTCGCTGTTCGCCGCCGCGGCTCCCGGCACACCTGCTCGCTTCTTGGCCCGTCCGGCGTCGCCGGGCTGCCCTGCCGCTCTCGCCCTCGCTTCCCGGCCCGCAGGGTGGGACGCGGAGCTGGACCGGCCCGTCTCCGGACCCTGACGGAACACCGCTGAGCGCCGCTGAGCCGTTGCCAGGCGAGATGAGCGCGGACGCGGCGGCCGGGGCGCCCCTGCCCCGGCTCTGCTGCCTGGAGAAGGGTCCGAACGGCTACGGCTTCCACCTGCACGGGGAAAAGGGCAAGGTAGGCCAGTATATCCGGCTGGTGGAGCCCGGCTCGCCGGCCGAGAAGTCAGGACTGCTGGCCGGAGACCGGCTAGTGGAGGTGAACGGCGAGAACGTAGAGAAGGAGACCCACCAGCAGGTGGTGAACCGCATCCGTGCCGCCCTCAACTCCGTGCGCCTGCTGGTGGTAGACCCGGAGACCGACGAGCGGCTGCAGAAGTTGGGCGTCCAGGTCCGGGAGGAGATGCTGCGTGCCCAGGAAGGGCCCGGGCAGGCCGAACCGCCGGCCGCAGCCGCCGAGGAGCGAGGGGCTGGCGTCGAAGATGAGCCGCCGGCCGCCGCGCCGGAGCCTCGCGAGGCCGAGCAGAGCCATCAGGAGCGGGTAAGTGCGGGCCCGGGCCTCGCGGCGAGGCTGGATGGAACCGGGGGGGAATGAGAGTAGTGGGGAGACCCAGGCGCCCGGGATGCCCAGCCCTGCTCCCCGCCTTGTCTTTCTGAAACTCGATCTTCGGAGGCGAGACTGCTTCCGCCCGCCGACTGGGCCAGCTGGCAGTTACAGTCTTGAGGCTGCGTCCCACGACCCCTACGTCCCATCCCCAGGCTGGGCTGGGACCCTGAGCGCCTTAGGGAGTGAAGGTGAAGGAGGGCGGCTCAAGGAAGCCCAGTCTCCCTTTCCTCCACTCTGTTGGTGGCTGTCTGCTCCGATCCTTTGGGACCCCCAATTCCACCCCTCCTCCGAGTGGCCAGCTCCCTCCACAGGCCCCTGGGGGTGGTAAATGAAGCGGCCCGACTTCGAAAAGCCGGAGGAATAACCACCCTCTTTCTTTGTGGAGCTGCAGCGGTGGGAGGAGAAGGGGAGGGGAGGGGGCCCTTTCGCCCCTTCCCCGCAGCCCGCTAGCCTGTGTATCATTAACTTCAGCCCGGTGGACTTCATCCTCCTGAAGTCCAGCGTGACTTCTAAGAAAGAAGCTCCACCATCTGCAGGAGATGTGTGGGGGCGGGGCTGAGGGAGGAGGTGCAGGGGCGTCTGGTCCGGGGGTGGCGGCAGCTCTGCCCCCAGGAGGATTTATGATTCTCAGGAATGTGAGGAGTAAGCTAGCTCCTATCTGGGAGCAGGAGGGAAGACCTTGGAGAAGTGGCTGGCTGTGGGGATGGGGGGTGGGACAGCAGCCAGGAGGTCACCACGGGCAGGTGGTCTTGCTTGGCACCGGCTGTCTCCCTCCAGGCCCTGGACAGCAAGCAGGCTGGTTGCTTTCTGCCCACGCTGGGTGTTTATAACCCCAGCCTGGATCAGCTGCAGGAGGGGCAAGGAGAAGCAGGACTTGTACTGAGCCTTCCTTGCCCAGAGGGTGGGGGCGGCCTTAAGGTGAGACTGGAAGGAGGAGGGTCGAGGCCTCCCCTGGGCCTCTTCGGCTTCACCAGCTCTCCACCTGTTGGCAGGGGTGTCCGTGGTACCGGTAGGAGCCTCCCGTGACACAGAAAGGGCACAGTTCAGCCTTTCAGTTTGAAGGTGGAGCCCGAGAGGACCAACTGGTTTGGTAGAAGTGAGGTCACCAGGAGCTGGGAATGCCAAGGCCACTGGGTGTCCACTTCCTGCCGCCGCCAAGCTGGCCTTGGCAAGGGTGGGGGTGGGGTCAGAGCACCCCGGCAGGGGGTTGACCCCAGGGAGTAGGAACTCATGATCTCTGGTCCCAGACAAATCCAGTTTGAACTTTGTGCCGAGGGCACCAACTTAGCATTCCTTTTTTTTTTTTTAATGGACTTTGGCACTTGCACAAGTAACTCCCCCCTCCCCCGCCAAGTTGCAGTCCTGTTCGGCTGGCTCCTCCCACTGCCCTTTCGGTTTTGCTGCTAGGGGTGGGGGACGCAGAGGCCAGGATGGAGGCTTGACCTTCCACGTGCGCTCCCCCGCCAGGCCATCTGAAAAGCAGCAGAGGTTGGCTCCTGCTCTCTGGGTGACCACAGAATGGGGTTTCCCCCAGGTCGGGGTGTGACCCCTGCATCCGTGTGTATGCTTTATCCAGCCAGTTCCTCCAGCCATTCCCTGGGACATCACCAGGCCTCTTGGGATTTTGGGTCAACAAGAGAGTCAGAACTTCTCTGAGCCTTGGTTCTGCCATCGATAAAATGAGAGCACTGAATTCCAGTGACACCTGCCTTCTCTAGGATTTTGCAAATAATAATACGCTTGAGCCCCTAGTGGGAGCTGGACTGAGCTTCTTGTGCGCCCAGGCATTTGAATCCCAGCCACGACCCGGGATCTCCCTTAGCCTCTGTGTAGCCGCTCAGCAGTGTTAAGCCCCTCTGGTAGGAAATTCCTGTAAAGTTTGGTATGGTGGGCATGCAGGTGACTCACCCTGTCTTCCAAAAAAACATAAGTTAATAGACACAAGAGTTCATTGTTCCCCAAGAAGACGGGGGCGGGGGCGGGGTCTGTATAAGGGATGCATACAGCGTTTACATGTTATTGATTACTTTGAATCTGAATTTACTTATGGGGGCTGTCATGACATCTTCCTTAGTTCTCAGAAGTGGAAAAGGTTTTGGTGGGGAGTTGTCAAGCAGAGAGAGTGGCAGGTGACATCTCATTGGGAGGAGCAGCCTGGGTCAACAACAGTTCAGGACAGACGGCAAAGGGGTTAGCACTGGTCTTGGAGAAAGGTGTAGGGTGCTTCCAGCCCAGCTCACGTCCACCCCGGGGAGAGAGAGCCACAGCACCCCTGCTCAGCTGTACTCGCTGAGCCATCTCAAGCCAAGTTTCTCTGAGCTTCCATTTCCTCTCGTTTAATTCAGGAGTGACAGCAGCGGCCTCACGGGGTTGGCGGGTTACATGAGGATGTCTGTTAAGCCAGTAGCTCAGAGCCTCCACTAAGTAAGCACTCAGTGAACGTTGGTGGCCAGGCTGTGGGTTAATAAACATGTCACAGTGATGATTACACGCTCACCCAAGGGGGCAGCCAGGCCTGGATCTGCCCCTTCCGTTGGGCACGGGCAGCTGTGGCCAAGCCTGGCATCCCTAGATGCTCGGTCTGGGATCACTGCTGTTGAATAATCAGCTCTTCACAATCTGGTCGCCTCGCTCCCGCACTTCCCCTCTCGGACACCCCCAGCCCACCGAGCCACACCAAGGCCAGATTCCCTCCCAGCGTCCCATGCACTTTGAGCCTCCGCACCTGATATTTGCACTCGCCACGCCACCTCTGGCCAAGTTTCTCTGAGCTTCCATTTCCTCTTGTTTAATCTGGGGGTGACAGCAAGCCCTTGGGAACCCTCGGTCCCCTTCTGTGCCGGGCAGGCTCCCCAAGACCACTCAGCTTCCAGGTGGCCTTTCTTCTACCGCACAGGCAACACAAGCTGTCTTGCCTCACCTCTGCCTGCTCCTTGTCCTTCCACCTTTTCTCACCCTCGAACGCCCAGTATCTGAATCATCTGTTCACCTCTCCTCCCCCTCCTCGTTCAGAGTCCCAAGGGCAACAGCTGGAGCTTATTTATGTTTATCACCCCAGCACTGTCCAGGCTCTGGGCAGGGAGGGACTCAATAAATAATTTTTGCATGAATGAGTGAGTGCTAAACAGCCTTGGGGGACCTTTGTCCTAGGTCATCTCAGCCCAGCCCACCTGGGCCTGCTTGTGCCTAGAGAGCACACCCAGAGATCGGAATTCCAGATAGAGCTTATTGGCTTTTTCTTGCCTACTAGCAGCTTCCATTTTAAAACCAGAAGTCTGGGAATGCCAGCCCTGCTGCCCACTGGCTCTGGGGCCCTGATGGTTCATCATTCCCTGCAAGCCTCAGCTTCTTCCTCTGAAACGGGGAGAGAGGCTCCCAGCCTGCAGAGTTGTCGGGGAGATTTGATGAGATGATGGGGAGGAACGGGAGTGTAAGTGCCCAGCTGGGGGGTGGGTTCCCGCCACACCTGACGCTGATCCCAGAGGCAGAGACCGGATAGGCACCCCAGGTGGCACAGTGCGGGGTAGGCACGATTCGCTGGCAGCCTCCAACCTCTTTCCCAGGTTTCATCTCCCCACGGACCGGACCGAGTTGGAGCAGGCCAGAGCAGAGGGGGATTTGAGCTGCGGGGTGTTTGGATTTGAAAGGGACAGGGTGGGATGGTTTCTGTGTCCTTTCCTCCTTTTAAGCCACATACTTGGGATTTCTCACTCCCCAGGGATCACCCTCCACCCCCACCCCTTATCTTCTGGTTCCTGTTCAATCCTGGAGACATTCTCCTGGAGAGAGGAAAGGGGCTTCCTTCTCAAGGAACCCTGTCATGTCTCCATGGGGGCTCTTCTCTGCCTCCCTAGGCTTCCCATCCACTGGCCCCCAAGAATGTGGAGGGGTTAGGAATTAGAAAAGAAGGGGCCTCACCAAGGTTATGTGGATGCTGCAAGCCTCTTAGAGAAAGCAGAGCTCTAATAATGGGAGCTCAAGGCAGAGAAAGAAACCCACATTACTCCTGAGTCTGCTAATCGCCCGGCCCTGTGCCCTAAAGATAATGATACAAATTCCATTGTTCTTCCCCCCACCACCACCACAACCTGGCAAATTAGGTATTATTTTCTCCATTTTGTAACTTGATAAATAATACATGGTAGCTATTATCTGTGTCTGGCAACGTGCTCTGTACTAAGCACGCCTTACTTATCTCAGTGAATCCGCACGACCACCCTGTGAGACAGATTAGCCCTATTGTCTGCATGTGGAGGCTGAGGCTCCATCGGTTCAGGGGGTGGCCCCTGGCTTCTGAGCTAGTGAGCCCTAACCTTGCAGCAGAGCGGTGTCTGAGAACCCCGCTCACTCTGACTCTGCCCATCACATTCTGAGCCACACCAAGGCCATCGCATAGGCCCAAGTTCAGGCTGCTGGAACCAGCTCCCTGCAAGGGTTCAAGGTTCCCAGGTGCTTCTGTCTCCAGGGGACACGGTCAGGAAAGGTGTCAGCCCTGATGGAAGGCGTTGGCCCAGAAGGGGCAGGCTCCAGGGCCCATCCTTCTTGTGTGATGGGCCTGGCCGAGAATGACCCAGTCTGTACCCTCATCTCCAGGGCCTGAGAGCTGCCCTTGCTGGCTCTGGGGCTCCCCTGTAGCACAAAGGACCCCCACCCCCATCCCGCTCCCACCCACAGAGGCCTGCCTTGACTGTTGGGTTAGATCTGGGTTCTAGGATCACTCACGGCTGTGGGACTGAGGCCAGGGCTCTGACTTCCCAGGGACAAAGGCTCCAGCCTCTCTCTCTGCTTGTTAGAAGGCCGTGATGCCCAAATGAAACAGCAAAGGCCGTGGGGATGTAGGAATAGTTGAGAGTGAGGCCTCTGGGCTCTGTAGAATGGGCCTTTTCGGCAGCCACTGGCCACACGTGACTCCGAGCACTTAAAATGTGCTAGTCGAAATTGAGATGTGCCCTAAGGGTAAAATATCCCCTTGCTAACTTTTCACTAGATTACCTGTTGGAATGATGATATTTTGGATATGTTGTGTTAAATAAGGTTAAAATTGATTACTCGTGTTTCTGTTTTACTCTTTAATATCGCTGCTAGAATCTTCTCAGTTACCGACATGAGTGGCATTCTGTTTCTGTGAGACAAGCTGCTCTAGTTGTTGTTCTTTAGTTGCTAAGTCATGTCCAGCTCTTTGCAGCCCCTTGGACTGTAGCTCGCCAGGCTCCTCTGTCCATGGGATTCTCCAGGCAAGAATACTGGAGTGGGTCGCCATTCCCTTCTCCAGGGATTGAAGCCTTGTCTCCTGCTTGGCAGGCGGATTCTTTACCTTGCCACTCTAGATCTGAGCTCAAAGTCTAGTCTACCCTGTTCTCCCATCAGCTGCGTGTACTTGAGCAATTTATGCTGTCTATTTGAACCCGGCTTTCCTCCACTGTGAAGTGAGGGTGGTAATACCTTCCTCGAAGAGTTATAGTTGAGTTTTAGGGAGAAAATACACTTAAAAGCCCCAGTGTGGCGCTTGGCCCATAGCAAGTGCTCATTAAAGGCCAGCTGCTCTTTGTTATTTCAGTAGAGTCCCAGTTTCACAAGCTCCAAGAAGGTCCTTACAGAGCCTCTTGGGACCGCCCACGGGAGTTAAATCCAGCGACTTCTGGGAGGAGGGGGAGGGATGAGAAGGGTGATGGGCAGGCAGGCATGGGGCGGCCAGCCTGGATGGTGTCCAGCCAGGCAGCAGCCCAGGTACCAGGCTGCTCCATCCCAGGCTTGCCCAGCCCTGGGGAGACCTGAGCCAAACGCTCCATCGGCGTGTCTCCGGCCAGCACCAGGAGAGAAGAGCGGGGGGGAGCACCTGGCTCAGGGCCCTTGGGGGGCAGTGTCAGAGCGCTAGTCCCCCTGTTATCACCTGGATCCCACCCTGCGAGGCTCCATAGAGAGGCCTTCCTGCTGAGAAGCAGCGGGATCAAGGGCCAGAGTTCCTTCTTTTTCCACAAAGTGTGGTTGTCCGGCATTCCTCAGTGTGTGCAGACCTTGGGTAGGGGTCTTCTAGGGTGAAATACATGAAGGCACATCGGGGTCAGAGGTCATGGGTCAGTGGCAGCCAAGCCCTTGGTCATCCCTCCCTTTGGGTGAGGAGAGGATGCTTTCAGCCCAGAGCCCTGGGCCCTGGCCTGCGGTCTGAGCTCCCGGTCACTCCGCAGCCTGCCCTAAAAGACAGTGCCCCCACGCTGCCGGGTCACACGTGCCCCCCAGGCAGAGCCGCCTCCTCCACCCTGGTTTCCTTGAAGAGCTGGCGCCAGGCACAGGCCTGTCTCCAGAGCAGCCCTGGCCCCTTCCCCCCAGTATCCCCACCCCTCCCCCACCAGAAGGACCAGGTCTCCCTGTCTCCACCACCACCCCCACCCATCCCCCCTTGCTGAGGCCAATTCCCTAGCTGGGGGCAGGAGGTACCATTCTTATCTTATTTGCATAAAGCCCCGGCTGGCTGGGCTGGGGGAGGGGCAGTGACCAGTCACCTCTGTCCATTCCCCTGGCCAGTTGTTGCCTCCCCAGTGGTCTTCCTGCTCCTCCAGCCCCACCTTTTGAGACCCAGAGCCAGCAAGCCTGTGGGATATTTTCTATAGGGCTCATCACCATGGCGTCGGCCAGGGAGGGGCTGGCCCAGTGGGGCGTTGGCCCCCCAGCCTCCCCTCCCTGGGGAGGAGCAGGGAGCAGCCCAGCCTGCTCTCTCCCCAGAGACGGTCACTGGGATTAGGTATCGACTTTCCCCAGCCTCCCAGGTGGCTGCTGATGGTGCCTATTGAATTCCGTGCCCAACGCCTGCTCCCTGGGCCGCGTGGGTGGAGGTGACTGGGCGGCCACTCGGGGATGGGGCTGGGCTCCCTGGGGGTTGGGGGGAGGTGGTGCAAGAGCAGCCGCCAGGCCTGTGCAGGGTTTGGGACCTCCTGAGACCAGGAGGGTGGGAGAAGTCCGCAGGAGAAGAATCTGGAGGCAGCGCTCCTGGAGGGGTCTTTTCCAAAAATTGCTTCTGTTATTGTCCCGGGAGTGAGAGATTTGTCCACCCGCAGCCACCCCAGCCCATTTGCACAGCCCCTCAGCCACCGCTGCCTCTCTCTTCTCACTTCTCTGCCAGTCTCCTCGCTGAGCACATCCTGATTTTTTACTCCCAAGCTGCATGGTCACTTGAGACCCACCTGAGTCTCTGAACACTCTGTGGCCATATTCCCCTCGAAGTCACCCCACCTCCAGCGCGGACCCCTCTGGAGCTGCAACCACAGCTCAAGGCCACTTGTGAGCTCCTGGGGGCCCCATACCGGGCCCAGGTATCCCCTTGCCCCAGCTCCAGGGGCCCAGGCCCAGAGCAGCGGTGGCCAAGCTCTGGCCAGCACCTGAGCTCTCCGCATCTTCCCAGTGTGGGACCTCAGGGAGCTGCCCCAGGGCTCCAGACAGCACCAGCCTCCACCAGGCTCCTTTGATGACTGACTCAGCAGCTGGCAGTGACAGTTCTGGAGGCAGCTGGAGGAGGGGTGGAGAGAGACATGGGAAGGAAGGGGAGCCCCCTGCCCAGTCTCCGGGGGCTCGGGAAGGTAGGAGCTGGGTGGGGTTCTATACTAGCCTGAGCGCCTCGGAAAATGCCTGGGGTTTCCTGGGCCCCTGGAGGGAGATCTACCACTCCCTGAGATCCTCATGGCCTGGCAGAGGGCCGTGAGGTGCAAAGGACCGGTCCCCAGGCAAGGGTCCCCAGGGTGCCAGGTGCTCTGGATCAGTAAGGGAAGCCACCAGGCCTGCCTGCTCCCAACCGAGCTGCCCTCCCCGGAAGGAAGCCTGTGGTTTCATCATCTCCCTGCCCCTCCCAGCAGAGGCTGCAGCCCGAGTTTGCAGCTCTTGCCCAAATGGGCCTCCTCCCAGTCTAGGCTTTGGGTCCTGCCGTGGATGGTGGCAGGGCACATGGGTTTCCAAGTCAGAGTCCTGGGTGGAGTCCTGGCTCCTCCACCATGGCGCTCGGGCCATGGGCTTCACGTCTGGGGTCTCACTTTCACCATCTCCAGGATGGGTGTTAGGGGTAGGGTCCTAACCCACGGGAGGGAGGCTCTTTGGAGTCAGGGGCGGCGGGAGGGGCAGGAGACAGCGAGCCACCCTCTGGCTTCCCGTGATTCACCCTCCCGCTTTCACCTCAGGGTGACAGCGGAGCGCTGCCTGCAGAAAGCCGAGCCTCCCCGTGGCAGCAACTGGTCGGACCTGTTCCTGCTCCCCCTGGGCCTGGGGGAGGGCTTAGCTTGAGGGGAGAAGAGCCTCACTTACTCCCGGAACTGGATGGGGGGTGGCAGCCAACAGGGGGCTGCCGTGGGGAGTCCCTGGGGCGTGGGCCCCCCTCCCCTTTTTCATGCTCACGTAAGTGCCTCTGCCCGTCTGGGATGCCCAGACTGGTAAAGCCAAGCCTAACTGTCACCTTGCCCTCCTTCCGGTCTGGGCCTCTCCACACCCCCTGTCAACATCCTGAAGCTGAAAGGCCCGCCCAGGCCTCTGAAGGAAAGCAGAGTCACCCTCCCCACCCCCTACTCCCCCATCCTCCGCAGAGCCGAGGGGTGGGGACTGAGTCCACCGCAGGTGGCAGCTGCCTCCTGGGCCTGGCAGGTTGGGGCAGGAGGCCTGTGGGTCCTCCCCACCCCACCCCTCCCTTGCCGCCTCTCCCAGCTGGGCAGCGAGGTTTCAGAACGACCAGCACCCCCCCTCGGAGTCTCACCTCTCCGCTTCCTGTGACCGCGTCCATCGGTATTAGCAACGACGGGGGCGTCCCCACATGCACAGGGGTGTGGGGTGCTCAGGGGCTCCCACGCATGTTAACTGGACCCCCTAGCAACCCTGGGAGGCAGGTGGCACTAAGAACGGTCTATAAACAAGGAACCCAAAGCTCTAAGAAGGAAATGACTTGCCCCAGGTCACTGAGCCGGGAAGCTGGAAGCTGGGCCAGGGCCCTGACTTCGGCTTTTGCTCTTCGCCTGGCATCCGGGTGATAATCCCAAACTGGCAGGCTTGGGGGCCAGGGGAGAGGGAACCCATGTCTGTCCATGGGCTCCAAGCTCAGGCCACCTCAGCTCCCTCCATCATGTAAATGTGCCCTCGGGCCACAGCTGCTGAAGCTGGGCTGAGGATGGTGGGAGCTGAGGGTCTGAGTGTTTGCACACAGCCTGTCTGTGGACTCTTGGCAGGTCCTCTCCAGGTCGCAGCCGCACGGGGCTCCCCGCAGTCCAGCCCTGCTTTCCGCCGCCCCCTCCCCGTTCAGGCTCCCTGGGACCCAGCAGGCTCTTTGGGGTTCTGTCGCTACCTTTGTCCTCGGCCTTGCTTCTGCTGGTGGGACGTCCGGGACCCCTGGCTGTGCCTCCCTCAGCCCCGTGGTCATCTGGCTCCCAGCTCCCTTTAGGTGGGCCGTTTGGCTTGGTGGGGACAAGCTGGGAGTCCATGTAGGCAAGGGAAGGCTTTACTGTAACTATGTATGCCAGCTCTGAGTAACCACCTGCCCTTGCTTCCCCCTTGCAGAGAGGATGGTACAAAAGGGCTGGGGGTCCCTGGTCACTGTCCCAGGTACTCAGGCTGGCGGGGATGCTACCAGGAGGGAAGCTGACCAAGCCATTAGCTAGGAGGGATGAGGTAGCCATCAAAACACCAAGATAAAGGGCCTTCCCTAGCGCTCCAGTGGTTGACTCGACATGTCCCATGCAGGGGCATACGTTCCATCCCTGGTTGGGTAACTCAGATTTCACACGCCTCTCGGTGTGGCCAAAAAAATAACATGATTAACCTTAGAATGTCAGAAAGGCAGAGTCCTGAGCTAGTCTGCCCCCACCCCTCACTTGCCGAAAGAGGGAACTGTGGCGCGTACTCAGGGGCAGCTCTGTGCCCAGGGGCGCCCAGGCAGGTTGCGGCAGGGCAGGGTCCCCGGCCAGCATTCTCTCTGGCTGCTGGAGGACCTGAGGAGCCTCTCTCGGTCGGAGGGGATGGGTTCAGGCACAGAGCGGGGAGGGCGGCGCCCTGGGCCGGTGTGGAAGGACCACGGCCCCTCCTTTCTCCCCACAGCGCGAGCTTCGGCCTCGGCTCTGCGCCATGAAGAAGGGCCCCAGTGGTTACGGCTTCAACCTGCACAGCGACAAGTCCAAGCCAGGCCAGTTCATCCGGGCTGTGGACCCAGACTCGCCTGCCGAGGCCTCGGGGCTCCGGGCCCAAGACCGCATCGTGGAGGTAACGTGAGGCTTCCTGTCCCCTTCCCAGGCTCCTCCTTCCTGACAGCCTCCTCCACGGCAGCCAACATACCACCTGCTCCCTTATTAGCCCTTGAGGCCCGGACAGCCCGTAGATGCTAGAGAGAGGGCGGGAGGGAAGGGGAGAATGGGGTAAGTGGGCACGAGGGAAGGAAAGAAAGATGGGGATTCCCTGGTGGTCCAGTGGTTAGGACGCCACACTTCCTTTCCTGGGTCCTTGGTCAGGGAACTAAGATCTCACTAGCTGCAACGTGCGGCCAAGAAAAAGATTTTTTAAAAAGGAAGGAAAGATGGGTGAGCGGATGGATGGACAGACAGGTGAACTGACTTCTTTCCTGTTAGCACCTCCTGTGGGCTCTTCTTCGCCGGGCAGACACGCTCAGCGGCCCACAGTTCCCGCATCCGTCCAGGGAGCTGCCTGGGGCCACAGCCAGTTTCCCGCTCTCCGAGACCTCCACACCAGCACAGGGACAGGGCGGGGCTGGGGGCCATGAAATCCGTGCCCCGAGTGGGGCTGGCAGGCACGCTCTTGCACCCTTGTGCTTTGCCAGTCAGAAGAGGAAACGCGAACCCTGCCTGGGGCAGGTCCCAGAATCTCAGTCTTAGAGCCTTAGAGCTGGAAGATCAGCTCTCCCAAGACGTCTCAGTTTACATGCGAGCAAACCAAGGTCCAGGCAGGGAAGTACCTAGAAAAGCTGGGGCCCAACCCAGGCCTCCCAGACCCTTCCCAAACCGTCTGTCACAGCTGTGTTTGTTCAGTCTCGGCCGGTATTTTCTTTGGCTTTTCCCACGTGTCCTGCCTCCCCATCCAACCGTCAAGTGGGAGGACCACTTGGCCTGGTTCAGGGCTCTACAGGTGGGGATAGGGGGCTGGGGTGGGCACTGCGTGTTCCCCAATTGCCAACCAGCTCAGCCGTCACCTGCCCCCCACCCAGAACTGAGACCTGTGTGGATAACCCCTGCCCCCACCCACAGGTGAATGGGGTCTGCGTGGAGGGCAAGCCACACGGGGAGGTGGTGTCTGCCATCAAGGCTGGCGGGGACGAGGCCAAGCTGCTGGTGGTGGACAGGGAGACAGACGAGTTCTTCAAGAAATGCAAAGTGATCCCGTCGCAGGAGCACCTGCAAGGTGAGCTGGGCTTGGCAGCCTGAGGCCCCCGTGGGTCAGGAATGTGCTCTGGACTTTATTGGGTCCCACGGGAGGGGAGGTAGGCAGTGTGGGTTGGGGGAGAGGGTCAGGGAGAGGAAGCCGGCATGGGCAGTGGGTTTCTGAGGATGGTTTATGGCTGGGGGGGTCGGGGCTGGGGACCCGCACAAGGGATGGTGAGATGGAATGGGCTGCTGATTCCGCAGAGGGAGGGGACCCCCCTCCTCCCCCGCCCTGCCCAACTCTACTCCTCGCGGTAAGCGCTCGGGGCAGGGCCGATGCAAGGAAAGAGTTAACTCTGGGGCGGCTTCCAGCCTTGGCTTGGTCAGATCAGAGTCCAGTGACAGGGGCCCAGTGCCTCCCCTTCCCTTCTCTCAGGTTGTCTTGGAAACCCAGGCTTGCTGGCTCCAGAGAGCGGTGGGTCCCTGGGCCCCTGCCCTCCCTGCCACTCCATCACCCTGCCAAGCCTGGCACCTCCCCCGCCCTGGCCCAAGCCAAACGGGGCAGCCACAGCCCAGGGCAAGGAGGAGCTGAGCCGTGCTCTGCTCCCTGGTCTGGACCTTCTCCCTGGGAAGATGAAGACAGCTCCCGAGAGGGTGGGAGGCGCTAGGTGGAACCTCTTTGGACTGTGCAGTGGGTGGGGCTTCCTTGAGGGTCAGATGTGGAGCACAGGGGTCCACACAGAGGTCTTGCCACAAATTCAGATCGCCAGCTTGGTGGGGCCCAGTGGGTCCTGGGGGTATCCTGGAAGCCACTAGCAGACTCCAGTCATGGGAGGTGGGTACCACTGTGCCCTTGTCTCCCAAGTTCATGGAAAGCAGGTAAGTCTGATAATCCCCATACTCACTAGGGGGAAAGCTGAGGCCCCAAGAAGCCCCCAGCCTTGCTCTTGGCAGTGTGGTGTGGGAAAGGGAAAGTGCTAGTCGCTCAGTCCCACCTGACTGTGGTCTGTAGCCCACGAGGCTTGTCTGTCTGTGGAGTTCAAGGGCATGGGTCACCATGCCCTTCTCCAGGGGATCTTCCTGACCCAGAGATGGAACCCAGGTCTCCTGCATTGGCAGGCAGATTCCCTACCCCTGAGCCACCAGGGAGGACCGAGTGTGGGAAGACAGCTGAAATCTGGACTCCACTTGGCTGCTCCTCTACCTTCCCCTGACTCCCCCAGCACCCTTCTCCCCCGACTCCCAAGTCATCAACCCTCTCTCTTCCTGGCTGGGGAGGAAGGGCCCTGGGAACCTCCATGACTGCAGCCTCTGATCAGAGGGTGTTCCCCCTCCCAAGTGCATGTAAGTCTGTGCGTCCCCAGCTGCTGCCTCCTGCCCACAGCTGGGCAGCCCACGGCTCACAGGTGAGCGGGTGCAGTGGAGGGTGAGTCAGGGTCCCTGTGTCCCCTGCCCAGCCACTGTGGGAGGGCTGGACGAGAGGTGTGCCTGCCCAGTCCAGGGCAAGGAGAAAGACGTACCCTGACCTTAAGCTATGAGTTCAGAAGAAACCCACCCAGGCTGACCTGAGAGGGAATAGCCCCCTTTGCGGCCAGGTGGGGCGTCTACCCTGAGCGAGGCCTGGGAGGGTGACCCCAGACCGTGTCCCTGCCCTCTGACCCCACCTGTCGCCACCAGGTTCCCCCTTGGCTGGGGGACGGCACGCCCAGGACTCTGCCCTGAGCCCTGGGGCCCCCTCCATCCCCACACTGGCCAGGAGGAGTTGGGGTTCTTTCGCAGCTGGTGCAGGTGATAATCATAACCAGGGCGTGGTCCCAGTTCTGTTGACACAACCATCACCTAGGAAGCATTCGAAAAATACTGATTCCTAGGCCTGTCCCAGACCCACGTAGATAAACACCTTGGTGTCAAAGCCCAGGGATCTGTATTTCTAACCAGCATCCCGGGTGGTTGGGAGGCAGCTGCCTGGAATTTCAACCCCGTCTACAACAGCGCTTTTTTCAAACAGCTCCTTACTCATCAGTGGTTCTTGGGATTAATTAAGTAGGCACCTTTCTTCCTTTTTTTTTTTTTTTCAACTTTTTATTTTGTATTGGAGTATAGGCGATTAACAATGTTATAACAGTTTCAGGTGAACAGCTTAGGGGCTCAGCCATACATATACATGTATCCATTCTCTCCCAAACTCCCCTCCGGTCCAGGCTGCCGCGTAACACTGAGCAGTGCCCTGTGCTGTGCAGGAAGTTCCTGTCAGTTCTCCACTTTACATATGCAGTGCGCACATGTCCATCTCCAGCTCCCCAGCCGTTCCTCCCCCATCTTTTTAATCAATCTGAATAGGAAATATCAAAGAGCCTTGCGATGTAGTAAAGGCAAGTTGTTTTGTTAAATGCTAGTCTGCGGCTGCTGGGTTGCCAGAATGTCCGGTGTACTATAGTGGGTGGCAGTCAAGAGACTTAAACACTGAGCTTGGGGAACAAGGTCGAGTGGTCTACCCAAACCCACGACCCCCGCCTTCCGCGCCCCCCTCCGTCCACAGCTTCTGACTCACCTGCGCTCTCCTCTTCCCATCTAGGTCCCTTGCCTGAGCCCATTACCAACGGGGAGATCGAGAAGGTAAAGGCAGAGCCCTGATGCTTCTCGGGCTCAGTCCTGGGGCTGCGGGAGGTGGGGGAGGAGGCGTGGTTAGGAGGAGGACAGGGTCTGGTTCAGGTGGAAACCTCGTGTCTCCTGGCAGCTGTCTCCTGAGCCCCAGGCCGTGTAAGGGCCCCCGCTTGGGGCCGAGGCAGAGGGGACGGGGCCGCCTGGCCAGGCCCTCCGCAGCCACCATCCTGGGTGATGGGCCCCGCCTCCAGCTCCCCACCACACAGGAGGCCATTCTTCCCCCCAAGAACAGAGCGGCAGTGTCTGCCCGCCGCCTGCCCAGGCCCTGCTACTTCCAGTCTGGGTTGGGAGAACAAAGCCCCTCCTACCCAGGCCGAAGGGAAGAGGAGGCAGTGGGGGCCAGGGGAGAGATGGTGCAGCCCAGTGCCAGCTGGGGCCACAGGAACCCAGGCAGAAGCGGAGTGCCCAGTTGCAGCCCAAGGCCTGGGCTCTGGGACAGCGCCCTCAGGGTCAGACTATGGGGTGAGAGGGCTCCTCGGGGTCTGCTCTAAGGCTTCCTTTCCCTGGGGTCTCCTGCCGGGGTGGGGGGGTTGTGCAGCAAGAAGGCCCTGAAGCACCTGAGCCTTCAGTCACTTTCCCTGTGGGTCTCTCACTCTCCCCCACCTTATTCCCTCGAAGCCCTTCTTGGCTGCTTGAGGGTTGATTTCAAGAATCCGGGGTCAAGTCCAAGAAAACAAGTCAGGTGGGCTGTAGGAGACTCAGGGGGCATCACGGGTGTTCCCCACACCGAGCAGTCTCCCGGCACCCCCACGCCCCAGGAGGCCCCTCTGTGGTCACTGTGCCAAGGAGGAGTCAACTCCAGAGGCTGCCTGGGAGGACAGGGGCGGGGTGAGCCACCCAGCTAGTCCCATGAGGGATGGTCCCACTGCCCTGGATGGTGGAACCCGGCTGCCCTCTGATCCTTGGAAGAATGTGAAAATGTAAATCCCCGCGGGGCCCTGGCAGGCTCAGGCAGGCTCTGGGGTGGATGGCAAGGCTCAGACCGAGGCCCCGTCTTCCCTGGGAATGCCCTTCGTAGCTCAGGCCTGCCCACCCACATGCCTCCTCTCCATACCAGGAGAACAGTCCTGAAGCCCTGGCCGAGACGGCCTCCGAGAGCCCCGTGCCACCCCTGGCAAGAACCGCCTCCAGTGACACCAGCGAGGAGGTAAGGCTGGGTGGGTGGGGGGTGGCCCCGGGTGACAGCAAGTCAGGCGTCGCTCACTCCTGGCACACCAGCCCGCCGTGGAGGTCACACGCTGAGTCACGTTCTGTTCTCATGACCTGGCTTCCCCACGCATGGCCTCAAGGGAGCACCTTGCCGAGGCACTGAGGCCCGCTCTCTTGCTCCTCTTTGCAGCTGAATTCCCAAGACAGCCCCAAGAAACAGGACTCCATAGCACCCTCGTCTACCTCCTCCTCGTCCTCTGACCCCATCCTGGACTTCAACATCTCCCTGGCCGTGGCCAAAGAGAGGGCCCACCAGAAGCGCATCAGCAAACGGGCCCCGCAGATGGACTGGAGCAAGAAAAACGAACTCTTCAGCAACCTCTGAGCCACACCCCCTGCACCAGCAAAGCCCAGTCCCACACCCAGCCAACTCCCTCTCCCCCACTTACCCCCAGATCAGCACACAAATCAGCACCAGCATCTCCTCTCTCGGCAAATCTGATCTTTCTAGAGAACCATACTCTTCCCTTACCTCCGACAAGGTGACTGTTTTTCTGTCCTGCCCCAGTTAAAAAGCAGACTCTGTGCCCCTCCTCGCTGGGTGCTTCAGCCCACCTGCAGTCCCCCTGCCACTGTCCTGGGACGTCACTGGGACCTCCATCGAGCAAAGATCCTAAGACTGGGCGAGAGGTCACCTTCCCTCCTGACCCCAAGTGATGACCAGGTCTGGGATCTACCAGGGAAGGATTCTGACCACAGCAACATCCTGGAGTGGACTGGGGCCACCATCCTCAGAGCTGTGACTTGGGCATCTTATTTTTGATTTTTAAGTGCAGTACTACAGAGTTTAGAAGGACTTTCAATTCTTGATTAACATGATTTCCCAGGTTGTTGCATCCGGGACGTAGCAGTGGCCTTACCCTTCCTTCAACTTTTTTCTGCCCCACCCCCCACCCCCCCCAGAGACCTAGGCAACATGGGGAGGGTTTGGCCACCCCCTGCCCAGCCCTGAGCCAGACACAATTGTAAGGAAATTCTTACCCGAAATTCAACTAGTTTCTCCAAACCACCTTGGCCTCTGTGTGTTCCTTTGCAGCTCTGTCCATGCGTGTCCCCAGAGTGGCCTCTGGCTGAGAGGATGGTCTAGGGCTCCCTAGGACCCCAAGCCCGGAGCCAGAAGTGGGGTGGCTTTTACCAGAGGGCCTCGAGCCTGTAGCCGCTGGGTGGCTAGGCCATGCGTGGGTCCTGTGGGAGGACCCGCCGGGGCCCCTGTGTGCTTGGCTCACTAGGGCTGCCCTACAGGGATGACCAGCAGGGAAATGGGGAGCTTAGGGCCCACGTGCGCAGAGGGAGGGCTCTAAGACCCACCTTGGATCCCAGGAGCGTTCAAAGAGTGAATCCACGATGGAGCCAGACTTGGAGACGGAAGGCTTGGCTTTAATCTTTCTGCCCACAGCCAGGGAGGTGCAGATGCCCAGGCATGGCCCAAGCTGGTGTCCCTAACCCCCCCCAGATACTCTCATCTTACTTGGCTGTGGACCTGACTGGGGATGGGGAGGACAGACCTGGCCTGCTGGGCCCTGGGACATGCTTGTGGCAGGTGGGGTGGAAGGGACCTTCCAAGGCTGAAAGGCCCTGCTCCTCCACGGGAGGTCCGGGTCTCTATGCTGCTGACCCAAGGGCATCCTGGACAGCTGCCAGCATGGCCTGCAGGGCCCAATTCATGGGCTGTCCTCCACCCCACCCAGAGGCCACTCAAGCCAGACTCCTGGGACTGAGAACAAGCAGGGAAGGTCACTATCTGATCATCACTAGAGCTGTTAAGGTTAGAATTCCACCACTGGTAAAGAGAAACCTTCCAAAACCCTTATCACGGCACCAACTGCAGCAGTTAGCCTGGGCCTGGCCTGACCCTACTCACCCTCGCCCCCACCCTCTGACCTCTGATGGAGGTCCCCGCAGGTGTGCCAGCCCCACCAGGCCCTCCCTACCTCACCTGCTGGGTGGGGATGCCCTAAGGACTTTTGACTCTGATTAAGCTGGCACAGGTGGCTCAGAGGCAACTGTCACTGAGGGGCCTGGGACCTCAGCAAGCAGTTTGTGTCAGGTTCAGGCATGTTTCTTTAATGATTTTATTTATGGTTGTGCAGGGTCTTCATGCGACGGGGGCTTTTCTCTAGCTTTGGCAAGCAGGGGCTGCTCTTTAGGGGGGCGTGAGCTTCTCACCGCGGTGGCTCCTCTCGTTGGGGAGCACAGGCTCTGGTGCCCACAGACCTCAATACTTCAGCTCCCAGACTCGAGAGCCCCGGCCCAGTGGCTGTGATGCATGGGCTCAGCTGCTCTGCCACGTGTGGTCTTCCCAGACCAGGGGTGGAACCCATGTCCCCTGCTTTGGCAGGAAAGCCCTCAGGCGTATTCTAGGCTCTAGTTTTCCGCACTCCTATCTGCTGAGAGAGGCCTGGGAGCCAGGAGTCCTCAGCCACAGTGCTGGCTCTGCCATCAAAAGCTCTGGAGCCTCTAGCGAGCGCCTGCCCCTCCCTCAGTCGCGTCTGACTCTTTGCCTGCCAGCCTCCTCTGTCCACAGGATTTCCCAGGCAAGATTACTGGAGTGGGTTGCCATTTCCTTCTCCACGAAAATACCCTAGGTGCCCTCAAAGGTCTCTTCTCCAACTGTGTTTTGAAAGCATGCCACCGGATTACGACAGGGCGTGATGAGAGACAGACGTCAACGGCTGTCCCGCTGGCCCTGAGATGCCCGGCTGCCAGTTAAGCGCTGGTTGCCACGCAGCCCGGCCATCTGAGGTCTGTGCCGCGGGCACCCCCTCGTGGCCTCGGCAGGTGGAGCTGCTCCCGGGGCCGCGGGATGAGGCCGGGAGAGCGAAGTGCCTTCAGGAGGCCAAAGCCTGGGGGCCTCCGCTTCCTCCTGCAGCCGGCGGGGGGTGCTCCAGCCACGTGGAGCTGTGTCCAGAACTAACTTACTCCACCCTCAAAACTGGCTCCAAAGACCAGGACACCCACCACTTTCCCTCCTTCCGTTCCAAACCTCCCGGGGTCACACCCTCCTGCTTCTGCAGAATGACTGAGCACCAAACCCCTACACCGTCAGCCCAGTGAGGGAACAGGGCCAGCTGGATGCAGTGCGCTTTACTTCCGGCCGGAACCTGGGCGGCCCCTCCGGGGAAAAGGGAGGCCCTGCCAGGTCGTAGGCCCCTCTGGTCCCCAAGGCCGCCTCTACCTGCCTCCTCCGCCTGTGGACTCGGGCCATCCACAACAGTCTGAGTCCAGGTTTGGCAGGACGGGCTGACCCTGGAGTAGCCCAGCCACAGCAGCCAGCCAGAGGCAGGCCAAGGCCGAGTCCGGCCCAGAGTCTGAAGGGCCCCACAAGGAGATTCCCAGCCTGGAGTGGGGCCAGCGCACCCTGTGCCCCAGGCTCCATCCATTCACCTGCAGCAGGGCTCCGGGCTTCCATGCCCATCATCACGGGGAGGCCTTCCACACAGCGGCTGTCAGCAGGGCTCCAGGCTTCCACGTCCATCATCACGGGGAGGCCTTCCACACAGCGGCTGTCGGCAGGGCTCCGACGCCCCCTCTCTGTAGGGCTTTTCTTGCACGTAGCTGGTCTGCTCTAGAAGCCACTGTCGCTCCGGCTCACTCATCATCAGTCTGAGCGTCACCTCCTGGAAGACACTGCTCACAGCCACCTACGTGCGCCGGGGACAGAGCAGGGCCAGGCCGGCTAAGTTACAGACCCAGGTCCGAGCACCACCGGGCCCCCTGCCCAGACCCAGGCCTCACCCTCTCACCAGCACCAGCCTCACCTGTTCAAAGTGAAGCTTTCGGAACATCCGGATGCTCGGTTCATTCCCTTGCCCAATTTTAGCCTCAAACTTGGTCAGACCTAGCCTGGTCACTCCTTCGGAAGGGATCAGAGAGGGTAAGCCGCACTATGAATCCCGCCCCCCTCCTCCCAGCACCCTCCACCCCACCTGCCCCCACCCCTGGGCCTGAAGGTTCACCCCCACCCCTCTCCTTCCCCTGGGACCGCCTGCCCAGCCCTCCTCACCATAAAGCATCATCATAAGGACGGCCTCCGTGCCCAGGCCCTGGCCCCTGCAGCTGGGCTCTAGGAGGAATGACAAGAGTCACTGACACTGCATGCCCGGCTCACAACCCTAGGAAGCTTGCAAATACGGGTACCATTCTGCAGATGAAGAGACAGAGGCCCAGAGAAGTTAAACGACTCGCCCAAGGTTTCACAGATGAGCAACACTCAGCAACCTGACCCCCAAACTGACCTCTTCAGCTCAGTGAGCTGCCCCACGAGCACGTGCGCACAGCCCTTTAGAAAGAGGCTGAGGACCACGATGGACACAGAAACGGAGGGCTCCTCACACAGCATAGGAAGATGCTCCAAGGAAGAGCACTGATTTTGGGGGGTCCCCAGTCCACCTCAAAGATGGGGCAGACTGCAGCCTGCAAATCCTAAAACCAAAGGTTAAGTTCACACCCACGCATGAGATGGGAATAAAACGAACCACCGAGGGTGAGCCACGTGGCTAACAGGGTGCCAAGTGCTGGTCTGCCCAGCCAGGTGCTGGGCTCACCAAGGCCAGGGCCTTGCACCGAGCTCTTTCGGCAGCTTTAGGTTCAGTGGATCGGAGGGCCAGAGGGAAAGGAGGGCAGGGTCAGGTGGAACGAACCTGCAATCATGACCTCGATCTCCCCCAAGGAGGGGTCCCCGACATCCGTGAGGAACAGGTTCACATCTCCCGCCATGCAGCTCTCTTCGCTGGTGCCCGACTGGGCCTGCCACTTCTCTGCATCCAGCACAATGAAGGTACACTCTGAGAAGGGGGGATGGGGTTGTCACCTTCTCCCCACAGGAGGGAATAGGCCAGTCTTCCTACCTAAGCCAGAGAACTAGCCCTGTCTGAGTCTGGCAGAAAAGGGGAGCTGGCGCTTCCTCCCGCTGATTACAAAGCCTGAAAGTGGCCTCCTTCAGGAAACAGTGGCCTTCTGCAAACAGCGACTGCATTCTCAGAGGGGGATGCAACACAAAGGCCGCACTGGGCTTGCAGCAAGGGGCACAAGGGGGAGCGGCCTGATTTACAGCCAGAGCCCCACAAGCTTTCCTTTCTCTAAATCCCTCCAGGCCCAGTACAGTGAGTAGGGAAGAGAGCAGAAGCACCAGCCCCCACCCTCGGGGTCTGGCTTCAGGGGGCGTCCCAGTCTCAGGATTTCAGGCACCTCCCCGGCTTTCCACAAAGTGCTTTTTTTTGCAACCTTTCTGGGGGGCCAGCGGGGAATGGGAAAGGAAGGGAACCCAGGACAGCCTCTGGAATCAGCCCTCCCACAACCAGCCTGGCGCAGGCCTCCTCCGCTGCTCACTGTCCGCGTCTTCCCGCCAGCTGCGCTGCATCGCGTACTCCTGCTCCAGGGTCAGCGGCTCCGAGGCCGTCAAACGCCGCAGCTCCTCTGATTTCATCCACTCGTGGTACCTACAGGGGCAGAGGGGCAGCCTTCAGCAAGCAGGACCCATTCAGAAGCCTAAGTCTTGACGTTTTATGAGATGAAGAAACGGATGCTTGAGAGGCAAACCCCTAGGGCTAACAGAGGGCCAGAGAAGACCCAAGAAAGGGTTATAATGGCTCCTATGGCAGAAGGCCGCGGGCCCAGTAGCCAGAGACAGCAGGAGCCAGTCCTATCTGTCCGGCCTCCTCTCCTGTCTCAGGGGTCAGTGCGGAGGAGCAGTCAGAAACTAAACATTCCTCAAATTCCTGAGGAGATGTAATGGCAAGCCAAACTCAGCAAAGAAGGCTGGACAGATCTCCACAAAGGCGGAGTGCCAGAAACCCCACAAAGGAAAACTACAAGCAGGGAATACACGCCCACAGCACCACCAGCCCCTCTACCAGACATTCGCCAACTGCCACCGCAAGAGCCCCACCCTGAGACTCAGTCCTGGCCGTCCCAAACAACAGATCTCACAACAACCCATCGGCTCAGTTTCAATGGCACCCCACTCCAGTACTCTTGCCTGGAAAATCCCATGGACGGAGGAGCCTGGTGGGCTGCAGTCCACGGGGTCACGAACAGTCAGACACGACTGAGCGCCTTCACTTTCACTTTTCACTTTCATGCACTGGAGAAGGAAATGGCAACCCCCTCCAGTGTTCTTGCCTGGAGAATCCCAGGGACAACGGAGCCTGGTGGGCTGCCGTCTATGGGGTCGCACAGAGTCGGACACAACTGAAGCAACTTAGCAGCAGCAGCATTCAGTCTCCAAGAACTGAGCCTATTTACTGGCACCAGGGGTGTGGCACTCTTTTACAACCAGGAGAGAAGACAATACCTTTTCTTCCTTACCCACATGTGGTTTACAGAAAGGAATTCCTTGCTGAAAGGTCAAAAAGGAAGCTGAAGGGCTGGGTGAAAGGGGGAAATAGGGGGACCGGTGACTTCCGCCAGGGAGGTCACTGCCCTCTGCTTCAGTTTTCACTTTTCCCTATTTGCAATGACTTCTCACACCAATGTTTCTCCTCCTCAGAGAAAAACAGCCTCTGAGATTTGGGCTAAGACAGGCTGACCCTCCTCGCTGCACCGGAGAGCTGGCTTGCAGCCCATGTCAGGGGAGTAGTTACCTGGGCACATGCTCTGAGGTGTAGGGGACCAGCACCACCTTCTTCCCCAGCAGCAAGATGTTCTGATTCAGCCTCATGGTAGCAGCCTGCAGCTAGCGGGGAGGGCAAAGATTTCAGCACCTGAGTTTCCTCCCACTTAGGGTGGGAACCTGGGCTCTCAATTCGCTAAACGCCTCCAGGGGCTAAGTTGTCAGAAGAGAGCCGACATCCTTCTTCCTTCACAAACCCTTCAGAGAACACGGCCTTTAAACCCCTTGCAAGGAGGGGAACCGGGCTGGTGAAAGATAATTAAACAATCCTGGACTCGCATCTCAAGGAGCCTTCAAGCATGGGCTATCCCTTCCACCCCATCACCCAGAAGGCCTCACACCCAAGCCTGAAGATTTACCGAAACTTGCACCAACTTTATCCCATCACTTGCCCCAGTCCTAAAACGCCGCCCCAGACGGTTAATTTTCCGCCCCGTCTTAAACCTGTTTCCAACCCCTTTTCCCAGCGAACCGCCCCCCACACCCCGGGGCTCTCGCGAGCCATCCGGGCCCCATCCTGGGCCCCTTTCGAGGGAGGCGGGCGGAAGGCCTCGATCGCCTGCCCTTTGTGAGGGGCCACAGGCTACGCTTCTCGAGCCCCACGGCCATTGGGATCCCAGGGACGGCCAAATCCACAGCCGCTCCTTGGCCGGGACAGGCGCCCACCTTTCGCACTCGGCCCCAGCTTCCTTCCCGGGGCCGACGGCCGCCCTCGCTCACGCGCGTAGGCGCGCGCCCCGCCCACTTTCGGTCCGTAGAAGGCGGCCGCCGAGGCGCGCGCGCAGCCCCGCCCCCGTCAGGAGCCCAATCCGCGCCGTGCGCCCCGATCACTTCCGCCCCGCAGACGGCGGCCGCGGAGGCGCGCTCGCAGCCCCGCCCCCGCGAGGCGCCCAATCCGCGCCGTGCTCCCCGCTCGCGGCGCGCGCGGAAAAGGTGGGCTCCCGGCGCGGACGCATGCGCGCTGCAGGCGCTGGTGCGGGACAGCTGGCGCCGGTCGCAGCCTCGGGGATCGCAGGCGATCGGGGATCGCGGCGGCCCGGAGCCGGCTTCGCTGCAGGTGTCGGGGCGAGAGGCTGGGGGGACGGGGAGGGGTTGGGTCGTGCCCAACTCGGGGCTCCTTCAGGAGAAAGGAGGAAAATGGGGAAAAGGATCGGAGAGGAGCGAGAGCCCCAGGGCAGGTTGGGGGACGTGGAGCGGAGGCCCTGGACGGGGCTCTGGAACAAGGAGTTGGGTTGGGGGGTGGTGACCTCAGAAAGCCCCCAGCCCCTTGCCCCAGGCGGAGGAGACAGTTATTTGGCTGCTCTGTTGCGATCGTGAGCTGGCTGTTGCTGGCATTGAATGGGGATAACAAGAGTGTGTTAAGGAGACACTTGTGCTGGGTGAGACTTAGTGGCATCCGAGGACCCTTAAATCACTTGCAGTCTGAGCGGCAATGAATACATGCCCTGCACAGCCAGGGAGAGGTAGAAAGAGACCACCCAGGTGTCATCATACAGGGAGATACTTCTGTCCCCGCTGTCTGGTGCCAGATGTTGAGGCCATAAAGTGTCAGTCGCTCAGTTGTGTCCGATTCTTTACGACTTCACTGACTGTACCCTGCCAGGCTCCTCTGTCCATAGGATTTTCCAGGCAACAATCCTGGAGTGGGTTGCCATTCCCTTCTCTAGGGGATCTTCCCAGCCCAGGGATTGAACCCATGTCTCTTGCATTGCAGGCAGATTCTTTACTGTCTGAGCCACCCAGGAAGCCCCTGAGGCCTTAAGCATCTGATTAAAGGATGGGGAGGGGGTAGCCCTGCAGACATCCCCAGCCGCTGTCTAGGTCCATGAGAAAGCTGAAGTCTGTTCTTTTTCCAGGGAGCCGCAGCAGCTGCCGCCCTAGCGAGGAAGAAACGTTGACCCCCGAGGGACCCTTCCTCACTTTGGGAAATGGCAGGCGAAATCACAGAGACCGGGGAGCTCTATTCTCCCTACGTGAGTTTCACTTTGGGGGCCTAACTTGCCCACATCGGTGCCCTTGGCTTCTAGAGAAGCACACTGCTTCCTCTGGACTGTGCTTGTGAGCCCAGCGGCTTTCACGGCTGGGGTCTGGGAACCCAAGTCAGCAGCAAGCCATGGTGAACAGAGGATGAGAGTCAGATTTGTTAATTCTTTACGTGTTGCTCAGAGAGCAGTCAGGAACACAAAATGGACTTGCTTGCCCCTTATTTTTATCTCAGGGCCGCTGTCTCTTGCAAACTGTGAGGTCAGTTCATATGGATGGGGGCTGTTGACTATGGGTTTTGCTCCACTCAGCAGTTTGAAACCACTTCACTTCTTACCTGAACTTTATGTTGCACAACTTTTATAGTCTTGGATGACGTAAGAGGCAGAGAAAGCACGCGGAGACCTCCAGTTGTGGTTTGCTGGAACCTGTAATTAGAACAATTACAATGATGGATTTCTCACTGTTGTGCGTCTGCGTTACCCTCACATACGCTCAGTTTATCTTCTTTGTGTTATAAAAGATTGGTCATGGTTCCATCACGGAGTCCTCTTGCCTGGGTGAATAGTTGAAGGGCTGGAGGATTGGAATAATCAAATGATTGATTCATGTCGTTACCAAGTATTCCAGTGCTGCTGAGTATCCCAGGAAAAGGCAGCACTGCCTTAAGTAGCGAAGTCCTCTTTCCTGAAAGTACAGCTGCCCTGCTTTGCACTTCCCTGGGGATCTATGCTCCTCTGTCTCTGCGAAGTTGTGATGTGATGGATAAGGATCCACCTCTGAGAAGAGCTGACAAAAACCCTCACACCGAGGTCCTGTGCCATTCGTGTGTGACTTGACTCCAAGGGCCCCTTCTTCACCTCGTTTGTTTTTTTTTTTTTTTTGTCTGTGTTGGATCTTCACTGCTACATGGGCATTTCTCTAGTTGTGACCAGCGAGGGGCTGCTCTCTAATTGCAGTGCTTGGACATCTCGTTGCAGTGACTTCTCTTGTTGCAGTGGAGTGCAGGCTCTAGGAGTGTGAGCCTCAGTAGTTGCGGCTCCCGGGATCTAGAGCACAGACTCAGTAGCTGTGGGTCACTGGCTTAGCTGCTCCAGGGCATGTGGGATCTTCCCCGATCAGGGATCAAACCCTCTTCTCCTACATCGGCAGGCAGATCCTTTACCCCTCAGCCACCAGGGAAGCCCCTTCCCCTCATAACTGATCAGGTTAGTCTTTCTTGAACCTTGAAATGGATCGGATTATGCTCCTTTCATCTGTGGAATTATGTAACAGCCACGGTCTCCTCTGGGTATCAGCAATGACATGTCCACACTGTATATAAACGTCACCAGGGCTCCTGTGTCATCTTCCGACATCTGTAAGCTTAGAGGTGAGGAAATGAGTTATTTCTGTAGCTGAGCCTTGGGAAGGAGAGCCTTTGATATGCCCAGTTTCCTTGGGCTCCAGCTGTTCAGTAATCATTTCACACGTCAGCATGTGCCCACAGGAAATGGGGCAGGGAGACTTAAAGGCCTCCGCAAATTCCGCTTTTTAAAACTCTTTCCCTCCATCTCCTATGTGTTGGGTGTTGTTCAAGGTCTGCATTCAAGGGCCTCCTCTGGGTGTTGGCCATAAACAGCGGCTCATGTTCTCCAATCGTGCTGGTGAAGAGAGAGGCAGGGGAAGGTGGATGGTACTGAGGGTGAGGTGGCAGTAAGCAGGAGTTCGCGGTCAGGGTTTGAGCGGAGGACACGCCCCCTGCCTGAGGTTTCCGTAACTCTGCCGTCCTGCGAGAATGATTCTTGATCCCCTGGGAGATCAGGAGGGTTGGAGATGCACCCCCCACCTCCCCGCACTGAGCCCAGAGGGACTGCGGAAGAGACTTGACTGCAGGCGCTGCTTTCCTCTGCGGCTGAATTCCCCTGCTCAGCAGAGCATAGGCGGAACCGCGCTGGCTGCCTTGGGAGAGCCTGACGCTGAGCGGTACATCCCCAGCCCCAAGCCGCTCCCTACCTTTCTGTGCCTGTTGTGAGATCCTGCCACTCGTGGGTGTCAGGAGTGTTTGCCTTCGCCTGCGTTCTTCTGCATAACCAACGTGTGATGAGCCTTGCAGGGGGCTCAGATGACGAGCCCTCTCTAGGATAGTGAGGGTCACAGGAGCATGGTTCAGGCCTATGCACCTCGCCCTCATAGGTGACCTCAGAACAGGCTTGTCTGTGTCCCCATGTATGGGGACCACAAGTGGCACGGGACTGAAGGGATCCTGTGGTCGAAATAGAGGAAGAAGGGGGTCCCTGCCCACAGAGAGGCAGCTGCTGAGGCCACCCCCCGCCAGCCTGTCTTGCCGAAGATGGGTGACGGTGCTTTCGAAGGAAAGAGGGCTTGTTTTGCGGCCTGAAACCCAAGTTGTTGCTTCCCCATCTCCACCGCCTTCTGTTTCCTGTGACAACTGTCGTTGGGGAAGCCGTTGAAAGATGCCGGTAACGCCGACCTCATGCAGGAACGCTGCGCCAAACCCCTAGAGAGTGGTGGGAGGCAGCAGGTCCCAGGGTCAGCCACAGGGAAGACTCAAGAACGGGAGGAAGCTCGGTCTGCAGGGCCGCTCCACTGAGACCCTACTCCTCTGCTTTCTGTCTTGCCTCCCTGGAGGCTGTCCCCACAGAACAGTCACCAACCAGCAGAACAGGGGACCCCACACACACACCAGCTTCCTCCTGCCTCACAACTGCCTTCCACCCTACCTGGGGCTCAGCTCAGGTTTGCTCCTTGCCTGTTTATTCTGCTCCTTGAGATCGGTCCTTTCTAATCCCCTTGACAGAAAGTAAAGAGGGTTTAACTCTGGCCAGGAAGGTGGAGACACCATACATTTTCCTATATGGTTCCCCCCGCCGGCTACCCCCAGGCCCAGAATACTAGCCTCAAACTGAAAAATAGCAACAACCCAAGACAAGTGGGATTACCCATTTCTGCTCCTAACTGCCAACAGTCGATCACTAATTAACTTCTTTGTCAAGGTCTTAAAGGGTCTTTTTCACTGAGATCTATTTGAAGCTTCTTTTGGGAGTGTGTTTATTTCACTATGCATTTATCAGCAGTGGTTCTCAGCTAGCGGCTGTCTTGCCTACCAGGGGACATCTAGCAGTGTCCGGAGACCCCATCACTATCACAACACAGGGGCGAGGTGGGGGCTACTGGAGTCTAGTGGCTAAAGGCCAGGGATGCTGCTAAACACCCTGACAATGCACAGAACAAGCCCCCACAACAAGGAATAATCTGGCACCAAGTATCAGCAATGCTCTGTCTGAGAAACCTTGCTTGACAGTAGACACTTGACTTTTACATCCCAACACCTTCAGCCATCCTTGAATTCACAAATGCCTTTTGTACTTAATTTCCCCATGAAAGTTTTTTGGGGAGTGGGGAAGGAAGGGCTGTGTCATGGCTTGCTGGATCTTAGTTTTCCAGCCGGGGATTGAACCTGTGCCCCCTGCATTGGAAATGTGGTCTTCTAGGTATGACCTAAATCAAATCCCTTATGATTATACAGTGGAAGTGAGAAATAGATATAAGGGACTAGATCTGATAGACAGATTGCCTGATGAACTATGGATGGAGGTTCATGACATTGTACAGGAGATGGGAATCAAGACCATCCCCAAGAAAAAGAAATGCAAAAAAGCAAAATGGCTGGCTGAGGAGGCCTTACAAATAGCTGTGAAAAGAAGGGAAGTGAAAAGGAAAGATATACCCATTTGAATGCAGAGTTCCAAAGAATAGCAAGGAGAGATAAGAAAGCCTTCCTCAGAGATCAGTGCCAAGAAATAGAGGAAAACAATAGAATGGGAAAGATGGTGGCTCAGAGGTTAAAGTGTTTGCCTGCAAGGCGGGAGACCCGGCTTCAATCCCTGGGTCGGGAAGATCCCCTGGAGAAGGAAATGGCAACCCACTTCAGTATTCTTGCCTGGAGAATCCCATGGATGGAGGAGCCTGGTAGGTTACAGTCCACGGGGTCACAAAGAGTCAGACACAACTGAGCGACTTCACTTTCACTTTCAAGAAAATTAGAGATAACAAGGAAACATTTCATGCAAAGATGGGCTCAATAAAGGACAGAAATGGTAGGGACCTAACAAAAGCAGAAGATATTAAGAAGAAGTGGCAAGAATACACAGAAGAACTGTACAAAAAAGATCTTCACAACCCAGATAATCACAATGGTGTGATCACTCACCTAGAGCCAGACATCCTGGAATGTGAAGTGGGCTTTAGGAAGCACGACTACAAACAAAGCTAAGGGAGGTGATGGAATTCCAGTTGAGCTATTTCAAATCCTGGAAGATGATGCTGTGAAAGTGCTGCACTCAATAGGTCAGCAAATTTGGAAAACTCAGCAGTGGCCACAGGACTGGAAAAGACCAGTTTTCATTCCAATCCCAAAGAAAGGCAATGCCAAAGAATGCTCAAACTACTGCACAGTTGCACTCATCTCACACGCTAGTAAAGTAATGCTCAAAATTCTCCAGGCTTCAGCAATATGTGCACCGTGAACTTCGAGATGTTCAAGCTGGTTTTAGAAAAGGCAGAGGAACCAGAGATCAAATTGCCAACATCCACTGGATCATGGAAAAAGCCAAAGAGCTCTAGAAAAACATCTATTTCTGCTTTGTTGACTATACCAAAGCCTTTGACTGTGTGGATCACAATAAACTGTGGAAAATTCTTCAAGAGATGGGAATACCAGACCAACTGACCTGCCTCTTGAGAAACCTGTATGCAGGTCAGGAAGCAACAGTTAGAACTGGACATGGAGCAACAGACTGGTTCCAAATAGGAAAAGGAGTACGTCAAGGCTGTATATTGTCACCCTGCTTGTTTAATGTATATGCAGAGTACATCATGAGAAACGCTGGGCTGGAAGAAGCACAAGCTGGAATCAAGATTGCCAGGAGAAATATCAATAACCTCAGATATGCAGATGACACCACCCTTATGGCAGAAAGTGAAGAGGAACTAAAGACCCTCTTGATGAAAGTGAAAGTGGAGAGTAAAAATGCTGGCTTAAAGCTCAACATTCAGAAAACTAAGATCATGGCATCCGGTCCCATCACTTCATGGCTAATAGATGGGGAAACAGTGGAAACAGTGGCTGACTTTATTTTTCTGGGCTCCAAAATCAATGCAGATGGTGATTGCAGCCATGAAATTAAAAGACTCTTACTCCTTGGAAGGAAAGTTATGACCAACCTAGATAGCATATTCAAAAGCAAAGAGAGACATTACTTTGCCAACAAAGGTCCGTCTAGTCAAGGCTGTGGTTTTTCCAGTGGTCATGTATGGATGTGAGAGTTGGACTGTGAAGAAAGCTGAGCCCCGAAGAATTGATGCTTTTGAACTGTGGTGTTGGAGAAGACTCTTGAGAGTCCCTTGGACTGCAAGGAGATCCAACCAGTCCATCCTAAAGGAGATTCAGTCCTGGGTGTTCATTGGAAGGAATGATGCTAAAGCTGAAACTCCAATACTTTGGCCACCTCATGCAAAGAGCTGACTCATTTGAAGTGACCCTGATGCTGGGAAAGATTGAGGGCAGGAGGAGAAGGGGGCGACAGAGGATGAGATCGCTGGATGGCATCATGACTCAATGGACATGGGTTTGGGTGGACTCCGGGAGTTGGTGATGGACAGGGAGGCCTGGCGTGCTGCGATTCATGGGGGTCGCAAAGAGTCAGACACGACTGAGTGACTGAACTGAATTGAACTGAATCACTGGCCTACCAGGGAATTCACATTCCTATAAAACTTCTGGCTGAAAACCATCACTCTCTTAGGTCTCTTTGCCTTCTCTTAACTTCTATCATGAGAACCATCACCAGAGCCATTTTCCATAAAGAAATGAGGTTCTGCTCTTCATAAGCATTACCACTTATAAAAGCGATATTCAGGGGACATCCTTGGCGGTCCAGTGGTTAAGACTCCATGCTTCCACTGCAGGGGGCACAGGTTCGATCCCTGGTCAGGGAATTAGAAGTGGTACAGAATCCACCTGCCAGTGTAGGAGATGCCAGAGATGCGAGTTCAGTCCCTGGGTCTGGAAGATCCCTTGGAGAATGAAATGACAAGCCGCTCCAGTATTCTTGCCTGGTAAATCCCATGGACAGAGGAGCCTGGCAGACTGCAGTCCATGGGGTTGCAAGAAGTCAGACATGCCTGAGTGACTGACACACTAAAGTCAAAATGAGCCTGAGGACGCTCACATCTTTGAAAAGTCAATTCAGAAGGCTAGCTGACACCCTCACATTTATTCTCGCAGCGTATCCCTGGGCCAGGACTCTCGGCAGGGGAAGCACCTTGTGCTGGTGGTGTGATCCAGTCGAGAGCCAGAGGAAGACAGCTCAACTTCTCTTGATCTTTCTGGGATCCATCCAGGGATCAAGATGAGACTGGGACGTTTAACACGGGACTGGGATCTGCCTCCGGGATCAAAGTGCGACTGGGACGAAGACCGTCAGGTTCACGGCAGAGGGAACTGAGCCAGGGCCGCCGAGGGTTCCCATCTCGAGGCCGTCTGCCAGTCACCCCAAGAAATGCAGAGAGACGCAGTGAGACAGAGCAAGCCTCAGACTTAGTAACAATAGGGGAAAGATAAACACCTCAACACCAAAAACCCAAACTAGGGCATCAGAAGTGCTCTCAATCCAGGGCTTTGAAACTGGGAGCAAGAAAGACTTGGGAGACTGGGAAGGGCCTTGTAATGGGCGCGGCATTGGAGTGGGCACCGCCTCCCCCTGTCCCATGGTGGGTGGGAGTTGAGGGGCTGGGTGGGAGGCGCAGGAGCTTGGTGCCCTGGACAGAGCTGTGTCCTCTCTAGAGGACGTCCTCCCATTTGTCCAGCACTCCGACGGCCCATCAACCCCTGCCCTGAGGCCTGTATCCCTTCCTAACCACCGCCTGGCCCCTCCAGCCTCCCTGTCACGGGCCCCAGGATGGTGACCAACACTCCCTACTTCTCTTCTTCCTTTTAAATCCGACTGAGGCTCATCTGAGAATGGGTCCTGACTTAGTGTTTCTGATTTAGAATGCAGCACACGGTTCAGTGGGGTGTGGGGAGATCAGTTAGGAACCTGCTGTTGTAGTTCAGGCCAGAAGTGATTCATTTGAGTTATAAAGAGAGCAGTACCCACTACAGAGTCTGTGCTGCGTGGTAGGTGCTTGTTGATTCTTTTATGGATAGTTATGTGTGTATGTTCAGCCCGACCTCCTAAGTCGGCCGCCCGCTCCCGCCTTCCCCAGTCAATCCTATTTTAGTCAGGAAGTCACACACTTGAGCATCCTACTCGTCAGTTCACCCAGCCACATGGAAGTCATTCGTGTTCTTGGAGTCCAGTTTTTCCATTGGTTCTGTACACTTCACCTGATGATTGAGGGCAGAGGGACGGTTCCAAAGAATTTTGCAAGCGCTTTTGTGAAGGCTCCTAGGAATAAAATCGCCAGCACTGAGATATGGAGGGAAAGGCGGTTCTGGGGCCATTCTGGGGTGTCTAGGTGGAGGGGACTCGCAGGCAGAAAGGTTTGCACTAAGAGAAGCACCGTCCTCTTCTGTCCCCCGGGATAATTAAAGCCGTAGGCTCGAGTGATGCTGCTGAGGACGAGATACACAGAGAGAGAGACTGCCAATGTCAGAACCGTAAGAGAGGTTAGAGACTAACAGCCGTTGGGTTAGGAGGTTGTTGGTGATTATATTTTTCTTTTTGGTTTGTTTTTTGTTCGGTCATTGGTGATTTTTTAAGAACGCAGTTTCAAGAGAGTTCTAGGGATGGAAACCACAAACTGTGGGACATGAAGGCAGAGGCTATAGCTGCTGCTGCTGCTTTTATCTCGTCTTTTGGCTGCACTGGGTCTTCGTTGCTGCGTGGGCTCTTCTCCAGTTTCGGGGAGCGGGGGCTACAGTAGCTGCTCGGGCTTCTCATTGCGGTGGTTGAGGAGGGGAGGGAGGAAGCACCAATTTTTGAGTTCGGAAGGGGCGATGCTTGGGAATTCCCTGGGGTTGCAGCTTCACTGCCATAGGCCCAGGGGTCGCTCCCTGCTTGGGGAACTGAGGTCCTGCAAGCTGCTTGGTGCAGGGAGAAGAGAAAGGGAAGAGTGAGGCTTGGGGAGTGTGCATGGGTTGGTCTCCGTTACCTCTGTAGCATTGCTAGAGGTACAGCCTTCACTTGAGAGAGACGGGAGCCCCGGGTCTGGGTTTTGGAGACTGAGGTTTGGAGCCTTTTCGTGGGACATGCTCGCAAGTCCACCGTGAGGAGGAAAGAAAATCTGATGCCACCGACCACAGTGGAAGGGACCCTCATCCGTCAGAGGACTCAGCGTTAGAATTGCTTTTTTAATTTTTTAAAAAGCTATTTATTATTTATTTGTTTTTTTGGCCGCACCGGATATTAGTTATGGCGTTCGGAATCTTGAGTTGCAGCCTTTGAACCTTAGTTGCAGCAGGTGGGAGCTAGTTCCCTGACCAGGAATGGACTCTGGGCCCCTGCCTTGGGAGTGAGGAGTCTTAGCGACTGGACCCCACTCCAGTACTCCTCCCTGGAAAATCCCATGGATGAAGGAGCCTGGAAGGCTGCAGTCTGTGGGGTCGCTGAGGGTTGGACACGACTGAGTGACTTCATTTTCAATTTTCTCTTTCATGCATTGGAGAAGGACATGGCAGCCCACTCCAGTGTTCTTGCCTGGAGAATCCCAGGGACGGGGGAGCCTGGAGGGCTGCTGTCTATGGGGTCGCACAGAGTCGGACACAACTGAAGTGACTTAGCAGCAGCAGCAGCAGCTACTGGACCACCAGGGAAGTCCCCTCATCGTGAGGATTTTTTTTTTAATTCCAGGAGCCTTTAGCAGCTTCATATTAGGGAACTGAGGAAGCGGATGCTGAATCATCTCTGAGGCCCAGGGTCAGAAAGGTTAGAACAGGGAAGATGTGGGGAGCTGGTGGGGCAGTGCCAGCTTTCAGGAACCAGCCGACTCTCAGTGAGGCCATGGCCGAGCGGGAGGCCTGGGGAGGGAGGGCCAGAACTGGGCAACACAGGGAACACAAAGGCAGATGGGTGAGGATGGACGGGGTGTGGGAGCTGAGGCTTCGGGTCAAAGAAGAGAATTTCATGGTGGAGATCTTGAAAAGGGAATCATTGGAATTAGCTGAGCTGGAGAGTAGGTGTGAACTCAAGCTTCAAACCTGAAGTCAGTGACTCAGCAGTTCCACTGGGAGGTGGGTTGCCAGGGGTGACAGGAAGTTGGGAGTGGCTCCCAGTGAGTAGGGGGTTTCTTTAGGGGGTAATGAAATGGAATTAGATGGTGGTGCTGACTGCGGAACTTGTGAATATTACTGAAAACCTGTGTACTTTAAACGGCTGAACTTTATGGCACATGAATTATTATAGCTCAATTTTTTTTTTTTTTTTTTTTAAATTTTGGCTGTACCACAAGGCTTGCAGGAGGATCTTAGTTCCCCAACCAGGGATTGAACCTGAGTCCCAGCAGGGGAAGCACCAAGTCCTAACCACTGGACCACTGGGGAATTCCTTCTCAAATTTAAGAAACGAGGGCGGGAAAAGGGAACCAGCATGAATGTTGACGTCCCAAAGGGCAGTTGCAAGGATGGATGGGGAGGAGGACTGGGTTGCGTGCTCAGTGGTCTTGGAAAAGTAGGGGTTTTTTTTTGGAGGGTCAGCAATGTGGGTTGGTCTGTGTGCCAGGTCACCCCAGACTTGTTGGCCTGTCCTCAGGAAACCTGCAAGCGGGTTGAGCAGAGAGCTGCCATCTAAGATGCAGCTCCGAATAATATGCACTGATGAAGTGATGGGGGTGATGACGCGAAAGAGGAGGGTAAAACCGAGCCCCAGAGACTTTTTGAAAAGACGGATGGACCACGGGCTTTGGTCGCCCAGTGTCCAGCTGCAGATCCCGCCTCCCTGGAACCCGAGAGGAACCCTCCCTTCTTACGTGCCCTCCTGGCTAAGGCCTCCTGGCCTCCTGGTTTCCACGGGTTTTGTCATAGCCCAGAGTCACCCTTGGGAGCTGTTGGGGGTGGTGAGGCTTGTCAATTTCTGGGCTGCTCAAATGTTGCCTCTCTCGGTTCCAGGTCGGACTGGTATATATGTTCAACCTCATCGTGGGCACCGGTGCGCTCACCATGCCCAAGGCCTTTGCCACAGCCGGGTGGCTGGTCAGCCTGGTGCTGCTGGTATTCCTGGGCTTCATGAGGTAAGAGGCCATCCTGGAGTGGGGGTGCTGGGGGTGAAACTGGGGGCACCTCCCCGGGGAGCCCAAGCTCTCTCCATCCGTCTAACAGAGATATCTGGTAACAGGTTCGCAGAGCAAGGAGAGGAGGCCCAGAGGTCTTGGGGCAGCGGGGGTTCACGCTGATGGAGTAGTTGCCCACCCCCCATCACTGGGAAGTTAAGACCTCCAGGGACTTCCCTTGTGGTCCAGTGTGGTTAAGACTCTGAGATTCCACTGCACAGGGCACAGGTTCCATCCCTGGTCAGGGAACTAAGATCCCACATACCCCGAGGCACAGCAAGACATTAGCAGAAAAAAAAAAAAAACAAGCGAAGACCTCCAGTTAGGCTCCAGGATGTCTCATGTGGGGCTCACGTGTTTCTTCCCCGGCTGGCTTTCCTCCTCTGCTGTGCCTATAATTTCTGAATGTGACCATCGGTGTGTGTTCCCTGAGAAGTTCCCAACCAGCCACAGAAGAGATGCCAACTAACGTTTCAGGTGATCCAGGCAATCAGCTCGGAATTTAGAGTTTGTTTAAGATAGTTTCACCGAGCAGCAGTGATAAGCAGGCAGGTGCAGCCATATTCAGGTGTTAATCTCACATGGCTTCGTGCCCAGCAGCAAACAGGAGGCCCAGCCCTCGGGCCCCCGCTCCGTGAGCAGGTGTGCATGGCTCACCTGGGATGTGGCAGCTGGTGCCTCTGCAGGCCACTCCTCGGGGAACTCACAGGCAGGGGCCCCAGGCTAGAGAGGGATTTTGTTGTTCTTGTTTAGTCACTAAACAAGAAGTCACTTGTTTAGCTGCTCTTTTGCAACCCCGGGGGCTGTAGCCCGCCAGGCTTCCCTGTCCATGGAATTTTCCAGGCAAGAAGACTGGAGGAGCTTGCCATTTCCTCCAGGGCCTCTTCCCGACCCAGGGATTGACTCTCGTCTCCTGCACTGGCAGCCGAATTCTTGACCCCTGAGCCACCCGGGAAGCGCCACAGCATTTAGTAGCTGAAGTCAACTAAGGCTGCACGGGGCTGCACAGGGTGGGAAACGGCCCTGTTTTTCCCTTTCTTCCCATGTTTTCCTCTGGGGAGGTTGTATGTAGCCTCAAGGTACTGTGGGCTCATTACGTCCTGCAAGCTCTGTGGCCAGGAGCCCTAGACGTCCTTGTCCTCCTGTGACTCCGCTGTCCCCTTCAAAGGACCTTCAGCACAGGCAGCCGCCTGAAAGGGAAGTGGTTATTGGGGGCACCCAGGCAGGGGCCGCCACGCAGGGACTGCCACGCCCCCCCCAACCCATTATATTCCAGCATGATCCATGAGCTGGCTTCGTGCAGCCACGAGAGCCTCTTTATGCCTTAATTAAGATGGATTTTAGTTTTACTTCCCAAAAGAAGAGGCAATGGAAAGCCCTTAAAATGGTCACTTAGGCAAGATAATGAGAAACCTTTCTAGGAGGAGCTGCGGTGGCTGGAGTTTCAGGGCTGGCTGCCCCACCCCCCTTGGCTGTGGGTTAACTCCTGGGCAACCCCCACCCCCCGCCCCTGTCCCCACCGCCTGACTGCCAGCCTGCGGCAGGTGCCAGCACCCGAGGTGAGCCAGGGGGCCCTGCGGCAAGCCCGCCTGCCCAGCAGCTTCAGGAAAGAGGGAGGTGAATGTTCCTGAATGTTCCACCTGCTCCATTTCAGCAGGGGTGGGGTCACTCCGGTTTTCGCAGCAGGAACCCGGCCCTGCCCTGTAACGTCTGCTCACAGAGCATTCTTGCTGTCAGCCCAATCTCTCCGGTTTCCTTAAAAAAAGTAGATTTTCTCTTCACTCTAGTCTCACGTCTCACAAAGGTCTGATGCTACCTCCCAATCTCCATTTTGATTCGGGCCAGATTATTAGGCTATTAAAATATTAACACATTTTCATCTGTTAATATGTTTTAACTTATTAATTAAATATGTTGATTTATTGTATTCTTTCATTTACTTTAATAGCGAACATTAAAATAATTATTTTAATATTAGCCAGATTATTAGGAAAGTAAAAGTACCCCCTACCCCCCCCAAGAAGTAAGAAGGGGAGGGTGATTCCAGGGCCAAGCACCCTTTTCAGTTTTCCACACCCGTGCTCCGTTCATCAGCGTGTGTAAGTGGGGGTTGACCGCTTGCCCAGCGAGGAGACGTGAAAGCTGCCCACTGCCCTTCCCTGAAGCCCCGGGCGGCCCCCTTGTGGACCAGCTTCCTCCTCCCAGTATAGCGCCTCATCTGCTGTCTCTCTGCCCCCCATCTCTCCCACCTCTGCCCCCAACAGGCCCCGAGTCACCTCTCCCCCAAGGTCACACTCTCTCCTTCCATCAGCTTGATTCACACCCTGGTCTCCTGTGCACTGAGAATATGTTCTAAATATAAACAGACATCAGGGCGAGCCCATGAGGCACCGTGGAGGCACACACACCTTCGTACAGGGTCAGACCCATCCCAGGACTTGGGGTACCTTCCTCAGCAGAGAGAATGCTTTGGCTGGTTGGTCGGGTCCGGTTTTCAGTGGCTTTTCCTTTTATCTTGTGCCTCCTCCAACCTCCTCCATGCCTTTGGCGATTAACCAGTGGCCTTTCCCTGCAGCTTCGTGACGACTACCTTCGTGGTGGAGGCCATGGGGGCGGCCAACGCTCAGCTCCGCTGGAAGAGGATGGAAACCCTCCAGGTGTGTGGGCCACCCTGGGCTCCGTCGTGGGGCGGCTGAGTGCAGAGAGCGGGCCAGGCCTCTCCCCGCACCCCCTCCTGACCGTGGGCAGCTCCGGAACCCGGAAACGTTAAAGAAAGTTACTCAGTCAGTCGTGTCCGACTCTGCGACCCCATGGACTGTAGCCCACCAGGCTCCTCTGGCCAAGGAATTCTCTAGGCAAGAATTCTGATGGGGGTTGCCATTTCCTTCTCCAGAACCTGGACTTCTCTGGGCATTAGTGAGGAGCTGAAGTTCGCAGCCATGTCAGCTTCCAGAATATGCACAGCCTCTGCTGTTGCGCCCTCCTCCCCCAGTGCTCTCCGCCATCCCCTCCTTGCTCCCTCCTCCCCCGGTGCTCTCCGCCATCCCCTCATTGCTCCCTCCTCCCCCGGTGCTCTCCAAGCATCCACTCAGGCTCCCTCCTCCCCCAGTGCTCCCTGCCATCCCCTCCTTGCTCCCTCCTCCCGCGGTGCTCTCCGCCATCCCCTCCTTGCTCCCTCCTCCCCCCGTGCTCTCCGCCATCCCCTCCTTGCTCCCTCCTCCCCCCGTGCTCTCCGCCATCCCCTCCTTGCTCCCTCCTCCCCTGGTGCTCTCCGCCATCCCCTCCTTGCTCCCTCCTCCCCCGGTGCTCTCCGCCATCCCCTCCTTGCTCCCTCCTCCCCTGATGCTCTCCGGTCATCCCCTCCTTGCTCCCTCCTCCCCCGGTGCTCCCCGCCATCCCCTCCTTGCTCCCTCCTCCCCCGGTGCTCTCCGCCATCCCCTCCTTGCTCCCTCCTCCCCCGATGCTCTCCGGTCATCCCCTCCTTGCTCCCTCCTCCCCCGGTGCTCTCCACCATCCCCTCCTTGCTCCCTCCTCCCCCGGTGCTCTCCGCCATCCCCTCCTTGCTCCCTCCTCCCCCAATGCTCTCCGGTCATCCCCTCCTTGCTCCCTCCTCCCCCGATGCTCTCCGCCATCCCCTCCTTGCTCCCTCCTCCCCCGGTGCTCTCCGCCATCCCCTCCTTGCTCCCTCCTCCCCCGATGCTCTCCGGTCATCCCCTCCTTGCACCCTCCTCCCCAGTGCTCTCCGTCATCCCCTTCTTGCACCCTCCTCCCCAGTGCTCTCCGATCATCCCCTTCTTGCTCCCTCCTCCCTCAGTGCTCCCTGAGCATCCCCTCCTTGCTCCCTCCTCCCTCTGACCTGGGAACCTTCATCCCAGGACCCATGATGCGCCTCTCCCTCTGAGCGCCTCTGACCCTCTGATGGGAGAGCCCGGAAGTATGGAAAGCTCCCTGCTCAGATGCCTTCTAGGAAGAGAGAACGAGCAAGCAGGCTCTCCCTTGGGTGTCCCCTTTCCTTTCCTGTCTTCCTTACCCTCCGCATCCCGCCCCCTCCCAGGAGGAGGAAGATGATGACTCCTCCTCGGCCTCCGACAGCGACGTTCTCGCCCAGGACAGCTACGAGCGGGCGGAGAAGCGGCCCATCCTGTCTGTGCGTAAGTCTTGGGGTTCTGGGCTGGGCCGCGCTCCCCTCTGGTCCACGGGGTTCCCCTTCCTCATGGAGAGGGCTCAGGGCAGGGGCGGGGGTTCTCTCTGCAGAGACCCTCTGAGAGCACTTCCCACCTGAGGGCTGATGCCAGGAAGGCAGCAGGGAGCATACAGCAGAGCCGCAGCCCTGGAGCCAGGCCAGGCTCCCCCCTGCTGGATCTGCCGCCAACTGTTGTCTGCAGCCTGGGGAGGGCCCTTGACCTCGGCCCCTGGAAGCCCGAGTCTGTGTCAAGTCTAACTTCCCTCCTTCCTGTCCCACCGGACAGACACACACCCAGAGCCCAGCTGAGCCAGGGAGGCACCCCCGCCTTCCCACTCACCCCACAGTGAGCATCCCTGGCTCCCTTTCTGTAGACATTTTCTCTTTTCCTTTATTTATTTATTTTTTGGCTACACTTGGAGGCACGTGGGATCTTCGTTTCCCGACCAGGGATCAAACCCATGACCCCTGTGATGGAAGCTCAGAGTCCTGACCACCAGGGAGCCTCCTCTATGGGCGTTTTTTAAAATGTTTCAAGCAGGAAGCACAAGGAAAAGTTTTCTTAAGAGTTTGAGCCCCTTGGGATTTCATTATTCTGGAGGATTCAGCGAACCCAGCACCCCTCCGAGGAGCTTGTCCTCGTGGGAAAAAATTACACCCCCTCTTTGCTCTTGGCTCCACAGAGAGACGCGGATCGAACCTTTTCGAGATCACAGACCGGGTAGAGCTGGGACAGATGGCCTCCATGTTCTTCAATAAAGGTGGGGGTGCTTTCTCCACGTGGGGAGTGGGCAGGGAAAGCTGGTGCCTTCCCGCGGGCCGGGGCACCCGGGTTGGGGGTTCCACCTTGCCTGGTGACAGGGCACGGGAGAGGGAGGAACGGATTCTTGGCCTGAGAAACCACCTTGCTGGGAGGCCTGAACCCCTTCAGGGTGTTCTCTTGGTTCCCTCCCTGTTCAGTGTATCGGGAATAAAAAAGCAGCCAGTGGTAAAGGATCCGCCTGACAATGCAGGAAACATGGGTTCAATCCCTGGGTTGGGAAGATCCCCCGGAGACGGAAATGGCAACCCACTCCAGCATTCTTGCTTGGAGAATCCCATGGACAGAGGAGCCTAGTGGGCTATAGTCCACGGGGTCGCAAAGAGTCAGATACTAAAAAACAACAACTCAGCAACTATGGGGCTTCCCTTGTGGCTCAGCTGGTAAAGAATCCACCTGCAATATGGGAGACCTGGGTTCGATCCCTGGGTTGGGAAGATCCCCTGGAGAAAGGAAAGGCTATCCACTCCAGTATTCTGGCCTGGAGAATTCCATGAACTGTATAGTCCATGGGGTCACAAAGAGTCGGATACGACTGAGCGCCTTTCACTTTCACTACCAACTATGGCTCACAGAGGCTGGGTCCCAAACAGCTTTCCAGTGGAGGCGGCGGGTGGTTCTCTTCCATTTTCTTAATTGCCTCTGCCTTGTCTCTTTTCTTCTGGACTGTTGTGTCTAGGACAGCCCAGAGCACCCCACTCCAGTGACGGCAGGGTGGTGTGTGGCTGTGTGTGGGGAGGGTGTCTTCATAGTGGCCGGCAGAGGGCGCCAGGAGCCCGTGCTCAGGGCCGCTGTCTGGACTCTGCAGGGCTGGTCGTGACCTCCTGGCGTGCTCCACCTGCTGCCTGGTGGGATCGCAAGGACAGCGGCCAGCTCAGATGCTGCCGTCCGTGTTAGTTGTTCCGGCAACATCTTAGGCCTCCATTCCAAATCTTGTTCTTCTGGGAGATGATCTGTTAAAGGGTTTAGTTTTTATAATGCCCGAACCTTCGCAGAGAGTCGGATACATCTCAGGAAGTGCTTGACCTTGCAGTTATCTTGGGAGATTTTTCTGCCCCTTCATCCAAGCCCCACTGTGTGCAGAGGGGAGCATCTCCACTGGCTCTTTCCGGTCTTGAATGTGGCTGCACTGAGCTGGAGCCACAGCGGAGACTGTGGAAACTAGAATCTCCTTGGCTGTTTCTTAGGACATCAAGCATCCACTTATCACCGTGGTGGGATGGGACGGGAGATGGTGATCGAGGTCACCCCAGAGCCTGCCTCTGCCCTTCCCCACCGGACCAGCCTCAGAGAGAACTCTCAGAACTCATCAGACCGAGACTGGCTGTGTCTGGGCCTTCTGTGCTCTTCTTTCGTCCCATTTCTCTCTCCCTGTCTCGTTATAAGAGACTGCCACTGCACAGCCTCCCGCCAAACGCAAGCTTCTGAAACAGAACGCACATCGAAGCGAGGGCATACACCTCTTAAACCTCCTTCCTAACCTTCGTGTTTTACAGTCCACTCTGATTTTTTATAAGAATTCTAGGAACTTGCAGTTTCGGGTTTTTTTATGTTGTTGTGTATAAGTGCCCCACAGTCTAGACTTCTAGGTTACCCGACACTGATGGAAAATGAACATACTCATTCGAGAGCAGCTCAGACACAGAGGACACCCTCCCCTCGTCTGCTCCGGGGTTTCTCAAGCTCGGCTCTGTTGCCGTGTGGCTGGACCCTCCTTCACTGTGTGGCCTGCCCTGCGTGTTGTAGGCCTTTGAGTAGCACCCTTGACTTGTCCCCACTAGTGGTCAGTAGCTCTTGCCCAATCCTGACAATCAGAAATGTCCTTAGACTTTGCCAAATGTCCCCAGCAGGAGGTGGGGCTCACAGTCGCCGCCCCCCTCCCCAAACTGGAATCACTGCTCAACTCAATCCTAATTCACCGATCAGCCCATTACCTTTGGAAGGGCTGCCACCCTCCATACAAGGTTCCCTGGGGATCCAGACTCAGTCCTGTAATTAGAAATGCCAGGCCTGGTCACTGCGGTCCTCAAGGAAGTGCACTGATCCTCCCACTTTGTGTCTCGTAATGAAATTTATTGATCAGGGAGGGCCAGTGGCAGTTTATAAACAGCTGACATGAGTGCACTGGGGGCAGAGGAAAGGCTGGGAGCAAGGAGGGGCAGTGACCCCCGCCGCCCACAGGACTTGAGGGGGAGCCGGACTCAGAGCCCAGGGGTGAGCGGCGGTGACCCCCCCAGGGACCGCCGAGCTTGGCCATCGGCGCTCTCTGAAACCCTCCAGGGTTCTTCCAAGAATAGTATCTTCTGAGTTGTTTCCCCCTAGACTCCTAGGAGCAGAGCCAATCTCAAATAGCCCAGGAGGAACTTGTCCCTGACTTTCCCCTCCCACCACCCCTGGGGACCCAGAGGCTCTTTGGAGCCACCAGGATTAGAAGCGAACTGCCACTTCATTTTTCTTTCTGTTGTCAGCGACACCAGCAGCTTGAGATCAGTGACACCGAAAACAAGCCATCAGTTTGAAAAGGAGTTTGAGGCTGGCTTTCTGGGGCCATGACCCTGAGACTGTAGGGCCCGGATGCTCTTTTAAGGCACTTTTACACCGGGTCTTTATAGCCGGAATCACGTGTGGAATTTAGCGCGGGCTGAATTCTTCTCACTGGACAGGATTAGAGACGGTCAGGGACTTGCCAGGGTCAGGAAATGAGACTGGCAAGATTACGACCAGAGCCAAGCTCCCGAGTCCTAGTCCAGGCCCCTCCTTGGGAGAGAGGGACCAAGGTTGGCCTCTGCAGAGGGACCCTCCTCGTCAGCATCCTCCCCGCAGGTGATTCTGGTAAGAAGGAACGTGAGCTGCTCCCCGCACCGAGCACACCGGGCCAGCCTCACCCTTGGGTGCTTGGTGACAGGCCACATTTATGAAACACTCAGTGTTTGGGAATCCAGGGCTTTTCACTCTCTTGTTTTCAGCTTCCAGGCTTCCCTGGTGGCTCAGCTGGTAACGAATCCGCCTGCAATGCAGGAGACCTGGGTTCAGTCCCTGGCTTGGGAAGGTCCCCTGGAGAAGGGAAAGCTACCCACTCCAGTATTCCAGCCTGGAGAATCCCATGGACTGTATAGTCCACAGGGTCGCAAACAGTCAGACACAACTGAGCGGCTTTCAGCTCCCGGAGCTGGGCCGCTCCCTGTTACCTTCTTGCTTTTCAGTCCCTCCGGCCACATGTGGCTGCGAATGGTCCCCGGCCCAGGCCTGCCCTGGGGTTCAGGCCCCTGCCTCGGGCCATCCCCCCTCGTCCCCGCCCGGCCTTGCTGGGCAGCCTATCCTGAGCGCAAATGCCTCCGAGTCCTCCGCGGCCAGTGCAGGCCCCACGCTCACTCTGCAGCCGGTCTGGGTTCAGAACCTCTCTGATCCAGCCTGGCCCAGCCCCCCACTCTCTCGTGACAGCCACGAGCAGACGCGTCTCCCGCCAGCATCACGGTGTAGGCAGCCGGAATGCGAGGCAGGGCTCGGGGAAGGCCTCCCCCACTCCGCTCGGAGAGCAAGCCACCATCGTGAGAAAAGCAGGCGGGAGGCTGGCTCCCTGACCTACGGCTCTGTTGCTTCCAGTGGGGGTCAACCTGTTCTACTTCTGCATCATCGTCTACCTGTACGGGGACCTGGCCATCTACGCCGCAGCTGTGCCCTTCTCCCTCATGCAGGTGACCTGGTGAGTGTCCCCGCCCCGCCAGCTGCAGCCAGGTGGGCTCCCACAGGCAGTCGGGACCGTGTTTTCTCGGGCGGAAGCCCAGCACTGAGCGACTCCATCAGTGTCCCCAGCTGGTCGGTGTCCGAGGCCCTTCTCTGCACGTGCCCTGGCCAGCCGTGTGTCCTGGCCTGCGGAGACACGTTCCTCACCACTGTCCTTCCCCGGCCTCGCTGGGAAGGGGTCTGGGGTTCCCACCGGGGGCTCCCGAGTGGCCGAGAAAAGGTGCAGTGGAATTAGTGGACGGTGCCTGCCCCCAGAAACAGGAAAGCCTGCAGGGTCAGATCGTGGGACCCAAAGCCGCAGTGTGGGGCAGGGCATCGAGGTTCCGCGATTGCCTGCAACTGACAGAGGCAGGTTCTGTCGGCTTCCGGCCAAGCAGGGAGGCCCACACTGAGCCACCATTCTCTTCATCAGCAGCGCCCTAGGCAATGACTCGTGCGGCGTGGAGTCCGACACCAAGTACAACGACACGGACCCGTGCTGGGGGCCCCTGCGCCGCATGGACGCCTACCGCATCTACCTGGTGAGTGGCCGGCCGGGCGGGACCCGGGCCTGTGAGTCGCCTTCACTCTCGACTGGAGCTCTCCCCAGAGAGGAGCGTCGACACAGCTCCACACCCTGGCTGGTTCCCGGGCTCTTGGTCCTGGTCGGAAGGGGGATCATGTCACTACAGTGCCAGCCTCAGGGAGTCCAGGCCACCAGGCCTCTGTCGTATGTGGTCTGGAGCTGGCATTCAGGTCGGTGCCAGCTCCAGGGTGATGAACTCTCATAAACTTAGGTCAGGGTTTCAGGGCACGCTTAGCGAAGCCCCGTTAAGAGGCCCCGGGCTGGTTTTCTGGAAGCTTTTCCTGTTTTGACCTTCTACCCTCCCAACCCCACGAGCACGTGAGTGGATTCCAGGGCAGATTCCTGGCTGGGCGGGTGGGACTGAGCTGTCTCATGGAGACCCTGATTATGGGCAGCTTCCCGCATGAGGAGGGATCAGCCCCGCTCGCTCTCCGTCTCCCCTGCTCTCTGTAGACAAGGGAGGATGAATCTCCAGGCTCCGTCTTGATTGCTTTGTGCTGTTATGGAGAGGTTGGGGGTTGGAGAGGGGTGGAGCTGAGTGACACGCCCCATGAGTCTCGGGTATCTGTCTCTGCCGGGTTTGCAGGAGGGACTCAGAAATGGTTCCCTCTCGCGTGTGCAGCGTGTGTTAAGACTCTCCGATTCCTCTTGGTGCTCCTCAGCCCTGACACAGATTTAGGGGCATTAGGTGACACACAGCTTGACACGTGGCCGCCTGGCTGACGGGGAGCACGAGGCAGAGCCGCGAGAGAGGCAGGGGGCCCGCCTCTTAATTGTCCGCATCCTCCAGCTGTTCCGCAGCTCCGAGGCTGTGCTGTTCAGCTCTGAATTCCGTTCACCGCCTGGGACTGGTTCTGCCTTCCTAGCCCCACCCTCTAGACCTGCCCCCAGGGTAGTCCTGTGGTCCAGCCCCGGGAGACACTCATTTTCCTCCGTTTCTGGAACAGTCTTGATGGTCAGCTCCTGCCAGGAGTCTGTCTTCTCGGAGAACTGTATCTCACCTGAGGTCCAGTGGGACCTGGGTGGCAGGTTTTCCCAGCCGCACTCCCCCACCACTCCCCACCCTTGGGGGCAGGCAGAGGACTCCGCAGGACCCCCAGAAGACTGGAGTCCCACTAGCCTCTTAGCATCTCAACAAACTGTGATTGATAGAATTAGCAAAAGCGTTGGTGAGTACGAGGACCCGTCTGGATCTCTGACCGACGTTGCAGAAGGAGGGGGTTGAAGAGAGGGTCCGAGAGGCTCAGCACAGACCTGGGGGCAGGTCCAAGACTGAGGGTCAGCGGGGGAGCCCCTCAGGTGGGTCCTTCCCCGGTGGGGCCACTGAAGGCTGTGCAGGGTCTGTCCAGCGCATCCCCCGCCCGTCTGCAAAACAGACGTGGAGCGCAGGGAGTGCCGGCTGCTGCCACGGGCCCGGTGAATTGTTTAGCACCATTATTATTGCCTTATTAAATCGTTCCTCCTCTTAGTCCTGTAAACCTGCCACATGATGGAAGCCTCCCTTCCTGAATCTCAATAACTCTCTGGGCGAACAGAAGGAACCCTTCAGGAAAGCAGACAGGCATTAATTACTGCCTTCATCTCCCAGATATTACACTTATAACTCATGACGCTAATTGCCACCAGGCCCCCACAAGCCACACAACACAGGATGGGGGAGGTGGGGTGGTGGTGGTGGAGCCAGCAGAACCAGAGCCCAGAGCCCTTCCACTGCGGGCTGTTGACACCCTCCCACCTCCCCCGGCCGCTGCTGCTAGGGGTTTCTGTTCGCTCAGGTTTTCAGTTCAGACTCGCTCTTCTGCCTGGTTTGGAGAAACTCCAAGCAGGCGGACTTCGGCGCCGGCTCAGAAGTTATTTTACAACTTCGCATGTGGCCCCCGGGGTCCGCAGCCTCCGCAGCACCGAGCCTCCTGACCCTAAACACTGGGGGCTCCGTCCCCATGCCAGCGCCCCCTGTTAGTGCGTCAGAAGAGGCCCAGTGACTGAAGGACGGGGTCGGCCGACCTGGGCTTCCTTCCTCGGTCCTGGGCGCTCTGTGCTAATGGCGCCTTCCCTCCCAAGTCTGGCCTGAGGGGCTCACCCCTGTGTCCTTGCTCCATTAGGTGGGCCCTTAGGTCGCGGGAGACGAGGAGCGTTCTCTTCCCTCACCTTCCCGCCCGCCGCCGCAGTCATTCATGTTTGGAAGATTGTCCTTCCAGGCTAGAGATTCCCACCACAGCTCTTTCTTTCTTCTCTTAAATATTTATTTGGCCGCACTGGGTCTCAGTTGCAGCGTGCGGGTTCTTTTTAGTAAACATCATGTGAACTCTTAGTTGCGGCAGGTGGGATCTAGCTCCCTGATCAGGGATCGAACCCAGGCCGCCTGCATTGGAAGCGCGGAGTCTTAGCCACTGAATCACCAGGGAAGCACCCCCCCGCCCCCATGGCAATTCTTTCTACCAGCTGTTTTGCTGCCACGTTGGGCAAGACAGCAGGTGGGTTTAAGGTCCCTTTCCCACTCCAGACAGTCACTTCCTTGTCTCAGGTAAACCGTGCTCCTGCCCAGCCTGCCTGTTTCAAAGGATCTCTGATAGCCACTTCTTGTCTTTTCCAGGCCAGTATAATCTGGCTTCTACTTTACGATTTAGCTTTTAGAAAGTCCTTGGAAATCATATTTTCTGTGCCTCCCCGGGAATGCTGCTGAGATGCACACGCAGGACAAGAACACTTAGGATATTAACTGCCTTCAGAGGCCAGCCTGTGTATAGCATCGTGAGTGCTTGTGAGAAGGGAGCTTCCTCTACCCGCAGCCACCAGTGGCCTCCCTGAAGCCCTTGACCTTAACAAACGGAAAATTCCTCCTGCCCTCCCTTGGCCCATGAGCTCCATCCACATCCTGTGATTCCAGTGCAGCTGATCTGAGTCAGTTTCTCCGTGTCCTCCCTCCTTGGAGTAGCCACAGGGCTCTGTAAAGTTGAGGATGGTCCCGCGAGTCACGTGTGCCCTCCAGGCATCCCAGCAAGATGCCATAGCTGGGGCCAGTGGTAGCCTGGGCCCCGTCCAGAGAGCCCACATGAATTAACATCCAGATCTGATCCTCAGATCCCCGCCCCATCTCCAGTCCTACCACCCCACCCCACCCCACTCCTCTGAAGGATCAAATGGGAAAGTGTTGATGCCCCAGCGCTTTCAAACCGGCAACCTTGCCTGCAGGCTGGGGAGCATCCTGGGATTCTTTCTGCACAGTGTCTGTGTCTTGGGTAGGGAACAAAGTCAGGATTGAGCATTTCATTCTCCTGCACGGTGAGGAGGAGTCAGGGGCCACTGGTGAATGGCAGGGTCATATGGAAATGAGTCCCGTCCAGGCATCAGACTGTCCCGCGCGTCCTGAATGCAGGACAGACGTGTGTCACTTGTCCCCTCAAGTCAAGGGCACTGCCTGGCTGTCTTGTCCTTGTTCCTGCGGTCCTGTCCAGCCTCACTCGCACCCCACGCCCTGGGCCCCATCAGCCTCAGCCCCTTGAGAGTGTCAGAGGGCAGTCCTGGGGGGCAGTGGGACTCCCCAAGCACTGGGGGCTCCTCGCCGGCGGCAGGAGCGACCTCCACCGCTCACAGGTGGATCAATGCCGCTGGGGTACCAGCCGCCCAGCAGGCCAGGCCGGGCAGAACTGGGCACGCAGATGGCAGAGCGGAGCTCATCCTGGCTGGAGACCCAGCCACAAACTGGTAGCATCAGGCGGGTGGCCCCTTGAAGGCCGCTTTGGACCAGGACAAGGTCACCCTGGCTTGCCTTGAACGCAGGAGCTGGGAGATCCACCTCGAGGGTCCAGGTGACCCAGGAGGGTGGTGCAGCCACCCTCTGCCAGACAGAGGGGCCTCTCCCGCCAGACACCCCTTGAAGAAGCAGGGTGTGTGTTGGGGTCTGCAGGGGGGTGGGGGGTTCTGCCTGCTGAACTCTTCTTCCTGAAGGAGCAGGTCAGTCTGATTCGGACTCTAGATTAGTGCTGAAGGTCCTCCTGGGCCTGAGCTCAGGCAGAGATGAGGGCGCAGATAGGAAGGGACCCGCCGACCAGTCCTGGAGCCTAATGTTTGCAGAGGTCAGGGCGGGGCTGCCCAGGACAGGGCCCGCTTAGTGATCCGTGTTGGCGCATCCCGCCGTCTTCCTGCCGCCCCTCAGTCCTTGGCGGCCAGGAGGGCTTCTCCCGTTCGCTCGAATAGCTGGCGCTCCGCACATCTGCCCAAGGACGTCTCCCCGCCCTACCACAGCCTCTGTCTCTGTTGTTTCAGCAGCAGTCCTGGTGCCCTGGGGCTATGGCATCTGCTCATAAGTGGGTCACCGCTGCCATCGCTTACACGCTTATTCTCACCGGTTCTGGGGCAGGAGGTGGCCTGGAGGCTCCAGGACCAGGGAGGAGGGAAAGTCACGATGAGACAAGTTTCAGCAGCCGCGGTGACTTCATGGGACCTGGGGATTCTCGAGAACCATCCCAGGAGACCAGCCTGCACCCCCAGAGCACAACTCCAATGGAGACAGCGTGAGCACTGTGCCCGGATATGCACAGGGTGGGGGACCCGGAAGGAAGCAGGGGCCATCGAGACCAGAGGCGTGGCCCCAGAGGGCGAGCACCCTGCTGGCAGGATGAGCCGTCTCCACGGGGCAGTCAGGGGTTGGTTCCATCCACAAATCCAGAGTTGAGCCCTCAGCACAGTAAACAGCCCAGAAGTCCCCTGTTTGGGGACATCACCCTGTCTGAGTCCCATGGATCGGGACTCGGCCCAGCACCAAACCGGAACAAGTCGGGCGAGGTTCCTGGCCACCTGGGGCAAGGAGGGGGTTGCCAATGGTGCCTCACAGGGTCTAGGACATCCGGGTGCCTCCCCTGTAGGAGGGGGACTGTTTGGGGACCTGCCTAGGCTACCAGGGACGCCGTCTCCTTTCCCTTCCTTTTTCTCTCCCAGTGTCCGCGCCTCACCCCGTTCTGGAGGCTCCAGGAAGGTCGGTTTGTTTTCATTTTTGTGACTGCGTCTGGTCTTTTGCCTCCCGCAGCGCATGGACTCTAGTTGTGGCCTGTGGGCTGTCACCCCGAGGCACCTGGGGCCTTAGTTGCCTGACCAAGGGTCACACCTGTGTCCCCCGCGTTGCAGGATGGTTTCTTAATCACCGGACCACCAGGGACTTCCCTCCCCTTTTGCCAATCATGCTGGGCAATCCCCTGCAGGTGCGGCCCGTGGAGTAGCTCCCCCAACCCCAGGCCGGGCCCACTGTGACTTGGTGGGGGTCTGTGGTCGTCCGCCAGCTCCTCTGGGCCCCCAGGAACACTTGTGTCCCAGGGTGTGGAACGCTCCCCAAGTGCCCAATCTGTGCTTCCAGCCCACAATCCTGGGTCTCTAGGAAGAAAGCATTTCTGCCTCACACCCCAAAATCGCGTGTACGCACTCCCCAGACAGACGCCGATGTTGAGCAAATTCTAACTTCAAACAGTGGCCAGCGCTCAGGTTGAAATGACTGACTTTAAAGGATTAGCTTGTCTCTTCTTTTTCAGGGAAATCAATAATACAGGGGCGGGCCTGCATTTTCCTCCCTTCCTTTTCCTGGGGAGCTGCTGCTCCAGCTCATCCAGGGAGCGGCCACGCGTGTTTTGTTGTGCTTTCCTCCACCATCCCAGCCCCCGCCCTTTCTAAGTGAAATTCAGATTACACTGCCACTCACTCCTACACCAAGGCTTGTCTCTGGAGCTCCTGCCAGGGCCCCCCCAGGGCCCACAGCCGTCACCCCCCATTGGTGCCTGTGCCCAGTGCCAGCCCAGCACTGCCCAGCGTTGCTCCAGACCAGCCCTCATGTTTCCGAGGAGACCTGGGTAGCGCCCCTTGCTAGACCACCGTGGGACCCCCCCCCCCGCCCCCTCCCCAACCCCCGGCACCCTGCGTCCTTTGGCCCCAGCTTCCTCCAGTGCAGTGAGAAGCTGCTTGTTTTTGTTCTTAATGCGGCTCTCGGGGACATGGGTTCTGTCCGCCGGCGTTAAGCTCGCCATCCATCACGCCCCGCATCCTGCCTCCGTGATGGCTGATGCCTGACCCACCAGCTTAGAGGACGGAGCTGACTCCCCTGTGCTGCCCGCTCCCAGCTCCCAGTAAAAACACCAAGCGGAGGGAGTCGGGATCACAAGACAGTCCCCTCCGCCCCCTCCCCCAGCCTCAGAAGCTACTCCCCGGGTGAGCTGGGACCCTCTGGCCTTCCTTCCGTCCTGCTGGGTGAAGGAAGCTCGGTTCGAGCTCCCGAGACCCCCTTCTGACAACGACAGCTTCAGTGTCTCTCTGACCCTGTTAGGACGTCTCCCGCTCTGTCACCTGGAAAGTAACGAGGGCGTCCTTACAAACAGGACTCGCCCTGGGCGCCGGCCGCTTGTACCCCGGGCCTGTGGGAAGCTGTCAGTTTGGCTTGTCTGGTGTCCCGTCCCTTCTCCCTGACCCCGGTTCCCCAGGCCCAGAGAAGGGCAGTGAGAGAGGAAAGTCATCTGTGGGCCACAGCCGGTCGCAGGCTCCGCCAGGAGACTCGGCTTCTAAGCAGCCCCATCGTATGAAACTCCCAACGTAAAAGACAAACTCAGAGGGGGTAATTACTTGTTACAGAACAGTTTGTAATTTACAGAAGGACTCACGGCAGGTTTCTCTTGAGTTCTTGGTTTCCCTAGTGTGTGTAAAACACTGCTCTGTGAAAATTAAGTATTTATAAATAGAACCTTTAGAAGCCCATCTCTTGGGTAAATTCTAGTATCCGCATGTTCGTGTGTAAAGTGTGGGAATCCAGAGCTGGGCTTGTATAGAAACAGGCCAATGTGGATTTGGCGTGGACATCAGAGACAGACAGACAGACACACACACACACAGCCCGAAGCTGTGGAGCATATTAAGAATATATCCACGGCCCACGCTCATGCACAGGCCAATTTGGTTGGGAAACTTCCAAATAGGTCTCCGTGGGGAGTGTTCATCCCCGCTGGGGACCTTCTGCACTGTGCTCTTCCTGGACCATTTTTATCCACACTTCACACTGATCTTGGGCACACCCTGAGTGCCAGGCTTCTCTCTTTGTGCTCCATGAGATCAGAGGGTAAGAAACCTGGTTCTCCTTGCTTCACGAGCGCCTCGGGTGGGTCCTGGCCACTGACCCATGTGTGTGTGTGGTGTGTTTTCAGTGAGTCGTCTCAAGAAGCTGCTCCAGGGGCTTCTGGAGGGGCTTCTTAACCACTGCTCCTGGCGGTCCAGTGGTTAAGACTCCAAGCTCCTGATGCAGGGGGCCAGGGTTCAACCCCTGGTCAGGGAACTGGGTCCCACATGCATGCTGTACCTAAGAGTTCACATGTCACATTAAGAGCCAGCACAACCAAATTAATTCATTTTGAAAAAAAGAAGCTGCTCCAGGAAAGCTCCCAAAATCCTCCAGCTCTGGTCATCTCCGTATCCCCTCTGCTCCAAAACCTGCCATTTCTGGGCAAACAGCTAAAAAAAAAAAGAAAAAGACTCTGTATTCTTTAAGGAGATGTTCTAGCTGTCAATTTCAGATTTCTACTCTCCCTTGCTCTTTTTTTTGGCTTCATTTCCCAAAAAGTCTGGGAACGAACTGTGGTCAAGGAAGCATAACAGCCTCTCAGGAGTTCTAAGGATAATATGAGTTGTTCTTAAATACTCTGTGCTAACTAGAATCAGAGCTGTATATGCCGAACCATGTTCCTCCTCCTGCTCTGGTCTCTCCGCTGCTTCAGGGCACAGATGAATCCGTAGTCCTTGCAACAGCCCTGCTGACTTGGGAGGCCGTGCCCCTCCCTGAGCAATGTTTTCTCTGTTACAGGGTGTCTATTCTAAGCAAAATATGCTGTCTTTCTAAACAGTGCCCCAGGGCCCTGGCAGTAATGGTTTAATTAAATAAAGCACTCTTTCTAAAGTAATAACTGCGTTCCTCCGCGTGGCTGGTGTCCCAGCCAGTGGTGCTGGCCCTGCAAACTGTGCAGAAACTGACGGTACCTGCGGGCGCGTCCCCCAGCCCGCAGGCCAGCCCCAAGGAGAACGCAGGAGCCAGAGAACCCCAGAGGATGTGCAGGCAGCAGAGAGGGGCCTGGGACTTGGGCGTGATGAGACGGGGCTGAGCAGTTAGGGTGCAGATCGAGGATGACATCTGATTAATTAGCACATGGGTGGGCTGTCTCATGGGTTAGAGTAGACCAAGGCACGTTTCAATAAGGCTCGCAGTGCTGAGAGGGGTGCTGCAGGGGGCGTCGCCGAGCAGATGCTGCGTGAAGGTGGAAAGACAGGTCACAGGGCACTGCAGGGCCTCTGAGTTGAGCTCCAGGAAGAACTTGCAGATTGAGATGTTCTCTGGAAACCTTGGCAGGAGGAGGGAGGCGATTGGTGGGCCAGGTTGGGTGCTGATCATGGCTGGAAGCCTCGCCAACCCCACCCCCTTCCCCGACCAAGTTGTGACATCTGAGCAGTTCTGGCAGGAGAACTGCTCACCGCCGTTCAGGAGGCTGCCCTCCACCCCAGGGACAGGTCACCGGCCTCCATGAATGCTGCTCAGCTCCCCCTCTCCCCGAGTCAGGACACGAGTCTCACTCCACTGGGTCTCAGAGCCTGGTTCCAGGACCACTGGCACATATGAAAAATATCGATTCCTAGGCTTCTCTGGTGGTACAGTGGATCAGAATCTGCCTGCTGACGCAGGGAACGCGGGTTCGATCCCTGGTCTGGGAAGAGTCCTCGTGCCATGGAGTGGCTAAGCCCACGCGCCACAACTGCTGAGCCCGGGAGTGGCAACTACTGAAGCCGGTGCCCCTAGAGCCCGTGCTCGGAAAAGAAGAGTGGCCCCACCCACCGCAACTAGAGAAAGCCTGCAACGAAGGCCCAGTGCAACCACAAAGAAATTTAATTAAAAAAAAACGTTGCTAGGGGACACCCGAGACCTAATGTAGCAGCACCTCGGACTGCGAGGCCCAGGAATCGGCACTTTGCACCAGTTCCAAGGGTGACTCTGGGTCCTCTCCCCCTTGAGAAACACTGCTGGCCGAGGCCCTCTCTTGCCGACACCCAGCATCCCGGGGAGAGGCCTTGGTCTCCCTTGGATCTTCCTCCCGAGGTTCAGCCAGGGAAGCGGGGGGTCAGGGCCCTTCCGAACCGAGACTCCCCCAGGAACGAACGGGCAGGCGTCGCAGGCCTCTAGACTGGCGTCACGAGTCACAGACTGAAGGTGACGCCTCTGTGCTCGGGCGTCAGTAGCGGCAGCACGCAGGCTCAGTAGTTGCGGGGAGTGGGCCTAGCTGCTCCATGGCACGCGACTCTTCCCAAACAGGGACGCAGCCGCTCCGCTGCCCTCATCAGGCCGCGTTCAGACTTTCACCGTCCCCAAGAGAAGGGGCCCTCCGGCGGTATCCCTCTGCCACCCTGGCCAGCAGGGCCCTGCAGGTGGTGCTTCCTCCCGGAGCCACAGTGTGCCAGCCCCATGGAGAGGCCTCTGGGCTCTGACCATCCCCCAGGGAGGAAGCCAGGGGTCTTCAGCCAGATTTCTCATACCCAACTCGACAGAGCTCCTTGATCAGCCAGCTCCCCTCCCCACGTCCAAGGTTACTGGACACCCAGCAAAGAGTCCTGCCCTTTCCTGACTGTTTGGAGGTCGGCAGTCTGCAGGGGAGGGGTGGAGCCAGCCGCCCGCGCTTGCTTGCCGCAGGGCTCCCATGTCCAGGCACCCGACGTCCTCCACTCCAGCCCCCGTGAAGAGCCTGGTTCCCAGCACCCGCGCTCCCTGAGCAGAGATTGGGGAGGGGAGTTGCGTGGGGTGCCCGCGCATCCGGCCGAGGTGCCAGCGATGGCTCTGCCACCTCCTGTCCCTTGGGGGACAGGGGTCGCAGCAGAAGCAGTCAGATGCCAGCTGGTTCCTGGAGGCACCAACAGCCGTGCAGGTCCTGAGGTCCATGGGGCTCACGGCCCACCTAGCCCAGGGTCGCATGGCTGGGGATGTGGGTGCTTTCTCCCAAGGGAGCCGAGGAGCAGGACCGACGGCCCAAAGGGTCCCCATCTTCCACACAGTCCACAATGCAGAGTGATACACGCTTGCCTGTTCCCCTCAAGGCCTCCCGTTCTGAGGACCTGTCAGGCCTAGTAGATCCCAGCCTGGCCCCGACAACTGTTCCCCAGCCCCGGGATCACACGGCCAGTACCTCCAGCTTCCTCGCATCTGTGAGGCAGCGTGTAATAAGTTGGCCTGGCCCAGGGGTGGGAGGACTGCCAAGTACCCCCTCCTCTCTTGTTCCTTGACATCCAGCAGAAATAGACCAGGACCCAGAGCTGTTTCCAGTTCTCGGCACACAGATTTCAGTAGCTGAAAAGTGGGACGCGGTGAACCAGGCCCGCGGTGCCTGAGAAGTTCTCTCTGTGCCTCGGTTTGCTGAGCCTGGGGAGTGAGGTTGCTGTCCTCTCCTGCAGCTTTTCAAACCCTGCTGCCCATTAGAAAAACCCTGCCTCCCTCTACGAGACCTGGCGGCATGTTCCCCAACCAGGGATCGAACCCGCAGTGGGAGCTTGGCGTCTTATCCACTGGACCCCCAGGGAAGTCCCAAGGCCTGTTTTCTTCTTGCCGCAGAGGGTTGCCTGGGAGCCCGCCCTGGGCTCATGTGCCTCCCTGGCTCCACGGAGCTCCCCACCGGGGCCAGCTCAGCGTTTCCCCACGGCTGTCACCGCTCCCAGCTGGACGGGGACATCCCTGCTCTGCCCTCTCTCCTCCAGCCCTGCGGACTCCCAGTTCTAGTGTTTCAAATCCTTTCTGGATCTCATCCCATGAGGACAGGGAGGGCTTCCACCGGGGGATTCAGGGGTGCACCTTGGAGCCCCAGGCGCCTGGACCACTTGTCCACAGAGAGGTGCCCCTCGCCAGCCTTCTCCCCCCGATCCAGCCCGGCCACCTCCCAGCATGAGTCTCGCCCCAAGGTCATAAAGCTTTTCTGTCTTTGACTCTTTCAGCCTGGTGTAAGGTTAACCTGTCTGCCATTTCCCTGCTCAGGACCCTTTAGGAATGCCTCTCTCTGTGTGAGGCAGCTCTAAACTCCTCCACGAGACGTGGTCTGCTCTAATCTCCCTTCTGGAACTTTCTCTGTCACCACCGCCTCACCCTCACTGGCCACTGACTTCCGCAGACGCTGGGCACTTTTCACAGCTCTGCACCCCTTGTGTGCCTTCCCCTTGCTGCAGAGTCTGACAGGCACTCACTAACTCCAGGCTGAGTCAGGGGCTCCCCCCATGACACCCTGTGCCGTGGCGTTAATCAGACTCTCATCTACGTGTAGTTCTCTGGCCTCACCAGGAGCTCCTCAAGGCCCAGAGCTGCACCTTGTCCAGCTTTGGGTCCAAAGCCAGCATGAGGCCGGCCACACACAGTGGCGGTGGGGGAGTCGGGGGAGTTGCTCTGTGAGCGTCTGAGTGGACGACACCCCTCAGGTGGGCGGCCGCTGCTCCGGCCTCAAAACCTCCCTGTCCAGCCAGCCCTCCCTTTCCCAGAGACCTGGGCCGTCCTCCGCTCCTTGCTGCCGGGACAGAAGCTGCCCCTCAGAGAGGGCTTAGGGGCCCCCTGTCTTTGAGAGGACGGGCGCTGCAGATCAAGGGGAGCAGTCAGAAGCTGTCCAGTCGCCAGGAGGCTGGCTCACCGCCCGTGTCTGTCTCTGCCACCCCTTGTCACCTGGAACATCAGCAGTGGAGTGTTAATGTTAGGACGGGTGCCGGCTCCAAAGTCAGGTCCCTTCCCCCGGCAGGGCCCCCAGCCTTCCACCTGTTTCACCCCACCTCCCTCATCCTCCCACAGCCCCTGACCCTCCACAGCTCCTTGTCATCGTGTTCTCAAAGCCCACCTCGTGCAAGGCCAGGCTCCTCGGTCTTTCACCTGGCAGTGTGGGCGTGCACCACCACCACCCCATCTCTCTTCTCACACTTGTAAGGAGCCAAGCTGTCCTTTATAAACCCCAGGGCTTATCATCATTGAGTGAGTGACTGCGTGGGTTTTCCACACTATTTATCTCCCTCTCCAGCACACACATAAACCACAAGGGTTGCGGCTCTGGCATCAAATCCTTGGAACCCTGCCCACCACCGGGTACCATCTGGTTTTATAGCTGAGAAAGAGACAACACAGGCGCACAGGCTTGTCCTCCAATCAGAGGGCGAGGGAGGCGGCAGCCATGCCAGGCTAATGCCACTGGACCAGCCCAGCCCTCCTGCCCCTGGCCCCCCGGGAGCCAGCCTTGGAGGGGGTGCTGGAGAGACTCTTTCTCTGAGGCATAATCAAGGGAGGGGGTCAAGTGCTCCACAGAGAGAATGGGCCTTGGATACAGACAGCCTGAGCTCTGAGCTCTGGTCTCAGCTGTTTTGGTTGTTATGAGATCGTGGACAAGTTAATTAGTTCCCCTCAACCTCAGTTGTTGTTGTTTGTTTTTTTTTTTTTTTCCCAAAATGACAATAGCCGACGTGTAGGATGTCAGGATTAAAAAGCAATCTTACATGGAAGATGTTGTGTTTGGGTGCTCAGTAGGTGCCCGGTAATGTTGGTTCGGGCTTCTCTGGGGGCTCAGGGGTAAAGAACCCGCCTGCCGATGCAAGAGACGCGGGTCCAATGGGAGTGATGCCCCAGGAGCCTGGACCAGCCTGTGTCCAGCCCTCCCCTCCCAGATGGCACAGGCGGTCCCAGGAGCCCTGCTGCGTCGGCTCTATCCAGGGCCTCTTGGATGTTCTCTTCCAGGCTCTCTCCCCACCCCAAACCAACGGAACTCACATCCTCGGGGGGGCTTAGACAGCCAGAGTTGAATGCGCGTGCAGGGTTAGGAGCAGCCACCCCTTCCATGGCTCTTCCCTGAAATCACGCTCCCAGGCTCCCCCATCTCAGAGACAAATAGCATTTTCACCCGTCTTCTAGCAGAGGTGTTTCAGGTACCCCCTCCCTGGCCAGTCTGCATTGCTGCCCAGAAGCTGCCCCCAGAGTTGCATCCTCTTCTGAATTAATCAGGCGTGAGGACAGGTCTTTTCTCCCTGATCCCCAGGTCTGACGGGCGGTCGAGGTCCCCCCATGTGGGTTTGGGTTCTTGCCTCTGTTCTGTAGTCCAGTGGCTGGTTAAGAACTCCCTGGGGGACCTGTGACTTCCGGCTTCTTGTTGGCTCTGCGCCCTCCTCTCCCCGGCTCTGCCTCCTCAGCAGGCACACACTCGCCTTCTGATGGGAGCCGCAGGTGTTAACGTGTCTCAGCTCTCGTTCAGTCCAAATGGGACTGAATTGTTTGACATGAGCCGACTTGGCTTTCTTTTGCAGATGTCGTGAGATGATAGCGGGTTTCTAGAGCTGACTTCTGTGCTCCAGAAGCCTCTTTAGAGTGTCTGGGCCTCAAGTCTCCACTCGTATCTTCAGGCATCACCTGAATCTTTCGTTCTATTCAGCAAGCATCTCCCAGGTACCTTCTGGGTGAGGTTTGGGGGAATCCAGGGAGGGACCCAGGGACCCTAAGCCGTGGTGACTTGCTCTAAGCAGCTCATTCGGGGGTTGGAAAGGCATCTGGCCTCCGTCTGTCTCCATCACCCCTTCTCCAGCAGCTGAACGTATTTGAAGGATTGGTGAGTAAGAGCTTGGCAGCACCCGCGTCGTGGCCGGGCTGGTCGTCTGAAGGCCGGCAGCCTCTCCTGGCAGGGGCTGTTGTTCCCACAGCGGGGCCACCCCCGCCCATCCTCTGCCCTCTGGGGGAGAGTGTCGTTCTGAAACCTCAGCCTCTGTTTCCTGCACGAGTGCTGGTCCACTGCAGCGTCCCAGTGGCCTCCTCTCTGCGGCACTGCCTCTCCTCGCAGGGTTTTGGCTGATGAGCTGTGCTCAGGCTCCACCGAGCGCCATGCACGGGCCTCTGCTCTCCTTCCCTCACGTTCATCCTTCACTCGATGGGGATAAATGTGAACTCGCCCTGCAGAGTGCTTGGGCTGCAGGTCGTGCAACAGGAACAGTCCTGATCTAATGTTGTGTGGCGGGGGCCCCTCACTTGGCTTCAGTTGTTTCGCGTTCCCTGGTCCCAGCATATTGGGAGGACGGGTGGAGTTCACACCATCCTCCCGCGAGGGTGTGCTGCTCCTTGCTGGAGTGACACTGCCAGGGCTGATGTTCACTGACTACCTTCTCTGTACAGGCGATGTGCTCTGGGACCTTCACGAGCACTCTCAGGTCTTGCCGTTAGCTGGGACACCCTCAGGACACAGGCCCTTGCCCTGAGCGTGTGGCCTCGAAGCCTCCGGCCCCTACTCTGCCCCTTGCTGCCCTAGGGCACACCTCCTCCTCATGGCCGCGTCATCAGACGTTGTAATTCAAGTTGGGAAGATGTAAACTTCCAAACCAAAACGTTCATAGCCACTTGAGAAATAAAAATAGACTCCTTGAACATGTCTTCACTGCACTTCAAGGACGCGTTGAAAGTTCAGTTCCCATTTAGGGACGGGTTCGTGCTGAGTTGCCATTAATCCCAATTAACTCTTAACCCCTAGCCGCCCAACAAGGGCAGCCCTGTGATCGAGGTATCTGTGTCCTTTGTCACTTGAAATGACCTCCAAGATCAGTCCAGAGGGCTCAGCCGTGCCCTTGGTATGTGTGAACTGGCTCCCTGGGGCCCGGTGTACTGCATAGCCCGCCCAAGGGTCTCTGTGTCTTTAGGTTGATCAGGCAGCATATTACCCTTCACCCTTCCAGAAATTGTTGCTCCATCACCCCTGCTGGATTAACAGAGAAGTCTGAGTGCCCATTCCAGTCCTAGAGCATGGAGGCACCAGGTGGCTCTGCTGGCCTTTCATGTTGAAACTGCAGGGACTTCCCTAGTGGTCCAGTGGTTAAGAATCTGCCTTGCAATGCCGGGGACACAGGTTCAGTCCCTGGCCCGAGAGGATCCCACATGCCCCAGAGCAACTAAACCCATGCCACAATTAAGACCTGAGGCAAATAAATATTTAAACAAAAACAAAAAACAAAACAGGGAATCTACGAGAATTTAAGTGGTATGGTACCCACCGTGTGTTTGGTGATTTGGTCAGGAGCCCCCCAGTGAAGATGCAAATATTTGGCGAAGCTGGCAGGGGAGACTGGCACCTGAGCGGGGCTTGAGAGGTGACAGAGAGAAGGGAGGTAGAGGGGGAAGGGGCAGTCACGAGGGAAGAGGCATGAGGGTGAGAACCAGCTGGAAGTGGGGAGAGGAGGTGTCATGGTGGGGAAGCAGCCTCACACAGCGGGGAGCGTGCACATCACAGCGGTCGGGGGTGGGGTGGGAGCAGGGCCAGGAGACGCCCGGTCCCGTCCACTGCTTCCTGGGTCACCCAGCCTCTTCAGACCCTCCGCCCCCTCATCAGCAAAGTGAGGCCCCGGCCCCTGCCTGGTGACTGTTCTGCTGCTCGTCTAGCTCTCTAGCTTGTTGCAGGAGGTATAGTTGGTGTAGCGCTACAGATGGCCCTGAAACCATACGTGCGTGTCAACCACAAGCAGGTGTGCTTGGGGCTGAGTGTGGGGAGGGGACACGGGTGCCAGCGAGCTCAGGCCCAGGAGGGATCAGGGACACGGGGCTCCAGACGGCTCCCCAGTCCCAACCTGCTGCCAGCCCTCTGCCCTCCTGAGTCCTCTTACTTTACACATTGTTACCACTGTTACCGCCCCCCCCCCCCAAGCCACACACACACCTCTGACTCCTCCCGGGCTCCCTGTGTCCCTTCCAAGACTGTAAAAAAGCACACGTCTGTGGTTTTAAGCCACCAGGTTGCAGCAGCCGCCAGACATCAGCACAGTGAGGAAAGACTCGGGGGTCGTGGGAGCAGCCGGAGGTGGGTGGCGCCCTTAACCTGCCTTGGGACGCAGGTGGAGAGGCAGCCGTGTCGAGTGCTGAGACTCCCGGACAAGTTCGCCAAGTCCCCCCCAGGACACCGTGAGATCCGTGGCCACGTGTGCTGGGGACGTGAGCTGCCTCCTGTCCACCAGGACCCCCCCGGGACTACGTGCCTTCAGTGGGCGTCTCGACTCAACAGCTGGACGAGAGAGACCCACACACAGCCCCGTCTGCACCCTCCTGGGTCTCAGACTTTGTTCCCACGACCAGTTCAAAGGTTTCATTTAGAGACCAAAGAATTTGTTCTTTTTGTTTGTCTGTTTTGTTTTGTTTTGTTTTGTTTTTAAAGAAACACATTTGGCCACGGCAGTTGGTGTCTCTGCCTCCTGTAATGAGTCGGGCTCGGAGAGTCCTTGAACAGATCCTGAGCTTAAACTGATCATGGCATTTGGGTGTCTGGAAATGGCTCGGGGGGCCAGCTAATTTATAATGTCACACAGGCTGGACAGGAAAACCCAGGAGGACACACTGTCTCCTGCCTTTTCATTCCTTCTTTGGGTAAAAAGAGAAGGGAAGACAGGCAGTGCCACGCATGGCTGTTCAGCATCTAGCGGTGAGCTTGGGCCGGCTGGACCCCCGGGACCCTGGGGCCATTCCCCTGCCCAGACCTCGCAGCTGCACCGGGCCGAGCCCACGCCCACTGCCGGCCGAGCCCTCTGCCCTTTCCCACCGTGGACGCCGAGTCTGGCTGAACCGGTTTGCAGAGGACACCTGTTCCTTCATTAGCCCCAGCTTGCGCTGTGTCTTGGTCTGGGCTCCCAGTGCGGCGTGAGCTCCGCCCCGCGCAGGGACTGCTGTTTGCCCGTCGGCCCTGCGTCTTCCCGGGCCCTGCGGTCTGCCTGTGGTCCCGACCTGGGGGGATAAAGAAAGCACATTCCAGCTGCTGTCCAGCCACAGATGTCGCAGCTGTTGACCCATTCTCTCCAAAGAACCCTCCACCACCTGCCCCCAGCCTGGGGACAGACCTGTTGTCACGCAGGTGGACCCCAGAGAGCCGGCGGGGCTGGACCCCCGTTCCCAGCCCAACTCATGCTCCCTGGCATTCAGTGGGCGCCTCACGTACACTCCCGGACTCTGCCCTGGGAGGTGGTCCTGTGTGCTCTGTCCCTTTAAACGAAGGGTCTCTCAGCAGAGTCCTGTCTACAGGGGGGTATGCAATGAGGCCTGTGTGTAAAAGGACGTTGACGTATCTCCCGAGGAGGAGGAGGATGAAGACGGGGTCCCTCCTGCAGAGGAGACCTAGGGCAGCCCACAGCAGCAGAATTCCCCACCTGCCTGCAGGGCGGGTTCTGTGATCTCCCTGTTTTTACACAGTAGAACCTTCTAAAACCCAGTCTTTAGGCCTCCAAGATGAGCTCTGATCCCCCACCACAAGCTGCCCACCACGAACATGTCTGGCACCCACAGCCGGAGGTATCGTAGGTCAGAAGCAAAACACCCCAACTCCAGGCCCGGGCACACCACAGTCTAGTTTCAAGCAGCCCAGGGTCATTGGAGAGCATTTATGGCAGGTGGCTTGGTATGTGTTTTTGTCCACGTGACGTGTCCCGCCCCCATCCTTCAAAAGAGAAATTCATCAGTGGAAAGTTCCCCTGAGATGGTAATTTTCCTAGATGACTTGCTGGGCGCTGCAGACAGACTGGCTCAGCTGGCCCAGAGCTGGTGACCCCACACCTCGCTGTGTCCCCGGGCCATGCCTGCCATGCAGGAGACCAGAGTTCGACTCCTGGCTTGGGAAAATCCCCTGGAGGAGGGCGTGGCAACCCATATCCTTGCCTGGAGAATCCCACGGACAGAGGAGCCTGGCAGGCGGTAGTCCATGAGGGGCAAAGAGTCGGACACGGCTGGGTGACTGTCGCCTCACTGTCCCCAGGCCACAGGGGGCCGGCGAGGACTGCTCCAGAGCCCTTGTCCTCTGCCTCCCCCGTCACCCCACCTGCTGAAACCGCTGCTTCTTCCAGAGCGGAAGCAGGGCTGGTTGTCTGCCCCCAGAAGGAAGCTCCTTCCAGTAGTCTCCGAGCCCTGGGGGACTGCCAGGAGGCCGTACCCACCCCAGCTAATTAGAGCCCTTGCTTAAGCAGCACTTCAGTCTTTCCTGCCATTCTCGCAGTGATAATGGACTTGGATGAGGGGTCACAGCCTCTCCCACATCCTGCTCCCCTTCCAGGAGGGGCGGGGGTGGAGGGGACAGGCTCACCCCCCACCCCTGTCGGGGGAGCCAGGGACTGGCCACCAGGCCAAGCAGCTGGGACGCGTTCACCCGGATCCCAGGGCCAGCCCCGACTCCCCCAGAGTGAACCCTGCTCCCCACTTTCGGCTCGGCACCGTCCGCTGCATCCCTGGCAAGTGGCATCAGCATTAGCGTGATAAAGTGGCACGCTGTAAATGTTAATCAGGTCTGCTGCCTCCGCTGCTGCTTCCGAGTGGCAGATTGGAAATGGTGCCATCCTCGTAACTCCACCCAGCAGCTTCTAATCGCTCCGCTCTCGGAGCAGCCAGCTTGGCATGGAGAGCCTCAGCTGCCCTCCGTCCCCAGCCCCAGTCTCAGTGGGGCCACGTTTATCCGCCTCCCTGTTCTCTTTTGCAGAGGGGGTTCAGTTTCCCCAGATCCCAGTTCTCTAAGGCCGGGTTTGAATTCTCTTCGGTTTTCCCCCTAAGGAAGCACTCGCTCTCCCTGTTCTCCAGAGAGGAAGGGCCACGAGGGGGGCCAGTGCCGGCACCCCCACGGCTCCCACCCCCAACACCCGTCCACTCCGGGCTTCCTGCTCTTCCTGGTCCAGGATGTTTCTCTGTGGCTCTGCCCCAGGAGACACTGGCTCTGATTCTCCAGGCTTCACCTTCTCTCAGAATTCAAGAGGTTGCTGATTACTGACATCCTAATTGATCCTGTCCTCTGAACCGTTCAGGATGGTGTCCTTCCCACTGTGCCGGGTCATCGGGGCCCTTGCGTCCCAGCCCCTCTGTCCTTTCTTCCCAGTAAACCGTGAGAACCCGGGATGTACCTGGGGTTTGTTTTGGAGCCTCACCTTCCTAACCAGTGCTCACACTAGCCTGCTGCTGGGCCCGTGACGCCCTCGGTCAGCACTTACTGAGAAGAGAAGCAAGCAGGGCCATGTCCCCAAGAGATCACCTGTGATTTGCCTAGAAAGTCGCCTCAGGACCACAAGCGTGAGGCCCAGCAGACACGCACGGGTCTCATTTTCTGCTGCAGCCCTGGTCCTAGGAACTCGCCAGGCGGTGCTGTCTGACCCCAGGGAGCCTCTGCCGTTCCCGGCGCACACCTGGGTTCGGAGCAGCCCTGATGATGGCTGGAGGCTACATGAACACTGTGCCCTGCCCACACGCACGGGATGCCACACGCGCCTGGCCTCTGCACCTTCTCACTCTCGTTTTTGTCACCAGGCCGTCTTCACGCTCCTCCTCGGACCCTTCACCTTCTTTGACGTCCAGAAGACCAAGTACCTGCAGATCCTCACGTCCCTGATGAGATGGATCGGTGAGTCTGACAAGCATCTCGAGGTCTGCCTCGCTCCCCTCATTCCCAGTCTTCCCGAGACGGCCACGCGGGCTCGCAGCCAGTGCTAGGAGGTAGAAGGGGCTCCCGTGGACTCCTGAGCGCAGGGAGGAGGCAAGCACTCTGTGCCTTTTTACTGGTGGGCAAATTTTGTCCCTAAAAAAGACAAGTCACTTCGAGGTCACGTGGACAAAGGCAGGGCTCAGCTGAGGACCGCTTGTTCTGACTGTGCTGGGTCCCCATTACCCAGAGGGTGGTGCTCCTAGAGGCCTGGATGGGGCTGGGCCCCTTCAGGGCAGGAGAGCAGCTGCTTTTTGTTCTCATGGACACCCCATGCAGCACAGCCTTAAAACCCAGCGGGCCGTGGTGGCCACCTCTTGAGTCCCTGGCCACTAGAGCGTAAAAAGACACCACCACAGACTCTCCAACTGACACTGCGAAGAGCAAGACCCCCACTGAGCTCGGGGGGAGTTGACGGCTGGGAGTTCATTCACTTCTGACACCGTTCTGCCATCCACCCGGGACCCACCTGGGCCCACGACCAGAGGGTGTGCAGCCACCGTCACCCCCGCCCCCGGCGGGCGCTCTGGGATCAGTCACACACTGGTTTTGGTCTCAAAGCAAAGATGCTGTTGCTGTTCTGGTTGGTGGGCCTGGCAGAGGGGTCTCCCCAGCCCCCCAGGATCCCCAGGGGGCATGTGTAACATGAGGTCCTGTCTCTGTGTGGTGAGCGGTGCCTGTGTTAGAAGAGAGAGGTTGTAGGAGGCAGAGAGGAGGCTGACAGTAAATAAAGGGCGGGTATCTGGCACGGACACCAGGTGGCCCCAGGCTCGGGTCAGACCCGGCTCCACCCGCAGAGGCCATGCTGAGCTCCCAGCGCCAGCCGGCCAGGATCCCTGGGCACCTCCCACAGCCCCTGCCCCTCCCAGTTCTGCTCTTGGGGTCCTCGCCTTCCTCCAGGACGGAGCTCACAGAGTGGAGCCCGCGGCTCAGCTGCTTTAGAAAATGGGCTGCTCTTTCCCCCAGCGTGGGCCGCTGCGGCCCGCCGTGACCCCGCTCTGTTTCTCCTCCTCCCAGGCGGAGCCTCTCCCTTTAGGGCAGCAAGGGGACTGCAGGGGGCCTCCGCCAGTCTCCACCTGCAGCCCCCAGGCCCTCAGAGGCAGCCCCTGGCAGGGTGGCAGGGCGAGGTGGCCGTGGCCTTGTGAGAGGGCGCGAGGCGGTGACCTGGCTGTCGTGCGAGGCCCTTGCCCCTCTTCTCCCTCTGATCCGAGAGGTAATCAATCGGCCGCAGCCTCTCCGCCAACCGTGGGTGACAGCTCGGGCCTGTTGTTTGTCTCCCTGAGAGAGTCAGGCCTCTGGGCTCGAAAAGGAAAGCCGTCTCTGACACGAAGCCCTCTTGGGTGGAAGCCCAACCACCCAGTGATGTCAGCCCTCTAACAGCTGAGCCTGGGGTTCAGTTCCCGCTGGAGCCACCCAGTCATTTTCCTTTGCAGACCTGCTTGAAGGGGTCTCCCCGGTCCTGATCCCAGAGCACAGGACAGAGCAGGATGGGGGAGCGGGCAGGGAGCAGAAATCGTTTACCCGGGGAACCGCCAGGCAACCCCACTGTGGGAGGGAGCAAGTCACCGCTGCCCATGGGATATCGCAGTGGGTGAGGGGCATCTCACTTCTGGCCCAAAATGACCCCAGGTGATTTTTCTAGAACTCCTGCAGAGGCAGTGAGCACCCTGGCCCTGTTTGTCCTCTCAAGTGTGTGCCAAGTTGTCAGTTTGCGATGAGCCCCCTCTTTATTTTGCTGCTGAACGGCAGCTCTGTGGCCATGTCCCCCCTGCCTTCCCACTTCCTGCCCACCGTGTCTCTCCCCACCACCCAGATTAGGGCCCAGGATGTCCGGGGGAGCCAAGCGGGGAGGGGAGATAGGGTGGCAATCAGCTAACTTGGGTTCTTGGAAGGCACAGGGAAGAAGGAACACCGAAGGGACCGGAAAATCATAAATAGATGTGCTGAGCCGGAAGCTTTCTCATGCGTAATTAGGAGTTTGTTCTGCCATCTGTTGAGGCCAGGGCAGACTGCAGGGACCCTGTCTGAGCATACCCATCCCCCCCAACCCCCTCCCCCGCCCAGAGCTCCTGACAGGCTGAGAAGCCTGCGGGCCGGTCCCTCCGACAAAAGCCCCTGGTTGCGATCTAAAGGGCCGATGGCCTTTGCAAATAGCCACGTCAGGAAAACGTCAGAACATGTCTGACAAGCGCCACCATTGATTTCTTTTGCTGCTCAAATAAGTTCTGGGGAGACCGGGTGGCTGAGTTTGGGAGACCTGGAAGATACAATGAGACCGTGTAGAAAGCGCTGTCTGCACAGCGCTCCAGCGTCCAGACACCAGCCCTGTGCGCACCCTCACTGTGGTCATCTCTGGCCACTACGTCCCAGGAGCGGCCCCAGAGTGAGCCTCTCTTGGGGCTGGCCAGGAGATCAGGGACGTGGCCCAAACTGCCCCGAAAGAGCTGTATCCCTGGGTATCCCTGCCGAGATCTGGGAGCGTTGCCGGCTGCCACTGTCCGGCCTCCCCGTCCCGCACCCGCCCAGTGCTGGGCCCCAGGCCCATCAGATGGGATGCCTCTCTGCTCTTCACCGTCACCCCCACATCTTCAAGGAAAGCCCGAGCCTCCCAGTAATGAGACTCAGGCCGGCCTCGCAGAGAGGCTGGGCTTCCTCCTAACTCCTAGTTCTCACTGTCAGCCACACATCCACCAGGGACACTTACGGGACACAGACGACAGTGCTGTCCTTCAGGCCCACAGTCCCAGCAGCTGTGACCCCAGAGCTGGAGCCTTCAGCTACTTAACCAACCACTGTGGACCGTGGTCCCTGGGCCACCTGGGGCAGGGGGGCAGGGGGGCAGCTCTCAGGCTGGAAGGGGCCACAGCGGCAGCATCCCTTCACCCCCGTTATTCCCCCCCAATGCCCCACCCCCAGCAGACGCCTCCCGCTTGGGGACACAGCTGGCTCGGCTCGGGGCGCCCCGTTCAGTGTTATTAAAAAACCGCTTCTCTCTAATAAAGGCATCTCCGGCGCAGCAGCCCTCCTCGGGCTGGGCTGTCGGGGACCCACAGGGCTGCCTTCCCTCTGATCGTGTATTCAGAGCAACACCACGCGCGTTATTCCCGTCTCTGTGCTCCCCTCAAAGTGGGTCAGGCACCATCCCCCTCAGCGGTCTGTGCATACGCTGGAGCCGCGTGGATTTCCTCGGCCCCCGCACGCCCCACCTCCCCCGGCAGGTGCCCCAGATTTGTCCTCCAGGCCGAGCCAGCAGGAAGAGGTGGGGCCCGGGGCTGGTGGCCCGAGTAGCAGAAGGTCCCCGGGAAGGGACGTCACCCGGGAACACGAGGGCTCCAATTTTGCCCATCCCCAGAATTATCTGTGGCCGAGCGGCCAACTCCCCCCATGGATCCATGACTGATCTCAGCTGAGTGTCTCCTGCTGGGACTGCTCTGATCCGTCACCACCAGCAGCCCGGGGTCATCCATGCCTGGGCCATCTGTTCCCCACATCCTGTTGGCTCGACAGGCCAGCTCAGTGTTTGAATTCCTTCACAGCCACTCAGCACTGCCCCCTCACGCAACTGGTGCTTCTCGGAAGGCCAGGAAGGCCCCCCACCCCCCGCCCCCGCAAATGAAAGTAGCACATGGACCCCCACCTGCCCTCCCAGCCAGGCTTTGTCCCGAGCCTTTGCCGCTGCCCCCCCACCCTGACATCCCCCACCTCGGCCACTGTCCAGGGCTCTCCTTGTGTCCAGCTTTCACTGGTTACGCAGCCAGCGGAGGGGATCCAGGAAAACCTTTCTATGTATGTTTCACTCTGGTCTTAATTTTATTCTTGGTTTTCCAAAGGTTTTCTCTGCAGATGCAGAGGTTAGTTGCAAGAACTGGAGGATGCTGTCTTAAGGCTCTTAAGGCAGAGAAGACCTTAATTAAAGCTTGCTGAAGGGCCAGCCACATGTCACCAAATGACCCCTTTCATTAGCGGCAGGGCTGACCTCAGAGCCCGGCTTGGCTCCAAGCAGAGACCCTAACTGGCTCTCCCCTCTGAGCAGCCTCTGCTGTCGGCAGCTCTGCCCTGCGTGTGGCCGACACTTGTGCTGACCTGGCCTTCAGGCAGGGACTCCTGCTCATCCAGGAGGTCGGCAGGCCAGCTGCCTGGACTCCAGCAGAGAGAGGGGGATGAGGCCCAGACAGGCGAGGTGCCCGACAGACCAGGGTTACAGGCACACCTCTGCTCAGAACCGGGCTGCCCGCGAGCCAGGGTGAACCCCAGCCAGGCAGCCGGGTCGGGCATCCATATCGGAGGAGCTGTGGCCCTGGGCAGCCCCGGAATCTGCCTTCAGACCCTGGGGAGCCCCACGCCTCCCTTCTTTCTGGCCGTCCTGGTTTCTCTCTGCATCCAGCCACTGCTCTTCAGCTGCCTTAGTGGGCTCAGGCTGTCGTAACGATACCGGGAACCGGTGGCTTTAACAGCAGAGGTCTGTCTTCTCAGTTCTGGAGGCTGGATGCGCAGGATCAAGGAGCCTGCTAGGGCTGGTTTCTGGTGAGACCTCCCTCCCTGGCTTGTAGGTGACCACCTGCTCACCATGCCGTCACGTGGCTTTTCCTCTGTGTGTGCAGACAGCATGTGCTCTGTCTCCCCTTTCTCCTTTTATAAGAGCACGTGGGAGTTCCCTGGTGGTCCAGTGACTAAGAGTCCGCCTTGCAGTGCAGGGGACACGGGTTCGATCCCTGGTCTGGGAACTTCCCACATGCCACGGGGCAGCTTAAGCCCGCGTGCCCTAGAGCTGGTGCTCCAGAACAAGAGAAGCCCGAGCACCACAGCAAAGAGTAACCCCCGCTCGTCCCAACTAGAGAAAGCCCACGTGCAGTGATGAAGACCCAGAGCGGCCAAAAATAACAATAAAAATTTTTTAATTTATTTTTAAAAAAAGAGCACATTTCCCATCAGATTAGGGTCCACCCTTCTGATCTCATTTGACCTGTAACAGCTCTTTAGTGGCCCCGTCCCCAGCTGCACTGGCAGGCGGATTCTTCCCAGCACCCCCTGGGAAGCACGCAGTCACCCCAGGTGCGGTCACATCAGGGGTTAGGGCTTAGACACCCGAGAGGGGGAAGGAGCAAGAAGAGAAGGTTTAGAAAGGACTGAGCCGCCTTCGGGAAAAGTGATGGTGTGGAAGAGTTATGTTTCTGATCTCGCCAAAGGAGATTAGTCCGCCCGCCAGCCAGAGGCCCCTGGGCTGTACTCTCTCAGCGATTACAAACAGGAGCCAGCTCCCCAGCCGCCACTTGCCGTGCCTTGAGGGTGTGGAAAGTCGAAGGATGAAAAGGCCAGAGCTCTTGATTTCATACTTAAGGCTTGATTGCTTCAGAGACTCAAATACCTGCCCTTGATCAACAACTCACTCCTCCTTCTGGAGCAGAACCTCCGTCCCCTAAGTTGATTACTTAAACACCCTCCTCTCCTGCCTCTGAGATGATAATGATGCCCGCCAAGCTGGAAACCTCAGGGGCTGATCCAGCAGGGGAAGGCAGTCAGATCTAAAGTCCCTTCCTTCATCGCAACCCAGGGGACTTGTGCGAGTTACACAGGCAAGGCCGGAGATCACAGAATGTCTTGTGAACCTGGCACAAAACCTGACCCAGGGCCACGGTGCTCCTGGAGCCGAGTGCATCTGCTCAGGGGCTTCCCTCCTCCCCCGAGGGCGCCCCTCCCCGCCAGAGAGCGTGTCTCCTTGTGTCCTGTCCCCTCATGGTGTGAAAGGAGCCTCTGCCCCGACCACAGCCTGAGCTCAGGTGGGAGGGCAATGACCGGAAGGATGGGCTCACCTGGGTGCGGAAGAGTCCAAACAGTTCCCTTCCGGTTCCCACCCAGCCCCGTACAGAGAGCACACGCCGAGCCCTCATGGCCAACCAGGTGTTGGGGGCAGCTTGGCCTCATATGAGCTTCAGCGGAACAGAAAGAGGTGGCTCTGGTCCACAGAGCAAGTGTGAGCAGCCTGCCCCGGGTCCTCCTCAGCCCCCAGAGATTAGCTGACACCTGGGCCAGAGACGCTCAGCAGGAAAGGGTTATGACTGTGACTCGACCTGAGTGGGGTCATGGGTTGACCCCAGGACCCTCCTTGTGCAGAAGGAGAATTAGCTGAGGACTTAGGGTTTACAGGTTTTCCTGCTGACCTGGGCTATCAGGATAGGAAATAAGGTTCCTGTGATGATAAAAGGGACGGACATGTTTTTGAGTGATTGCTGTGGGACAGATCCTGCGCTGTGCTTACTCAATTCAGTTCAGTCGCTCACTTGTGTCTGACTCTTTGCAACCCCATGGAGTTCAGTACACCAGGCTTCCCTGTCCATCACCAACTCCCAAAGCTTGCTCAGACTCATGTCCATCGAGTCAGTGATGCCATCCAACCATCTCATCCTCTGTTATCCCCTTCTCCCGCCTTCAATCTTTCCCAGCATCAGGGTCTTTTCCAACGAGTCAGCTCTTCGCATCAGGTGGCCGAAGTATTGTAGTTTCACCTTCAGCATCAGTCCTTCCAAAGAATATTCAGGACTGATTTCCTTTAGGATGGACTGGTTGGATCTCCTTGCAGTCCAAGGGGCTCTCAAGAGTCTTCTCCAACACCACACTTTAAAAACATCAATTCTTCACTCAGCTTTCTTTGTAGTCCAGCTCTCACATCCATACATGACTACTGGAAAAACCGTAGCTTTGACTAGGTGGACCTGTGTCACCTTTTTAAATAACATCTTATTCCATGTCCCCATGCCCACGAGCATCTCCCTTTTTTAAAGGTGATGAAACAGAGGCACTAAGAAGCAAAGTGACCACTGCAGGCTCACCCAGTTCAGGACAGGGCCAGGAGTTGAGCCCAGTGCAACTCGAGGACTTTCGCTCGTTCAGAAGGAAAGCAGCAGCCTCCTCCCCACTTCCCTTTCTCCTGTTCTCTCCGAGGGGTTAGAGCTTTGCAGGCTGAGCTGCCACTCACACCCCTGACCTGCGTGTCCTGGGAACGTGCCCAGTGGCTCTCTGTTCCTAGCCAGTCCTATTTTATAAGGAACAATTGCCCAGCCACTTGTTCCTGCTTTTAGGGCCAAGAAACTGCCTGATCTTCAGTGTTCTCACATCAGGCTGACATTACCCCATCAGATCCTCCCAGCCCTCCTGAATCTCAGGGTTGGGGACTGGGGGCAGCCCAGCTTGATGACCCAACCTCCAAGGGCACTGGGGGTTGAAGGAGGAAGCTGGAATCTCTCCGGGACCTAGCTCCCCACCTGGAGCGCCGGTGCCCGAGCTTAGATGGGCACCCAGGGCCATTCATAATCATCAGCCATGGCACACTGGTTCCCCGCTTGGAGAGGAGGGCACTGTCCCCCTGACAGCCCCCTTGACGGACGGCCTGCGCCTCGCACGTGAGGGAACAGGGCCGCTCGCAGGGCTCCGAGAGTAGCAGGGTGTGTGTGGGGGGAGCATCTGGGGCCAGGCCCAGAGCTCAGGGAGGGAGGTGGCACCAGGCACCTCCCAGGCAATGCACGGCACAGCGCTGGCCGCAGGGCAGGGGCTGGGCTGCTGGCACGGCCCCCGCCGGGGGCACCACCGGAAGGACTCCATCAGCTTCACCCTTGGCTCTCAGTCGTGGCTCCTTGTGTTTGTGTGCTCCGGGGCCCTTGGGGATCAAGGATGAGGGACCTGGTCTTAGTGGACACGTGTCCCCTCTCCTCCCGTGACAGCTGTGTTCCTCCCAGGGCCCGCAGAGGAGACAGCAGGGGTCAGGGCTGGGCTTGGGCCGCTGGGCAGAGTCCCCCACCTTCCAGAGGAGCTCTGTTCTAGCTCAGACTTATACCAAAACATGCCTCTGACTCAGTGACCCGGGACCAGAGGCCACTTCCGGAACGCCCCCAGCACCACCCAGCAGTGCGTCCCTTCCCCTCTGCAGAGCAGGCCACCCAGGTGGTCACAGCCCCGGGCAAATGAGAGCTTGCTTCTCCTTGGGCTTTTTGAAGACAACCCAGTTTCACACCTCAGTCCTGTGTCTCTTAAGTTTCATGTGCAAATCAGGGCAGGTGACCAAGGGGGGTTTCTCGTCGGAGCACCCTAGGGGCCTCGCTGATGACTTGTTAACTATCATGAGCCTGTATCTTGGTATAAGAGTTTACTTTAACCCCCATACTTGAGGCCTCTGATGTCCCCAGGACGGAAAGGTGGCAATGACATGACCCCACTGACCTGAGACTGCCAACTGGACGTGCCTGAGCCACTTTCAACCTGACCTCCTCAGAAAAGGAATCAGGGAGATGTCTCCTCCAAGCTGTCTGCTCAGGGCTCAGGATCTGTACAGATTAGGACCTGCCTTCCGCTCCTATCTGTCTCTCTGCCTTGTCTCTCTCCCTCTCCCTGTCCCTCCCTCCCGAGGCAGTGCAGGAGCAGCTCAAGGTGGATCAGTACTCTGAGGGTGGAACAGGGCATGGCAGCAAGTGCCGTCCAGGGGCCCTGACCCCGTCCTGCCCCCTTCGGGCTGACCCTCCCCTCCTGCACCATGACAGGGCAGCCCCCCTGGTTCTTCTGAAGGGACTCTGGCGCCTGGCTCCCCTCTGTGAGCCCCAGGTGGTCTTCTCTCCTGGCTTGGACCTCCTGAGACTGGGCTCTCCCCATATCCCCACCGTAGCTCACGTAGCGGTCCTTTCTTTCGTAGTCATTTCTCCCCTGTAAGTTCCACCTGGTGGGCCCCTGGACTGTAGGCCCCAGAAGGACTAGGACTGTTCCTGTTGGCTCAGGACACCATCCGCAGATGCCCAGAGTAGTTACCGGCACAGGGGACCCTCAGGACACCACCGCCAAATGAATGAATGAATGGTCCTGGTGAGCCCTCTGATTCACACAAAACAGGCCCGGTTGTTTTTCCCCCCGGGATGGTGCTGCAGATATTAAAAGAGAAGCCTCCTGACCCCGCTTGTTACCCTGCAGCTGCCCCTTCCGAGGCCGACAGCCGCTCCTCGGGCGACGTGTGTCAGGCCCCCAGCTGCTCCCCCCACCCCCAGGGCTGCCTCCCCAGCAGCCTGGTGTAGGACGAAGGTGGAAGTGGATGGACGAGGACTGCAACCCCAGCCATCACGCAGGCTCTCTGAACGCAGCCTGTGAGGCTCGGAGAGAAGCCCAGCCCGCCATGCGTGCCCTGGGGAACTGCAGGTTCTGCCCGCCCAGACGTCAGGATGCTCACTGCCCCATCCTCTCTCCCACCTTGGCCGCAACCCGGGGGCGCGAGCTGTCCATGGCGGCGCCCGAGCCCTGGGCGTCCCGTCTGTGGTGGCGCCCGAGCCCTGGGCATCTGGTGTACGCTCAGAGCCCTGCTCTCCTGGCCGCATCCGTCGCTCACAGCCTGTCACCCTCGTTTCATCTTGATTTACGATCAGACCCGATGAGTTTTGGGAGCAGCCATCTCCTGGGGACCGGATAATCAATCTAGGAGACAGCTGTTCTCCTAGGGAACTCTGCTCCCCTGCCCGCCGCGGGGGAGGGAAGGGCCCGGAGGGAAGGCGTGTGGTCCCCAGGGCAGGACCAGACGGCTCTGGGGAAGTTGGCCCTCACGCCCTCGGCGCCATGACCCCACAAGATCAGAGCCACCCATCAGGACTGAGCAGGTAGCTTGTTCTGAAGTCAGCAAGCCGGTTTCTGCTTGTGTTTCTTACTAGTCTTGGAGATTTAGAGCTGAGGAGGAAAATGAGTAGAGACGCGCCAGCCAGACTCCTAGCTGGAGGGAGCAGGGATAGGCTCACGTCCAAACAGCCAGCTTCTCCTGCCTCCTGCACGCCCACCAGACCCAGAGCCCCTCGGCCAAGTTCAACAGAGCTCTGGAGGGGTTGCCACGTGCCTCTCTCACAGCACGTGCCAGCCTCGGCCTGGGCCAGGGGTAGTGCCAGTTCACCACCAGACACTCAGGTGGGGGCAGGGCAGGACTGAGCTCCTGCCTTGTAGCAGCTGCCCTCTTGGCCTTGGCCCTGCCTCAGGTGGCCGACCTCTGCTAGCAGAACTGTCCGCTGCAGCCTCTTGACCAGCTAAGCACCAGGCGGGCCCAGGGCCAGCTGTAGCCACCCTAGCCACTCAGCTCTGCTCTGTAACCCTCTCTGGCCCAGGGCAGACTCCCTGCCTAGTTGCTTCAGTTGCGTCCGACTCTTTGTGACCCCATGGACTGTAGCCCACCAGGCTCCCCTGTCCATGGGATTCTCCAGGCAAGAATGCTGGAGTGAGTTAGCATGCCCTCCTCCAGGGGAACCTTCCCAACTCAGGGATCGAACCCATGTTTTTGTGGCTCTTGCATTGCAGGAGGATTCTTTACCACTCAGCCACCGGGGAAGCCCAAGACTCCCTGGCTCCACCTCCACCCTGTCCAGCCTTTCCCCTGGGTCCCCCCCACCCCCTGCCATCATATCCTGCCCCAGTGCACTTCCTGGATGTGGCTCTCCTACACAGATCTCTGACCCGCCTCCCCAGCCTGCACCCACCCCGAGAAAACAGACGAGCCAGACCACTGGGGTCTCAGGTGGCCCCGAGGGGGGAACTGGGTCGCCGCTTCCCCTTGACTGATGAGCACTGGAAGGACCTTGGTCATGGGGCCCCCAGAATCAGGAGCAGCAGGGACGTGTGTGGCTGAGAGCCTCAGAAACAAATCATCGTCTTTATTGGCAATTTCCACGGCCTGTTTCCTGGCTCCCCTCCTCCCGACTAGTGCCCGGCAGCGTCGGCAGCTCCGATTAAAAGTAATAGATGACAGTTCCATCCGTCCTGCTCCCAAGTGTCACTGTGGGCAGACGGCAGTCTGGCTTCCCGGGTGTCCTCGGAGAAAGGGCTCCCTTCTGGGGAGCGGACGGTGTGACCTGGCCTGAAGGGCACAGTGGGGAGACCCCCAGCCTCCCACCTGGGAGGACCCCCAAGCCTGCGACGGCCTGGCAGGCAGGAGCCATGTGGCCGGCAGCCCGGCTCTTCAGCCACTGTCCCTTCACCTCACTTGCATCACTGCCCAAGAAATGTCAGGTGTCACGGTGGGCTTTACCTGAGTCGTGGGGGCCCAGGCTGGAGGGGCTGCCAGGTCTGGTCTGAGCAGAAACAGCAGGGGTGTGTGGACCCTGGCACTGGAGACAGGAATGCCGTGGGTCTCTGGGTATGCAGAGCGCCTAGCAGTGGCCGTTCTGGGAACTCTGGATAACAGATTCGGGAAGCCAGAGACTTGGCGTCCACAGGATCAGCAAGTGCGTCTGTCTTCCAGGCGCTGATGTTCAGGAGCACCGGCTCGTGGTATCAGGGCCGCTGTAAGAGTGCAGCCAGCCCGGAGCTCTGTCTGCTCTCAACAGTCCCCGATCCCTTTCCCTTTCTGCAGCACACCGAGGGCAGAGTCCTTCCTGTCCCCTTCCTGTCCAGGAGAACAGAGCCGCACAGCCTCGGCCTCTAGCCTTGGCCTCAGCTCCTGCAGCTTTGGCCCCCAGTGCCATTTCTTGCCTCGAGTGACTCGGTCCCGTCCTCCACCCAAGGCCGCCATCCTCCGTGGCCCCCGCCCAGGAGGATGGCTCCTCCCAAGGGCTCCATGCCCTCCACCACCCCCCTCAATCCTCAGACAACCCAGTCTTTAAACCAAAGGGAGAAGAGCGACCAGCACCCTGCTCCAGGCCTGCCGGTGCCAGGAGGCTTGCAGGAAACCCCTACCCCCAGAGCCCTGGGCCGTAGGGAGCCTGCACTCCTCCAAGGGGACAGCCTGCGGCTACTCCACTGATCGCCCTCCTGCTGTGCCCAGCAACCCTACACACACACACACACACACACACTCTCCTGTACAGCAGCCACCGCTGGCCTGCCCTCAAGGACGACTCTCCCAGCCTTGGGAATCTTAATGCGCTTTCTCTCGGGGCTCGGGTCCTGCGGTTGCCGCCCCCAGACCCGAGACAGGGCCCGGGCGCGGCTGCCCCTCCTCCCTGCCTTTCTGACCGCGGTCCTGTCTTGCAGCCTTCGCCATCATGATCGTGCTGGCCCTGGTGCGCATTGCGCACGGGCGTGGGGAGGGGCGCCCACCGCTGGCCGACCTCTCGGGTGTCCGGAACCTGCTGGGCGTGTGCGTCTACTCCTTCATGTGCCAGCACTCCCTGCCGTCACTCCTCACCCCCGTCTCCTCCAAGCGCCACCTCACGCGCCTGGTCTTCCTGGACTACGTGCTCATCCTGGCGTTCTACGGACTCCTCTCCTTCACCGCCATCTTCTGCTTCCGTGGCGACAGCCTGCTGGACATGTACACGCTCAACTTCGCGCGCTGCGACGTGGTGGGCCTGGCCGCCGTGCGCTTCTTCCTGGGCCTCTTCCCCGTCTTCACCATCAGCACCAACTTCCCCATCATCGCCGTGACCCTCCGCAACAACTGGAAGACGCTCTTCCACCGCGAGGGGGGCACGTACCCCTGGGTGGTGGACCGCGTGGTGTTCCCCACCATCACCCTGCTGCCCCCCGTGCTGGTGGCCTTCTGCACCCACGACCTGGAGTCCCTGGTGGGCATCACGGGGGCCTACGCAGGCACAGGCATCCAGTACGTCATCCCGGCCTTCCTGGTGTACCTCTGCCGCAAGGACACCCAGCTGGCCTTCGGCTACGGGACCGTCAACAAGCACAGGTCCCCCTTCCGCCACACCTTCTGGGTGGGCTTTGTGCTGCTCTGGGCTTTCTCCTGCTTCTTCTTTGTCACCGCCAACATCGTCCTCAGCGAGACCAAGCTCTGACAGCAGGAGGTGTCTGGTGACGAGAGGGGTAGGGGGCCCCACTGGCAGAGCCCAGAGCTCGTTGCCTCCCTGGGCACAGCGGGGCAGGCAAGACCCAGGCTCTTGGAGGGGACCTCGTCCCCACCCAGGATTCCACACAGCCTGCACCTCGCTGAGGTCACTCTCCTCCAGGTCCTCTTGCCTGGCGCTGCCCCTGGCCAGCCGAGCCCCACAGCAGGGCCATGTGGCTGCTCTGAGGTTCTAGTCTGGTTACTGGAATCGAGTCCTCTGCTTTGGAACGGTGGAAACGCAGCGCTGGCACTGCCACTGTTTATACCAGACTCATGTCCCCCTAGCCTCCCTCCCAGCCCCCGCCCCTCGCATCTTTGGCAAATCCGCTCCACCAGGGCAATCCCAAAGCCCTCCTGTCCTCCCCACTGGGCCTGGCAGGGCTCGCCTTTCCGCCAGGGCTGGAGGTGCCAAGCACCTCTCCTAGGGGAGCGCCAGGCCAGCCAGTGACAAGGACTGGATGTGCTAATTGGTCCCAGGGGCCCCAGACCAGAGCAGTGAGGGCCACTCGGAGGGCACTAACATCTCTCCTGGGCTCCTGAGTCCATGATGACCCCGGAGCAGCGGGTGGAAGCAGCCATTTTCTCGTAGACACAGCAGCCCACACATCCCTGGAAGGGATCCTTGGGCCTTCTGCAGTGCCTGGGTTGGGGGGGCAGGGGCCAGCGTACAAGGGGCACTGGAGTGACCCCCGGCTGTCACCACCGTGGCTGGGAGCACCCCAGCATGTAGCCCATGGTTCCCACCCTGTAAGAGATTGGGCCTGCTCCCCAATGACCCTGCCACCACTCCAACACTAACAGGGGCTCCCTTTTGAGCCGGGCTGTGGGTATGGACCAACATCCATGCTCTCCATGCCCCTTGGGCGCCGTGGGGTGAAATTTAGGCCCGCTCACCCTTCCCATGGAAGGAGGGCCAGTTTCCCGGCACCTCACCAGCTCCACATGGTACCCCCCGCCCCATACACGTAATCATGCATGCACCTGCTGGGCCAGCCTCCCTGGGAGACATGGGTGACTCGAATGAACTGCATTTTCAATGTGCCTTCTCCTGCTTCAGGACCTGGGGGCTCCTCCTGGCCCTCCTTGGCGAGCCCCCGGCCCTGGGCCTAATCCTCCTGTCCTGAAGCCCAGAGCAGTGGACAGGAGCAGCCTCTGGGGTGGGGTCCCTGTCTCTCCGTTCTTTGATCTCAGTGCCTTGCTCGGCTCTCCAGGGAATCCCAGCAGCCTGCTCCCCGCCCCCTCCACCCCCGTGCATCTCAACTGTGTTCAAACTTTGGACAGAGCGTGGCTGCCAGGTCTTCTGAGGCCCACAGTGGTCTCGTGGAGGGGGACACAGGCTTTGCAAGAACACCGGGTGTCTGCGGGTGGTCCCAGCCCTCCCCTGGGGCCCCCGGGGTAGTCCCCGGCCTGTGAGAGTCCAGTGTCTCAATCGGCCACGACCTGCTTTCTCACTCTTGTCATGCATCTTCCGTCCTAACAGCTCGTCCAACGCACTGTTATCCTCCATCCTCCTGGAAAGATACCCCTTCCCCGTTTGCCGTCGCAGCTGCCTCCCAGGAGGCCTTGCAGGGTGGGCGGAGCCGGGGTGTGTCCACCCCCTTGGGGCTGGGACCCTCCCTGGGGCTGCCCAGCTGTTTTGCTGAAAAGTCAATTAAAACGTCTGTGCTTACCCTTCTCCAATTACATTTTCCTCTTGCTTAAGGACAAAGCGAATCAAACCATCCTGCCGCCTCAGGCTCCAAACCAAATTTTGGACACAAATTTATTAGTGTTGTAAAGCCAGGTTGATTTATGTGGCAATCTGGAGCTGACAGCCGCAGAGTCCGGCGGCCACGTTCCGCTCTGCCTCCCAGCCGAGCAGCCACAGTCCCGGAAATAAGTGGCCCGAGGTGTCCACGTCACTGATAGCAAACCAGGGCGCCTCACCCCCGCCGGTCTGGGCTCCTTTGCTCCTTGCTGTTTGCCTAACTTCTGTGCTGCTGGAGGTCAGATGGGGTCAGCGTCCTCTCTGCTGCTGATAGCCCCAGGGGACGGGGGCCTAGGGCCTAACAGCTGGCCGGTCCCCAGGTGCTGACCTTGCCCGTCCAGCACGTTCAGCTGTGTTGACACCCACTTAGGGAGGTGGGCAAGTAGGGTGATGGCGTCTAGTCTACAGACAAACCTGGGGTCGGTGGTGGGGAAGCTAGAAAAGGATGCCAGCCCAACCTGGCTCGGGTCCAAGTTGTCGCTGCAGAGGAGGCCCCAACCTGCTGCTATTCACCTGTCCTGCCTGCCCCAGACTGGCCCTGAGGGCAGGCCAGGTCAAGGTGGGAGTCAGCCTACTCTGTCTGTTCCCCGCAAAAGTGCTGAGCCTCGTGCCAGGAGCTCCTGGCTGTGCCCTCACCTGAGGCCAGAGAGGCGGCTGCGGGCTTACAGATGGGGCATATGGCGGATGACAGGCCAGGAGGCACTGCCAAGTGGTGGGAGGTGGGCAGCAGGCACCTTGCCAGGCCCTCAGCCACACAGCTGTTCTTGCCAAAATGGGGGTGGGAGCAGCCTCAGCAACAGGCAGAGGCCAAAGGCAGGATGGGGGAGGGCAGGGGCAGCCCCCCACCTCCCGGGAGAGAGCCGGCAGTGTGTATGGGCCAGTGAAGGCTGAAACCATGCCTTTTGAGAGACCCCCACCTCTGATCAGGGCTGACACCTGGCCTTCTGCAGCCAGGATCCAGAGCTGCAGGTGGGAGCTGTACGATCCCGCCTCCCCAGGGCCTGGGCTCGTGGTGTAGACTGCAGAGAGGGGGAAGTGACGTCTCCTGAGTGCCTGGTGTGTCCCAGGCATGGCGCTGGCACTCTCCATGTGGACCTTAGCGGCATAACTTGCAGGCTAAGAGTGGAGACCGAGAAATCGGACCTGCCACTTGGAGGCAGCACCCCCCAAGCTCTCTGCTCCTGTCTTTTGTACCTGTATCCCTGACCTGTATGGGAGCTCAAGTCCTGAAGTGCTCAGAAAGCTCTTCCGGTGTACTGCCGACCAGTTCCCTTGTCCTCACCAGACATACTGCACGTGTAGCCATGTCCCTCTAGACTCATCAAAGACCCCTGGTCTGGGTCCTCAGGCACCTAGTTGGTTTCATAGCCACCTAGTGAGTCGAGTGTCTTGTTCACAGTTGCCTGCCACGATTCAGAAACAGGAAATGCACTTGAATTCTTTAGGGCTTTGGGGAGGGGGTAGTCTCTGGCTCCCCAACTTCCCCTGCAAACTGAAGGGCAGCCTACCCCCTTCACAGCCCCAGACTCAGCCCAAGCTGGGGAGTTCTGGAGCCAAGACGGAACCGAAGCTCCGGTATCCTGACCGAAGCCATCTTGCCCACCCCTGTCTAAGCTCTGTGTCCCCTTCCCCACACCTGGGCCCCAGGAAAGAGGAGCCGTAGAGGATGAGCCCCTCAGTAAAGACAGAGGAAGAAACGCAGTGGCCAGGCCAGCAGGAGGGAGCAGAGTGAGAAGGCGGGAAGCGTCTGCAGCTGAGATGCGACCAACTGCCTCCCTCCCCCTGTGTCCCGTCAAAAGCACAGCATTTGGGTGTCTGGGTTCAGCCAGCTGTTTGCTCCCCAGTCACGCCCTGCTTTACGACGACTGAACATAACCATGGCCTCGCTGCACTCACCCACACAGCTGGCTCCCTGAGCCCCTGCCAGGCTTTCTGCCCTCCCCTTGATCACGCAGAGGGGCAGCAGGCATCTGAACCTGCAGAAGGCACTCTTCCTGCCCCCACTCCCCCCTAAGACTCGCTTCTCCCCAGAATACATTCCTAGAGAAGGAGCCAGGCAGCCAGGAACCTGGCCCTGGGCATGGGAAGGGCCCCTCCTTAGAGCCAGCCAGCAGCAGGCTCAGCCCCACATGTGGTTCTTAATTATCTTTCCAGTTCTTGGTTATTAATGATCTTGGACAGGGAGCGGAGAGCAGCTTGGACCTCGAAACCCCTCCCAGCCTCACCTACTGCAGCCTGCTCAGATCCAGGGGCTGGTGGCCAATGGTTAACCCTCTCACCTCCAGAGGCTGTGTCCTAGCACTCACTCAGACCCACCTGTTGTGGAACTCCCAGATTCTGGATCTGAATCTGAAAATCCATGGGGCAGAGAAAGTGAAACTGACTTTGGATGGGAGCCCCCTAAACTGGTGGTGGTCAGGCACTCCAGCTGGGAATGGAGGGTATTAGAAATTTCCCCCACTCTACTATTTCAGCTGCTCTTACCCCTAAAGCCAAACAAAAAAAGAATTTTTTTTCCACTTTTCATGGCTCCAGTGCCAGGCGGTAGACTATTTGGAGACTCGTGAGGGAACCCAGCCTCCTGGAAGCCAGCGAGGAGGAGTGGTGAGGGTAAGAACACGGGGCAGCGGCTGCACATGGCGCTGCTGGCCTCCTCCCTACGACACAGAGTTAGTTTCTGCCCTGCTTCACCCTAATTGTCAGGACAGAAAGGCCTCAGGCTTCACATGCTCACAGTCAGAAAAGCTTTGCTGGCACCAGTGTTTGCAGAATGGATGAAGAAGGAATTCTGGCTTCAGTCATTGTGGGGCTAAATGTAATCACAGATGTGAACGCACTGCAAACGGTACTCAAGAGCCATCTTTTTAGATGGGTCACAGCCAATGACATGAGGCAGAGGAAGGACGTGGGGCTGGGAGCCCCAGAGCGAGGACAAAGCACTGAGATGTGGGACAGACTCTCTGACCTGGGGGTCCTCCCAGCCCCAGGAGTCCTGGCACCAGCGAAGCTGAGCTGTGCCTGGCCCCAGAAGCCCACCCGGGCCAGGCTTCCAGAACCAGCAGGCAGTCTGAGCCCAGCACAGCCACCGTGGAGTGAATACCGCTGGCCAGGAAATCCCAGCAGGCTCCCCGGACAGACCTCCCTCCACCATCGGCACCATGACATTGTCGGGCTCCCATCGGGGCCCCTGACAGAGCCTGGCACCCACAGCGCCCTGGCGTGAGCCCTTGTTTTCAAGGACACTGGAGGATGAAGCCATCCCTCAACCACCAGAGCCCCCTGCTGAGCACATTTGTCACTTCTGGCACCAGGGTGGGAGGGAGCTGACACTGAAAACCAAGTGGCTTCTACCCAGTCTTCGCTCAGCCTCACTTCCTGGGTACTCCCATCAAAGGAGCTGCCCACCTGCTGTAGGCAGGCATCTCACCTGGGATACTCCCATGATACTTCTGTCACCTAAAGGCTGCCGTGTGCCCCACTCCAGGGATGCAGAATGAGGCAGTCAGGGCCAGTGGGTTGTAAAAGGTTGGTTTAATGTCCCAGTACTTGGAGAAAAGAAACTCCAGCCAGATGGAACAAGAAACACGAAAGCCCTGCCCCAACCCCAAGTTCCAGCTTACACGCCTCCCACAGCAAGCCCCCAGCAGCAAGGACCAGGGACCGGCTCACAGCAGGGGAGGGAGACCCCGCTGCTCTCCGCGTGACTCCAGGCCAGGTGGGAAGGGATTTGCATAAGAAGGTAGCAGGAGCCCAACCCACAGCAGGACTGCAGCCGCTGAGGTCACCGAGCTGACCATGAAGATATCATCTGTCACTCGGTTGGATTTCAAGACAGAAGCCAAGAAAGCCGGAGACCACCTGCCCGCTAACTGCTGGCAGCGCCAGGCAGAGGATCCAGCTGAACAGGAACCAGAGGACCTGAGCCCTCACACTTCTGACTCCAAGCTGGAGATCCGCCTCCAGGTGCAAGGCCGTGGAAAGCCGTGGGTCCCACAGGCCGCCCTGCTGACCCCTTCCAGTTCCCCACTGTCGCTGTATTCTGGGCTCCGCCCCAGGGTCCTGTCCCTGTGCCCCGGAGGCCCCCAGGCCCTGGGGAGCCAGGCGCCGTGGGCGGCACAGGGTGGGAGGTGAGAGCAGACAAGCCCCCAGCAGAGCGGCAGGTGGGCATGGGTGTGGAGGCAGGCGTGCTGTCTGTGCGGCCAGGCTGGGGGCCCGGCCCACAGCCCCTCCTGGCAGGCCTCGCGGTAAGAGGGCAGCCGCATGGACTGTGCCGGTATCAAGCGCCCGCAGGCCGGGCGGGCACACCGGGCGGGCCCGGAACTGGGCCGAGTGAAGGCTTCAGCCACCGAGCTGGGCAGAGACGCGTGGCGCGGGCGTGATCCCCGGGCCCAGGCCGCGCGCAGGAGGGCCTCCCGCCGAGCCAGCTGCTCCGGCCCGAGCAGCGGCAGGTCCTCGGGCTCCGGGGGCTCCGGGAAAAGCGGCAGGAAGGGGCGTCCGGACCGGTCGGCGCGAGGGAAGGAGCTGCAGTGGCCGCGCTCGGGCGACAGGGGACGCTCCGGGCGCGCACGCCGCTCGGAGGCCGAGAAGAGCCGTCCGCGGGGCCCGGGCCGCAGCGGCCACCGCGCCTCCCAGGCCCGCCGGCCCAACGGCCGGGAGACGTCGGGGAGGGCGGGCCGGGGCGTCGGGGGGCGGCCCGAGGGCTGTGCAGCCCTGCGCCCCAGAGCAGCGCGCCCCCCGCCCGGCGGCCTCCAGCCCGTGGGGCTCGGCTCGCGGGGAGGACCCGGGGTGGGCGGCCGCGGGCCGGGGCAGGCGGGCGGCGGGGGCGCCGGGCGGCCGCCGCCCCAGCTCTCGATGGTGCGCGTGGCGCGGTCCAGGGAGCTGCTCACCCCTGCCGTGGTCACCATGTCGCGCGCCGCCTGCAGCATCTTGAGCACGCTGGCCTGGGCCGAGCCGGCGGTGAGGTCGGGGCTGGGCGGGCGCGCGGGGCTGGCCAGGCTCTGCACGCCGCTGAAGCAGCTGTAGATGCCCTGGGCGGAGGGAGGGGACAGACACGCCGTGAGCCGGGCCCTGCCCTCCAGGACCGCCCCCACCCCGTGCGCCCCTCGCCCAGGTGGGATCCATCAACTCAGGCATCTCTCAGTCCCAAGAAGAAGCTAACATTTGTTGCAGCTGCTGCTAAGTCCCTTCAGTCGTGTCCTACTCTGTGTGACCCCATAGACAGCAGCCCACCAGGCTCCCCCGTCCCTGGGATTCTCCAGGCAAGAACACTGGAGTGGGGTGCCACTGCCTTCTCCCTAACATTTGTTAGGCGCCTCTTATGTCCCACTGGGAGCATTTACAGAGGAGCTCTGAGGCACCAAGAGATGAACTCCATCTCCTAAACTCACACAGCATGTAAATGGCAGTGAGGACTCGGACCCGGGTCAGCCTGGCTCCAGAGTCCTGCCCTGCCTGTTCGAGAAGGGCTCTGCTTCTCATCTGCTGCGTGATGCTGGCAGGCCATGTCACCTCTCCAGACCTCAGTTTTTACATCTGTAAACAGGGCCAGGGGCCAGCTAGGTTGGTGCCCCTACAGCTGGGGCCTGGCTAGGGGGTGGGCACCCACCCTGCTGAAGGCCAGCAGGAAGTCCAGCTGGGACGTGTTGGGCACGGAGTGGCGCAGCTTCCAGTAGACCAGGTGCTCCCAGGCGAAGACCAGCAGGGCCAGCCCCATGGCCACAAGCAGCATGTAGAAGACGCCTGCCATGTTGTCAATGTCCAGCTTGCTGCTCATCACCTCGTTCTTCTCATTCTGGCAGATCCCCGAGAGCCACACGGTCTCCAGCTTCTGGGTCTCCCCTGGGGGCGGAGGGGTGCACACGTGGCTCAGGGAGGACCCTTCCAGCACTCACCTACGCCTGCAGTGAGGAGGGGCCTGGGGCCAGGGTACCACCCACCTGTAGGACTACACAGGGATCCAGCCTTATGGAGAGGATGAGGGGAGGGGAGCAGAGTGGGAGCTAGGGGGCAATGCCAGCCTCTGACACGCTCACCTCCCACATGCCCAGTAAAGGCTTGTTGACTGGGTAAATGTTATCAATCATTTATTCATCAAAGACTTATTGATCACCTGCATGCCAGGCATGGCACTGGGCACACAGAGACAGAAGACCTAGGCCCCCGGGGAGGCTGCAACCACCTTCACTGGTATCACTCACATTACTCTGCAGCACTGATGGAAAGCCAGTTTATCTAACTGGGACTCGAAATTCAAAGCTCTCTCTGGGTCTCAGAGCAGCCCAGCTGGGCCACTCACGGGTGTGAGGTCTCGGTGCCAAGGCCAGCCTGGGCTGGGGCTCTGGGATTAGGCTGGCTCTTGGCACCACCCCCAGGTCCTCTCAAGATGGAAATGGAGAAAATTCCCTGACTGTCCAGTGCTTCCACTGCAGGGGGCACAGGTTCAGTCCCTGGTCAGGGAACTAAGATCTCACATGTCCCAAGGTACAGCCAAAATAAATTAATAAATAAAAGATAGCTGTTGTTAAAAAAAAAAAAAAAGATGGAAATGGAGGGGAGGGGTCTTGGGAAAAAGTAAAGGAGTTCAGACACCCCACCCCACCCCCCGCTGTGTGGCCTGAGCTCCCTCCTTCAAGGACTCCCCAACTATTTCCTGCTCCCTCCTGGCCAACTCATCCCTCCCCAGTCTCCCTCCAGTGTTCCTAATGCCCCCACCCAACTACTGTGCCAACCTCCCACCCCCAGAGCCTCTCTCCCTGCCCGCAGGTGCTGGGCACTCAGAGAACAGCAGTGGAGATGCTAACCAGCCACCAGGCAGCTGTCCCAGCCACGGGCTTTCTCACCCACGTGGGACTCACCCCGGCCCCCACCAAAGGCTGCACCCACCATCTCCCAGGAACTGTAGGAGCGCCAGGTCTATGGCCCGCTTCCAGTGGGAGTCCTTCTGCATGGCGATGCCATAGCCAGTGGTGGCAAAGACCTTGCCAGAGCCGATGGTGACCAGCTTGCAGCCCTCGTCCTTGCCCGCCATGTAGTTGAGGACAGCGGCATCATAGATGAAGGCGTCCAGCTTCCTGGGGGACAGGCTGAGCCCTCAGGCCGGCAATCAAGCAAGGTGAGGGGCACCGAACCGGGGGCCTGGTGGGGATCTGGGCCATGAGAGCCCACAGGCCACCACCCAGGGGGAAGGGGATGGGCAGAGCCTTCTCCTCCCTGGGGTCCTGGATGCAAAGAAGCCCCCTCCCTGGGGCTTGGGAACCCCACCTCCCTCCTCTTCAGAGAGGCCAGGGGGCTCTCTGCCCCCGGAGGACACGCCCTCTCTGCCTTCCGGGCCCCTAAAGACCCTAAGAAGGTCATAACCAACACTTGGGGGCAAGGCTGAACCCTGGTCAGTACCATAGCTGCACCCCTGGGCTCTGGTGGGTGTCCATTTTTGACTCACTCTGCCCCTCCCCAGGAGTCCTACCAGGCAACCCAGCCTCACCGTCCCCACCTTGGGTCTCTCGGGGAGACACATGGGTAAAGACAGTCAGAGGGTGGGTGCAGGACTGCAGACCCACCCCATCTTGAGGCTGGTCAGCGCGTCCTCCACCGAGCGCTGGTTGAACTTGACCATGTGGGTGTGCATGTCGCGGTAGTTGCTGCGGATGTTCCGCTCCGTGCTGCCGTTGGGCACCGTGCCAAAGCGGAAGGGCGGGTACTGATCCTGTGGCCGCTGGAACTGCAGGCAGAGGGCAGCTCTCCGCATTCCTAACCCACCCCCAACCCAATCCCCGCAGCCTGGACTCGCACAGGAATGGCAGAACTGTCTTAGAGACTGATTGCACCAGGCCTGTGTCTTACAAACAAGGACACAGAGGCCAGGACAAGGAAAGATGCACTCAAGACATACTACGTGGGCTTAAGCCATTTCTCCCCTCCCCAGGCTCCCTGGCTTCTTCCTGCACCTGCCTCCAGTTCAGATTCCGCTGACTCCATCTGTCCTGTGTCCCACCCAAGGCCTGCCCCTGCCTGCCCGCGGCATCCTCCACCCCGCCACCCTCCAACAGCAGGGGCTTCAGAACCTTCTTATCGCTGAGTCCAGACACGGTGTCGATGTACTGCTCCTGGATCATGAAGGCGGCCAGGTTGGCGGTGTAGCTGGCGAGGAAGATGACTGCAAAGAAGGCCCACACCAGCACCATGATCTTGCTGGTGGTGCCCCGGGGGTTCTCAATGGGCACCGAGTTGTTGAAGACCAGCGCCCAGAGCAGCCACACAGACTTGCCAATGGTGAAGGACGGGCCCCCAGACCCTGGGGGCGAGAGGGCAGATGCTGGGGTTCCTCTTGCCCAGCACAGAGGGCATCAGGTCCAGCCCACCTGAGTCCATGGCTCCTGTCTCCACTAACCCCATCCCTGGCATTCCCCACCCCAGAGCACATCAACTCACTTTGCTTCTCCCTCTCATGTATCTGATGGGTCCCCTGCCTGTTGTCTGAAGGCCAGGAACCCCCACTAGGGGATATTCTCTGAAAGGCTCCCCTCCCCCCACCCCACTGCCCCATCCTCTCACTCTAGCCTCCCCCACCCCCTCCACCCAAAGCCCTGAGCCCACCTCTCTGGGAAGCTCCAAGCCTGCTCCCTCCTCCCAGGCCCGAGTGGGAGCTTACTCTTGCCGCTGGTGAGGTTCTGGTTGTAGCTGACGGGACTGAAGTACTCGAACACGAAGACAGTGATGGCCACGACCGTGAGGCACATGACGAACATCATGACCCACACGGCAGGGCTGTAGGGCTCTGGGAACAGAGGGAGGCGGCTCAAAGGAGGCCTGGGTGCAGGCAGGTGGGTCCACGTGGTCACCAGCCCCTTGGACGGAGCAGAGGGGTCTCTGACTCTCAGAGCAGTGGAGCCCCAGGGGAGACACCCCTCCTAGGGAGACCAGGCTCCCCAGCAAGCCTTGGTCTCCCCTCTCCATCTGCTCTGGGACAGGGTCCTATCACCCAGTGCTTGCCCTCCAAGGGCCCACCCCAGGCTCCACACATCCACTTGGGGGTCCCTCTGCACCACCCTCGCCGCCCCCCGCCCCGGCCCTGAGCCACACCCAGGAAGGCCGATGGGGAGACAGTGCCGTTGCTGCGGGCCACCATCACGCTGATGCCCGTCTCCACGAAGGGCACAGAGAAGTCCACAATCTCAGAGCGCTCCTCGTTGATGGTGAGGGAGCCGATGGCCATGTCCGCCCGCTTGTAGTACACCTGAGGGTCAGGCCCAGATGGGAGGAGGGGCTCCCGCTCCCCTCCTGGCCCCCCTGCCGGCACCCTCCACCCGAGTCCTCAGAGCTCCATCCCCGGAGTCATCACTGGTGTCAATACGGTCCCCGTGCCAGCTCGGACACCCATGGGAGCTGGGCCTGGGTCTCACCCCAGCGGAGCCCCAGCCAGGAGGAAACACCTAAGGGACCATCTGGGGTGGGGGGCCAACGGATGTCAGGGTGGTGGGGAGG